>NW_028227267.1:32973851-33573851 GCF_978045245.1 Mus caroli | reverse complement strand
TTCTTTAGTTCATTTATTCAACAGTTATTTATTGGACATCCCCAGTGTTTCACGACAGATGTTCCAAAAAAACAGAAGCAAACACATAATTATAAATTGGGTTGTGTTTTTGAAAGAAAAAGAAAGCTTGTGACTAGTGATTCAACAGGATGACTGGACTAAGATGGGGGACAGAAATCAGTGAAGAACTGATTCTAGCTTAGGCATGAGCAATGAATTTGCATTAGGCAGACAAAGAATAGTAGGAGGAGTGAGCTTTCCTAGTAAGCAGGATGATATTTACAATGGATTTGAGAGTTTATCCCACTCAGAAGTAAACTGCAGCATGAGTGATGCAGAAATTAATGTACATGGCTGTAAATCACACCAACTTTTTGTAAATATGAAAATGTAGCCATCTATGGTCCATTTAGGCTATGCACACAGTTAAATATTTCTTCAAAACACTATACAATGTCAGGTCTCACTTTTCTGAGCCTACATTAGGAGGCCATGTCTGTGACTGTGTTACAGAATATTAATCCTCTGCTTTGTTGAGCATATTTGCCCACCCCCCCCCAACAGGTTGTCTTCAGTACATTTTTATCACTGTTACTTCCATGCTACTTATGGTGGGCAACATAATGGGTGAGAACCCGCTACTGGTAATTTAGGGATTCTGGGATGGAATACACACAGACAAATGATATATAGGAGCGGGGAGAATTGGTATCTCACCTAAAGAAGCCAAGTTACAGTCCCAGTACTGATACAAAGGGACACAGCCACTGCCAGTAGGGATTTACCCTGGGCTGCCTGCTAGGAGGAAGACAGAAGCAAACAATAAAAGCTGCCTGCCCCTAGACACCAGATAAATAAAGGATAGAGACTTATAAACTCGATTTCCTGTTTTTTAAGGAGAGAAGGGAATATAGAGATTTTGCTCGAGTTATGTGGAGTGGAGATTTCTACTTGAGGTTCAAAACTGAAACAAAGAGCTTAAGCTGAGAAGCTGGGGGCCCTCCTGTGCAAAATTCTAGGCCCTCTGCTCAGAGGAAGAACTTGAGAAGCAGAGAGCCAGATGGTAAACTCAGAAGAAGGGAGAATGAAAGAACAGATGCTTTAAAGATATTGAAAAGTCTTGCCAGAGCAAATTCTTGGGATCTTTAAATGTGGTCTACAGAGGATTTCTGGGATTGTCACCCCGGTATTACAAAAATTAGAGTCTGTAAACAAGCTTATGCAGAAAGTAGAAGGGAATATAATTAAAGTTAAATACAGACAATAAAGATTGAGACATTTGATCTTAAAAAAAAAAAAGATTTAAATCAGGGGGTAGGAAGCTTAACCTATCTCAGACAGTAGAAGCTTAGCCTCTGAGAACTAAATAAAGACAAAAGGGGCAGATGTATCCACAGAGAAATTAATCTCCATAGTAGGGAGGATTTAAGTACACATAGTTGTATAAAATACTGAGCCTTTTCATATTAAATTATAGGTTGAAGAGCAGGAGATGGTGAAGAAGCACTGTCTCAATGTTTGATATTTGTTTAAAAAGCTTTAATTGCTTTAAATCATTTTAATCATCAAAATGTGTGTGGTTATGAGTTTGGTGGTTATATTAAAAATCCTCTGTGAGAGGTAAATCTATACCTTTAATGATTTCTGGTTACTGGACCAAGGACATGCTATTCTGGGAAGGAGGCTCTGTATTTGTTTGACTGGAAAGGAGAAAAGTCCCCAGACTCCTTCCAGAGTGATATGGATCAGATATGACAGGGGAAGACCTCCTGAAGATCTCAAAGATTTTGAGGAAATCAACACAAGACAAGTAAATCGATCTGTAGATTCCTTAATGTGGGAACAGCCCAGTAATTGGCTCAGACATAAAAATGTCTCTAGACAAAACTTCAGATAAAATGAGTATAAATCTTGTTGGTTATGCAATCCTTAAGATTCTTTGTGCACTCCTTCATATGGCATGAATGAAGATTTATTACAATTGTTATTGATAAAATTAACTCATAAGAAGACAGTAGTTTTCTTTCACTTGTTCAAACAAGGAGAAAAATTTCATCCTTAACTGATCTGTGCACCCTACACAATACATACAAATATCTTAATGGTACTAAAATTTTGGTCGTGAGATTCATATATTACAGAATGTACAACTTTGACAAGATTCATCCTCAGAGATGCTGAACTGACCTCATGTTCCCATACCCTACCTCCTGATGCTGTCCAGAGACTTGCTTCCAGAATAGCTTCAGGAATTGTCAATTATTCCAGGTGATCTTGCCTCATCCGACCTTTCAGATGGATCCAGTCAGAACTTCAAACAAGCCCTGAGCCTTCTGAGCATACAGAGACAAGATAACATGCTAAAGCTAGCTTTCTTAAGTCTAAACAATTTTCTAATTTTCCCACCCCTTTAAAGAATTTCTCATTGCCCCTATTCAGCAGGAAAAGGCCATGAAGCGCTGTCAGCCTGATTCCTTGTGTTTAGGTGTTTGGTTATGGTTATTTTACAAATTAAAGAAACATTGTCATTTTAAGGGATAATTTGTGACTAGTCATAATTTTGAACAGGGAAGAAATTGATGGAATGGATTGTAAATGTATTGTGGAACAAAACATTGTGTAGCCATAATTTTACATTGATAGAAATCTTTATAATTGGTATAAAATTGAAATTATAATTTCTTACATTGGTATGTAATTTACATATTGATATAGAATTAAGATTTTCTTTGGTACAAATCTGTATATTGATATAAAACTTGAAATTAATACTTTCACTCTTAGATAGGCATTGAACCCATGCAACTTATTTAAGAACAGAAGACTTTGACTCAGTTCTTTTATAGCTGCTACTACAAACTGTTTAGGATGATTAAGTAATGCAAGTTAAGGGCCAGATAGTAAACTCATGGTTAGGTTAGATTATAACTTAATTATAGTAGAGTGCATTCAATTTACTTAAATAGAAATGGCTAAGATTGGCTAAAGTTTAACAGTTTAAATATACTTTACATAGATAGCCTTCAGAAACAAGTCCATAGAATGTGACATTTAATGTTATTTCATTATTAATGATCATTTGACAATGAGATAGATCTGCCCTTGACAACTTACCCATTCTCCTTCAAAGAAGAATTAAGCATCTTTACCTCCATGCAAGGTTGCTTATTCTGTCAAGTTAGCCATGGGGCAGAAAATGCTTATTTCATCTGCAGACAAAATATTATACAAAAGGACAAACTGATGTGGGATAGTTGACTACTAATCTCTGCCAAGACAGGGTAAGCTCCTCTTTTACATTCCAACTTCCTTGCTGCATCTGTCAGATGGGCCAAATGTCTGAAGACAGATGCTCCAACATTATAAGAAACTAAGGGACTGTTCAGGTAGTCAGCTGGGTCTACAATTATTTAAGTTTTAGGAGCTATGTTTTGTGCTTCCTATATACTCAGGTAATATTTAATTCATTTTTGGATTTCTGATGAGGTTGAAGACTAATTATAGTCCCATAAGCAAACTTAAGTTGTTTAACATTAAAAGATATGATATAGAATTTAAAACATGGTTTTTAGATGGTCTTACAGGCTAAAATTAAAACACAATTCAGGTACAGAATCATAAACTCTTTAAGTTAGAAATGATGGTGGAGTATTTAAATTGACAATGATGATGGACTGGATGTTAATTGTATGTCAAACTCTATGATTTACATATTTGTGGTTGTACTTAACATGTCTGAGAGAAGAGTTTTGTTTTTTATTTGGATGGAAAAGGTGAGGTGTTAGAGATTGGCTCTAATGCTTTGATTCAATTGGGTATCTCTGTGTCCAGACACTGAAGGTCCTTTTCCCCAGTTGGCATTGATCAATCAACATAGATGCCAATGGCCAATGGATAGGTATAGGGAAGGACACTTAGAGTTTCGTGGTTAGGACACAGAAGGGAACAGGGAGAATCTTCATAAGTTGGGGTAGAAGGATGGGACACAGGAGCAACAGCAAATAAAGCCAACCATCCATGTGAGACTTTGGGTAAGTAGCCACTGGCCACTTCCTTTACTGGGCCGGGTTAGCAGGGGAAGGTTTAGGAATGCCCAGCCTATGAAGTAGCTAAGGCATTTTAAAACTAAGCTAATGTGTGTGTGTGTGTGTGTGTGTGTGTGTGTGTGTGTGCATTTTATTCACAGATCCAAAGATAGCTTTTGAGTGGGTGTGCACATGCAATCCACCGGGAGCCAAATAGGCACAGCAAAATGTCACTGCTACAAATTTCTTTCTTCCCTATATGGCTGCTGGAGACTCACTAGGAGGAAAGACAGCAAAGGGCTTGCCATATTTAACTAGATAACACTGACTAGCTTTTGAATTCATTCATATTTCTTCATTCCCATCTCCCCCACTACTATTATAGACAAAAAACTATTTTTACTTCTGAATTAATCTTACACAGATTCATTTCTTTTTTCATTCTCTACTCTCTGGAAAGTACAGAAATTTATTTTTAAAAGCATGTTTTCCTGTGCTGTATCACTACTTAATTCTCTTTTCCAGCATTATACAGTATCATCTAAGACTTTGAAGGAGTCACAATCTATGGGTTTTCACTATTTAGATACTAAAGAGACTGTATGATACTGCTTTTGTGGACCAGATTTAATTGAATGATGCTCTAGATGAAATTTGAGTGGTTTGTAGATTCTAAAAAATATATTTTCATTATTTTATGTATAGATGTGTCTGTTTGTGTGAGTGAAGGTCATATGTGTGCAAATGCTTGCAGAGGACAGAGGAAGGTGTTAGATTCCTTGGATCAGGAATTATAGATGATTGTGAGCTAGCCATCTGACATGGGGGATGGGAATGGAACTCAGGGAGAGAAGCAAGATCTCCAAACTAGTGAGTCATCTCTCCAGCCTCAGATCTGTGGGAGTTTAGACAATGGAAGAAGCAATCCTTACAGTTGCATAAGTAGTTCATATCCTGGTAACACATTACTTTACTACTATTAAAATTTCTGGAGCTCTCAGTCAGGAATGTGTGGAAAATTACATTAAGAATTTTATTCCTTTATCCTAAGGGAGATTGAAATCCAATGAAGATGACCCATCATTGGCCTGGAATCAGCTAAGGGAACAACTCATGAATAAAGGTTAAATATTTGTTCATAGTTTAAACTTAAGCACACCATTCACCATATCAATTAAAAGGTTTCAACTTTTAAATAAAGCACCTTATCACCTCCCTATCAATGGTAGCATATATTGCTAGAAGAAAGATAAGAGGGATGGTTTTGAATATGGGGGAGCATGGCATTGCTCCTGGGGGAGCACTTTAAGAGATTAATGTTTTCTTGTTACCCAGGTCTCCCAGAGACCAGTCCGCACAGGAGAGAACATGGGCCGCAGAAGCAACAGAGCTTCTTGGACAGGGTCCCTTCGGGCCTTCATCCTCAGCCAGGAGGCAGAGCTGAGACCAAGTCCTCTGAGCACCTTCCCTGCCAGAGGAGAGTCAGCATCCAGGGAGGGCTCTGACTCTGGGACTCAGGCAAGATTGCCATCTTGTATCCTGGGTATCTCAGAGACCAGTCAGCACAGGAGAGCACGCAGGCTGCAGAAGCAACAGAGCTTCTTGGACAAGGTCCCTTCAAGACTTCATATTCAGCCAGGAGGCAGAGATGAGCTCCAAACCTCTGAACACCTTCCCTACCAGAGAAGAGCTTGCCTGCAGAGAGTGCTCTGACCACTGGGAATCAGGAGAGAATAGGACTCTCAGGAGTGCTGACAGAGGCTAACAGAATCACAGGAGGAACAAGCTCCAGCCAGAGACAGCTAGAACATCTAACACCAGAGATTAACAGATGGAGAAAGGCAAATGTAAGAATCTTACTAACAGAAACCAAGACCACTCAGCATCATCAGAACCCAGTACTAACAGCACAGCAAGTTCTGGCTACCCCAACACACCTGAAAAGCAAGATTTGGATTTAAAATCATATTTCATGATGCTGGTAGAGGATTTTAAGAAGGGCATTAATAGCTCACTTAAAGAAATACAGGAGAACACCGCTAAACAGGTAGAAATACTAAAAGAGGAAGCACAAAAATCCCTTAAAGAATTTCAGGAAAACACTGCTAAACAGGTAGAAGTTCTTAAAGAGGAAACACAAAAATCCCTTAAAGAATTACAGGAAAACACAACCAAACAGGCGAAGGAATTGAACAAAACCATCCAAGATTTAAAAATGGAAGTAGAAACAATAAATAAAATGCAAAGGGAGACAACTCTGGAGATAGAAATCCTAGGAAAGAAATCAGGAACCATAGATGCGAGCATCAGCAACACAATACAAGAGATGGAAGAGAGACTCTTAGGTGCAGAAGAGTCCATAGAAAACATGGACACAACAATCAAAGAAAATGCAAAATGCAAAAAAAATCCTAACTCAAAACATCTAGAAAATCCAGGACACAATGCGAAGACCAAACCTAAGGATAATAGGTATAGATGAGAATGAAGATTTTCAAATTAAAGGGCCAGTAAATATCTTCAACAAAATTATAGAAGAAAACTTCCTCATACCCAAAGAAAGAGTTGGCCATGACCATACAAGAAGCCTACAGAACTCCAAATAGACTGGACCAGAAAAGAAATTCCTACCAACACATAATAATCAGAACAACAAATGCACTAAATAAAGGTAGAATATTAAAAGCAGTAATGGAAAAAGGTCAAGTAACATATAAAGGCAGACCTATTAGAATTATATCAGACCTCTCACCAGAGACTATAAAAGCCAGAAGATCCTGGATAGATATTATACAGAACCTAAGAGAACACAAATGCCAGCCCAGGCTAGTATACCCAGCAAAACTCTCAATTACCACAGAAGGAGAAAACAAAGTATTGAATGACAAAACCAAACTCACACAATATCTTTCCACGAATCCAGCCCCTCGAAGGATAATACAGGGAAAACTCCAACACAAGGAGAGAAATTATGCCCTAGAAAAAGCAAGAAAGTAATCCTTCAACAAACCTTAGAGAAGATAGCTGCAAGAAAAGAATTCTACCTCTAACAACAAAAAATAACAGGAAGCAACAATTATTTTTCCTTAATATCTCTTAATATCAATGGACTCAATTCCCCACCAAAAGAAAAAAAAAAGACATAGACTAACAGACAGACTACATAAAGAAGACCCAACATTTTGCTGCTTACAGGAAACCCACCTCAGGGACAAAGATAGCTACAACCTCAGAGTAAAAGGCTAGAAAACAATTTTCCAAGCAAATGGTCCAAAGAAACAAGATGCAGTAGCCACTCTAATATCGAATAAAATTGAGTTCCAAACCAAAGTTATCAAAAAAGACAAGGAGGCGCACTTCATACTCATCAAAGGTAAAATCTCCCAAGATGAACTCTGAATTCCGAATATCTATGCTCCAAATGCAAAGGCAACCACATTCATTAAAGAAACTACAGTAAAGCTCAAAGCACACATTGCACCTCACACAATAATAGTGGGAGACTTCAACACCCCACTCTCATCAATGGACAGATACTGGAGAAAGAAACAAAACAGAGACACATTGAAACTGACAGAAGTTGTGAAACAAATGGATCTAACAGATATCTACAGAACATCTTATCCTAAAACAAAAGGATATACCTTCTTCTCAGCACCTCATGTCACCTTTTCCAAAATTGACCATATAATCGGTCACAAAACACGCTTCAACAGATATAAAAATACAGAAATTATCCATGCATCCCATCAGATCACTACAGAATAAGGCTGATCTTCAATAACAACATAAATAATAGAAATCCAACATTCACATGGAAGCTGAACAACACTCTCCTCAATGATACCTTGGTCAAGGAAGAAATATATAAAGAAATTAATGACTTTTTAGAGTTTAATGAAAATGAAGCCACAACATACCCAATCATACACAATGAAAGCAATCCTAAGATGAAAACTCATGGCCCTGAGTGCCTCCAAAAAGAAACTAGAGAGAGCAAACACTAGCAGCTTAACAGCACACCTAAAAGCTCTAGAACAAAAGGAAGCAAATTCACCCCAGAGGATTAGAAGGCAGGAAATAATCAAACTCAGGGCTGAAATCAACCAAGTGGAAAAACAAAACAAAACAAACAAACAAACAAAAAAAGAACTATACAAAGAATCAACTTAACTAGGAGCTGTTTTTTTGAGAAAATCAAGAATATAGATAAACCCTTAGCCAGACTAACTAGAGGGCACAGGGACAGTATACTAATTAACAAAATCAGAAATGAAAAGGGAGACAAAACAAAAGAACCCAGGGAAATCCAAAACACCATTAGATCCTACTATAAAAGGCCATAGTCAACAAAACTGGAAAACCTGGATGAAATGGACAACTTCCTAGACAGATACCAGGTACCAAAGTTTAATCAACATCAGATTAATGATCTAAACATCACCATTTACACTAAAGAAATAGAAGCACTCATCAATAGTCTCACAACCAAAAAAGAGCCCAGCACCAGATGGGTTTAAATGCACAGTTTCATCAGATCTTTAAAGACCTAATTCCAACTATCTTCAAACTGTTCCACAAAATAGAAACAGAGGGTACTCTACCCAATTCATTTTATGAAGCCACAATTACTCTGATACCTAAACCACATAAAGACCCAACAAAGGAGAACTTCAGATCAATTTTCCTTATGAATATCAATGCAAAAGTATTCAATAAAATTCTCGCACATGAAATCCAAGAACAAATGAAAACGATCATCCATCATGATCAAGTAGGCTTCATCCCAGGGATTCAGGGTTGGTTTTATATATGGAAATCCAACAACATAATCCACTATATAAACAAACTCAAAGACAAAAATGATATGATCACCTAGTTAGATGCTGAGAAAGCAGTTGACAAAATCCAACACCCATACATGATAAAAGTTTTGGAAAGATCAGGTATTCAAGGCCCATACCTAAACATAATAAAAGCAATATACAGCAAACTAGTAGCCAGCATCAAACTAAATGGGTAGAGACTTAAACATTTCCAGTAAAATCAGGGACTAGACAAGGCTGCCCACTTTCTCCCTCAATATATTACTTGGAGTCCTATCCAGAGCAATTAGACAAAATTGTAAAGAAGAAGTCAAAATATCACTATTTGCAGATGATATGATAGTATATATAAATGACCGTAAAAATTCTACCAGAGAACTCCTAAACCTGATAAGCAGCTTCAGTGTAGTAGCTGGATATAAAATTATCTCAAAGAAATCAGTGGCCTTTCTCTACACAAAGGATAAACAGTCTGAGAAAAAATTAGGGAAACAACACCCTTCATAATAGTCACAAATAATATAAAATAAAATAAAATACCTTGGTGTGACTCTAACTAAGGAAGTGAAAGATCTGTATGATAAGAACTTCAAGTCTCTGAAAAACAAATCAAAGAAGATCTCAGAAGATGGAAAGATCTCCCATGCTCATGGGAAACAAGAACAAATGAAAACTATCATCCATCATGATCAAGTAGGCTTCATAGGATTGGCAGGATTAATATAGTCAAAGTGGCTATCCTGCCGAAAGCAATCTACAGATTTAATGCAATACCCATCAAAATTCCAACTTAATTCTTCACCAAGTTAGAAAGGGCAAATTCATCTGGAATAACATAAAACTTAGGATAGCAAAAACTCTTCTCAACAATAAAAGAACCTCTGGTAGAATCATCATGCTTGACCTCAAGCTGTACTTCATAGCAATTGTGATAAAAACTGCATGTTACTGGTACAGTGATGACAGATAGATCAATGGAATAGAATTGAAGACCCAGAAATGAACTCACACACCTATGGTCACTTGATCTTTGACAAGGGAGCTAAAACCATCCAGTGGAAAAAAGACAGCACTTTCAACAAATGGTGCTGGCAAAACTGGCAGTTATCATGTAGAAGAATGTGAATTGATCCATAATTATCCCCTTGTACAATGTTCAAGTCTAAGTGGATCAAGGAACCCCACATAAAACCAGAGACAGTGAAACTTATAGAGGAGAAATTGGGGAAAAGACTCGAAGATATATAAGGGCACGGGAAAAATTCCCGAACAGAACAGCAATGGCTTGTGCTGTAAGATCAAGAATCGACAAATGGGACCTTATAAATTGCAAAGCTTCTGTAAGGCCAAATGTACTGTCAATAAGACAAAATGCCACCAACAGATTGAGAAAGTATCTTTACCAATCATAAATCTGATAGGGGACTAATATCCATTAAATAGCCGGGCGGTGGTGGCACACACCTTTAATCCTAGCACTTGGGAGGCAGAGGCTGGTGGATTTCTGAGTTTGAGGACAGCCTGGTCTACAAAGTGAGTTTCAGGATAGTCAGGGCTATACAGAGAAACCCTATCTCGACCCCCCCCCCAAAACAAAACAAAACAAACAAACAAACAAAACAAAACAAAAAAACCCAACCAACCAACCAAAACAACCTGAAAAAGCTGAACTCCAGAAATCAAATAACTCTATTAAAAAATGGGGTACAGAGCTAAACAAAGAGTTCTCAAATGAGGAATACCGAATGTCTCAGTTGCTGAAAAAATGTTCAACATCCTTAATCATCAGGGAAATGCAACTCAAAACAACCGTGAGATTCCACCTCACACCAGTCAGAATGGCTAAGATCAAAAATTCAGGTGACAGCAGATGCTGGCGAGGATGTGGAGAAAGAGGAACACTCCTCCATTGCTGGTGGTATTGCAAGCTTGTACAATCCCTCTGGAAATCAGTCTGGCAGTTCCTCAGAAATCTGGACATAGTACTACAGGAAGATCCAGCAATACCTCTGTATACATATACCCAGAAAGTTGTCCCAACTGGTAATAAGGACACATGCTCCACTATGTTCATAGTATCTTTATTTATAATACCTAGAAGCTGTAAAGAACCCAGATGTCCCTCAAAAGAGGAATGGATATAGAAAGTATGCTACATTTACACAATGGAGTACTACTCAGCTATTAAAAACAATGAATTTATGAAATTCTTAGGCAAATGGATGGATCTAGATGATATCATTCTGAATGTGGTAACCCAATCACAAAAGAACTCACATGATATGCACTCACTGATAAGTGGATATTAGCCCAGAATCTTAGAATACCCAAGATACAATTTGCAAAACACATGAAAAAAAATCAAGAAGAAAGAAGATCAAAGTGTGTATACTTCTCTCCTTCTTAGAATGGGGAACAAAATACCCATGGAGGGAATTTCAGAGGCAAAGTTCAGAGCTGAGATTGAAGGAAGGACTATCCAGAGTCTGTTCCACCCCGGTGGGAACTAACCAGTACCCCCCAGATCTTGTATCTCTAGCTGCATATGTAGCAGAGGATGGCCTAGTTGGCCATCAGTGGGAAGAGAGGCCCTTGGTCTTGCAAAGGATATGCCCCATTACCAGGGAATGGCAGGGTCAGTTTTTTGAGTTGGGGAGCAGGGTGGGGGCGGGGGGCACAGAAGCTTATAGGGGACTCTTGGGGAGGAAACTAGGAAAGGGGATAGCATTTGAAATGTAAATTAATAAATATCTAATTTAAAAAGAGATTAGTGTTTAAATGCTGTTGGTTAAAATGGAGTGGCGATGATTAGAGTACTGTCAACAGAAAGAAGGGACCTCCTTTCTCCAGTCAGGCTCTACCTGGTAAACTTCTCCAGCCTTCCTAAACAGTGCCACTCACTGGAGACCATGTGTTCAAACATGGGAGCCTGTGAGGGATATTTCACATTAAAATTTCACACACACACATACTCACTGGTACCATGGAATTATAGTTATCTTTCGATACAAAATGAGTTCAGTTAACTTTGAAAGTCCCCTAAGTCTTTAAAAGTTCCAACAGTGTTCTAAAGTGTAAGATAAGATGGTAGAGTGAATTAATGCGGAGCAGTGAATGGGTGTGAAGTGGCATTTTCCTGATGATCTGTTTCATGATAAGAAGAGAATTGTGTTTTTCTAGTTTTTCTTTTTTTCTAAACTACTCATATGGTCTATTTGGGCCTTAGCATTCATATGTTGCTCCCATAATCAATCAATCAGTCAATCAATTAATTAATCAATGCAATTACGAAAAATGTATTTTAAGAGCTGAAAATTCAAAAGCCTTTTCTGAGACTCAGGAAATCTCATAACTATGAACCAGTGTAAAATAAGGATAAAAATATGCACTTTCAATTGTAAATGGCACAGCGTAAACATTCCTTTTCCAAAAGGAATGTCGTGCTTAGTAGCAGTAGGAGAATCTCCAAATCCTATAGCTCCATTTCTGGGACTTGGGAATTTGTGATGAAATTGGCTGGGTTCTGAAGGAAGACTTTATGTAGCCCCACCTCTCCAGCTCCACTGCCTGTGGCATGCACGGCCTGTCTCTGTAGCTGCCTCCATTCCACGGTTACAGTTTTCTTTTGTGGACATCCTACAGTTCTTGTTTCTAACATCTTGTAGTGTTCATGGTGACAGTTCCTCTTAGAACCTTATTTCCCCATGAAACCTCCTGACCTCTGCTGCCCACAGTTTCTCAGTCCCTTTATCTCTTTCAAACTCTCACTAGAATGACTTAACTAATTTTTGCATACAACGTTGGAGGATTTTCTAGCCTCAAGTTCCAAACTATGACGTATTTCCTACCAACCAGTTATAAAGACCTACAAATCACATTGGCAGGATTTCCACAGCAACAGACCTGCTCCTGGCACATTTTGGTCTTCGTTTCCTTTCTTATTTGCTAATGATAAACTACACTCTGGGTTACAGAGATTACTCCGTGCTGTAGAGCACTGCCGATAGGTTCCAGAGGAACACGGTTTGCTTCGTAGCACCCAAAGGCAGCTATCACCTGTCTGTAACTCAATTCCCAGGAGATCTGACACCTTTTTGTGGCCTCTTCATACTCAGACATACAAGTAGGCAGACAACCTACAATAAAAATGAAAAAAGAAAGAACCTTGAGAAATGAGACTTAGAACTGCCTCTCTTTATTTTAGCTTACATTTCCTGGGGTGGGTATAGTCAATCATGATAGGGAAGGTACAGTGGCAGGAACAGGAATAAGGGTGGTCACATTGTATATATACTCTGGAAGCAGTGCTTATGACAAGAAGTGTGGTCAGGCTATGAAGCGTTGACTTGTCATTCTGTCATGATGTGACTGTGAGGTTCCACTTTCTAACGTCCACAATCTCCCCAACTTGTACCACCATTCATGAACCAAATATTCAAATAATTAAAGTCTATGGGTGATGCTTCACACTGAAACCACATAGTGGATATATGGCATATATATGAGTATATACATGTTATGGGAAATATTAAAAATGACTGACAGGTTTCCCATGCTACTGTCAGCAACTCTTGGCCCGGTGGGGTCCTGCCGGGCTACTCTTTGCCTGCCAACGCTCCAGCAGGGTCAGAGCTTCCAAGTTCCCTTCCTTGCCATACCAGCCCCACACAACAACCATTCAGCCTGTGGTCAGCTCCCACAACACCTAGCAACCCAGTAGAAACAAAACTCTAGAAGCTTATAATTAACAAGCCAGATTTATATATCAATAAATTCTCAATATACAAGATGCCAATACAATAATTTCAGAACCAACTGATAATGATAAAAGCTGCCCATCTAGACTAGACAAATTATCTCAATTTCTCTAATCTATGATATCATAACTACCTGTGGCTATTTAAGGCAATGCTGGTTCAGGTTCTTCTTCCTGTTAGTTTGCCTCCATCTTGGCTCCCCCCGCTTCTGAAATGTTCTCTGTCTCTGCCACTTGTAGCTCCACCTTACTTTTCCCTGTCCAATCACAGGACTCCTGCTGCACTAATGTTTTAATGTGATTGGACAGGGAAAATCTTGTCACACATACATATGAAAAGGAATAAGCCATATGAGGAGAGAAAAATTATAACTGAATTGATCTGTGCCTATTAATGGTAAGAACACCCAAATACATGGCTTCAACAAATTTTAATTAAGGCCACACTCAGACTTAGGAACAAGTTGTCAATCATTTTCCAGAACTATTTCACATTCATTTTTGATCCTGTTATACATCATTGCAGGGCTTACTCAGTTATGGCCTATGTACAGATGAATTTATCTGCATATATCAACATTTATTACTTACTCATGAGGAAAATCCCAAGTGCACCTTATCTTTTAGTATTAGCTGTGTCTTAGAATCACCTGGAAGTTTTCAATAGCCTGGAGTTTGGAACTCACCTCCCGGGATTATTATCTCATGAACCTGAAAGTAGTCTTCGGATAACTATTTTTAAAATGTACTCTAAAGTGTTTTAAATGTGTGCCAGGATTATGAGCCACAAAGGAATAAGCTAGACATGTCACAGGAGAAAGGGGCTAACAAATCAAAATCTTAAAACCTTTAATTTGGCACAAAATACTGCTTTGGGATTTTATTTCTGCAGCCTTATTCATTAGTAACAGTGTTAAATTGGGAACGTGGGTGATTCTAGGTAATTTCCCATGGTTATCAGATGCAAATCATTAAGTGAAAATCACACATAGTACATGGAGACACAAGTGATAACTAAATTGATCCAGGGCTATCAAGTAAGCATTCCAAGCCACAAAGAGTTACTCCCTGAGAGAAACTAATTAATAAGTAGATGGTTTGTGCATCAGGTGAAGCCCAGTTAACACAAGGTCTTGCTTTTTCTCAAGCAGCAGTGAGTTTTTTTTTAATTTTTTAAAAAAATTGCTGAATATTCAGTCTGATGAAAAAGAGTTCCTTTCTTAACGGGTTTGCATTCAACCTATAAACAGTTCGTACATATAAGATGTGTTTCATTGTCTCACTGACAGCATTATTTCCTCTCACAGTGTGCTATACAATAAAGAACTCTGTAGGGACCAGCTTAAAAGTAATAGTGCAATGAAGTAGGATGTATTAGAAACACTCAAAATCCAACTTCTTCATACGTTATACATCTTCCCGAGACAAGCCACCATCATCCTTTACTTTAGTTAGCACAACTGTTTTCTAAATTGGTGTTCTAGCTCCACCATTTGTTATGTGTCAGTGCATTCTAAATACAATGGCCAGGAACTATATTGTTCTTGTTTGAATTGAACCCCACCCTTTCTTTCAGGAGCCTACATCTTCTTGTGGGCTCCACCCCCAAGCATTACATCTCTGTAGCAGAGGAGGCTATGGGTCTTTCCTGGACCTTGTTGTTGTTTCTACCATGCTTTTTTTTGTTTCCTCCATGCAAGCCCCAGTCAACCTATATCTTTTTATCAGATTACAAGGATACTCCCTGAGGACTCATCTGTGTAGCATTTATCTGTGGCTACCTGGCCATGACCATCCAGGTGATAACTTCTTGTTACTGTCATTTGATAAAACTATAATTGAGTAGCCAAGTACACAAGGGATTCTTTAATCCCGTGGAATGTTGACAACCTTAATCTCTTGTTTAACAATCATGCCCTATTCCTGACCTCATTCCTATACATGTCTCTTTTATCTTCAAGTTGGACCTCTTTCCAAATAACAAATTCAAGCCCTTGTACAGCTCTCTCAACTACATTTCTTGAACAGTTATTTTTTTTAATCAATATTTTAAATGGCACATGTTTGTTGGTAGTGGCTTTCATAAGGACATTTAAATGCAGGTATAATGTATTTTAAGCCTATTCTCTGCTCTATGTCTTTTCATATGCCTTCCCCCTTGCACTAGTACTCTTCGTTTTCCTGGATTAGTCATTTTGCTTCTGTTTTCATGCACACATGATTCTCAGTGTCACTGAAAATCTAGGAAGTATGTGACAGAGGAAATATATGGTATCTTCCTCTCTGACACTGACATAATTCCATCACTGTGATTCTCTCCAGTTGCATTTATATTCTTCATCACCTTTCACACTTTGCTTGTGACCTAAACTTTAATTTTGTGGTCATTTTATCTTGGCTTACAGACACTGACAATGCTAATCACCCTCATCTTGTCATTCTTCTGGGGAAACCTCACTGACAATGGGCTTAGAGCCAAACCTGAGAGTACCCACTGTATTTTCCTATGTATTCTAATGATAAATCATCTCAAAGACTTTTATTTAAGCTCTCAGGAAATCAGATTATATTCTTGAGATTCATTTTCAGGTCTTTGGTCTTGGGTAGGTATTCTTTTCTTCTCCTTCTTACATTAAACCTAACATTAACATTTTCTCCTGATCAGCATCTAGCTCATGAGATAAAAAAAATAAACCAGAGCTCTCACCACCTCCTGTCACCATCCCTGACTTCCCCTCCAAAGTGTCTAAATAGTCTACATTTACCTCTCTTATCACTGTTGTTTTCCTATTCTCCATGCTCCCAATGTCCCGCGCTAATTTTCCCGCCAGCAAGAAACAACGCGGCACATAAACAGGATCCTTCTGTAGCAAGCTTTAATGCGTCTTGAGAGGGAGAGCATCAGCTTCACAAGGCGGAGACCCCAAGCCCGAAAACCGCCTCCCTTATATAGGAGATTTCTCTCGCCTCGGACGTGGCGATTCCCTATAGGCCAAATTCTTGTCACCCGAGGTGACGTTGTCAGGCGGGCAACTGGCACCATGAACGGTTAATGCCAGCACATGCGCGGATCACTTGTTCATCTCCAGAGGCAGGCGATGTCGGCGCCATCTTATAATGGCGACGATGTGGGGTGGCGCCCCACATCTCCCCCTTTTCTATACAAAGGCAAGCCAGCCACCCATTCAAGGAGGGCGGAAGTAGAGGCCGAATCCCCAAAGATAATTTAAAAACAAAAGATATGTGCAGGGGTCTTGTCTAGGCTCTAGGTGGGACCCGACATACTCCTGACCGATCTCTCTGTCGTTTTTCTTGAGGAAGGGACACTAGGACAGGCAACCCTTTTCAAGACGGCATGCTTCCCAGAGAGAGCGGGGGTATCTCTCTGTGCGATGCTTAGCTCAACAACCCTCATGGGCTGCTCAAACCGGGCACTCATCCTCGTGCGACGCATAGAGATGCTGAGGGTGCAAGAGCTGCCTGGCCGGCGACCGGCTGCTAACATCTACTGCCGTTTTAGTGCCGCAAGCCAGACTTCCGCTGACCTTCCATGCTCTAAGGCCATGAGTGCCTGAGTTATCATAATTTTTTCTCTCTTGTTTTTACTATAAATTTTGCAAATTAGCCAAAGCATAAAGCCCAGTCCGAGGCAGAAAAATGCTCCAAACATTCCCACCCCCACCCACTCTTTAAAATAAGAAAATGCTGAAGAAATCCAGGAGGCGAGGCCTTTGGTGAGGGACAGGTCTAGGCGGGTGGAGTTGATTTGTAATATCGCTGTTCGGAGTTCCGGCAGGGTCTGGTCAAATTCAACTGTCCAATTCTGTAACAAATGCTGGGATAAAGCTTTAGAAAGATTAGCAGCCCGTGTGAAATTGTCATACTGTACAGAGGTCACACAAAGACCTGGCAATCTTCTTTCGCACCCTAATTGGGCAACTTGCCACAAAACATCTAATTGCTCTTGGACTAAATCTATGCGTTGATTCACTAGCAATAACCTGCCTTGAATCTGGGTATAAGCTAGATGTCCAGCCTCCATGGCCGTGGTCACCGTAGAGGACAATTTATTTATGGTGGCAGCCGACTGCACCGTGCCCGAAAGGGTCAGGGCCGAAGCAGTAACCGATGCTGTTACAGCGGTGGCTGCGATGATGCCCACAATTACGGCAGAAATTCCAAAATCTCTCCTTTCTCTGAATAATGCCATTGAACTTGGGGCCTCCACAGGAACAGGCACAAATCGGGGCAGGCGTGCTACCAGGGCCAAGGGGAACTCAGAAGCATTCCAGCACAGAACATAATAACATGGTTGCATCATACAATCAAGCTTATCGGAATTACTTGGCAAGGAAGCATTACTAACAATCTAAAAAAAAAAGGGGGCCATACGCATATTGGCATCCTGACTAAGGCAAAGGGGAATGCGAGTCCTCCTTTGCATGGCAGAACGGGGCCAACTTTGGTTGTCTGAGACCTTCAGAATAATTAGCCCGGGGCCAGGTTCCAAATAATTCTGTAAAATTCCCGCCCCAATGTGTAGCATTTGTCCATCCATTAATAATATTTGACATAGATTGAGTATGTAACCCAATATAACTGGGCACCGTCCCATTGATGCTAAAGCATAGGCTACCCAGAAGGTAGTGAGTTCTATTATCCACTACTCGTTCTATTTGAGAATCCCAGGGCAAAAACGGAAGGCCTAATTCTTTATCAGTAATAAACAAGCGAGGGAAAACTTGGGCGTTATACATCACCGGCATTGGAAGTGGGAAGGTTGACATGATTCCCCATCGAAACTCATGTGTCCTTATCGTTGGCGCTAGGGTTATCCACAGAAAGGTCAGGAGAATGATCATCTTCTTGGTTTATACTTCGTGTTAGCCGCTCCGGGATCCAAAAAGGATTTTGTTCACTCTGTGGAAAAACACAAACAGCTCCCCTGGATCTTATTAGGATAGGATCCGGGCCTTTCCATTGATTAGTCAACACATCCTTCCATTTTACCAATTCTTTTGGTCTCTTTGGTTCCGAGCAGTGGCGCTCTGCAGCGCTCCTTCCTGCATCGTCCAGGTTTAAGAAATTTAGAGTAAAGAGTGCCATGGATAGTGCCACTCTTGGGCCAGGGGGCAACTCTGTTATCGCTCCCCCTTTCTGTTTAAATAAATAGGATTTGAGCGTTCGATGAGCTCTTTCAATGATGCCTTGTCCTTGAGGGTTATAAGGAAGTCCAGTGATATGGGTCACCTGCATTTGTGCACAGAATTGTTTGAATTTATTTGAGGTATAAGCAGGTCCATTGTCTGTCTTAAGACATTTTGGTCTACCCCAGGCACTCCAGGCCTCGAGGCAATGTTGAATTACATGAGATGTCCTTTCTCCTGAAAGTGGAGTTGCAAATAACACACCAGAACAAGTGTCAATAGACACATGAACGTATTGCGTCTTACCAAAAGATGCAATATGAGTGACATCCATCTGCCAAACTTGTAGGGGGGAGAGTCCCCTCGTATTGACACCATAATGAGGTGTGGGCAGAAACTGACAACAGTTTTGGCACTGTGTGACTATCTCGCGGGCTTCTTTCCTTGTTAAAGAGAAGCGCCGGCGAAGTGTTTCAGAGGTAACATGAAACTTACTATGAAAATTTTTGGCGGCCTCTAATGGTGAGGATAGTGCTGTGGCCACAAGTCGCGTAGCCTGATCTGCCAGCTCATTACCCTCTGTCATGGGGCCAGGGAGTCCAGAATGGGCTCTCATATGTACGATATAAAAGGGATGTTTTCTTTGTAATAGAAGGTTTCTAATCTGTTCAAAGGTTTGTGCTACCCTACTAGAAGGTTTTATTAGGCCCGCAGTTTCTAGCAGGCGAACTGCATTAACCACATACAAGGAATCAGAAATAATATTGAGCGGGCAATCAAATTGCTGTAAAACTTCTAATACTATCAAACACTCAACAATTTGAGGGGAAACCTCCGAATATTGTCTGATATGGGTAATGTTATTAACTACATAGGCCCCTTGCCCGGTTTTGGAGCCATCTGTATAAATTACAAGACCATTTTTAAGTGGGGAATGACTTGTTACTTTGGGAAAAACTAATGGATGGGTCAGGGCAAAGTGTAACAATGGGTGCTTTGGATAATGATTATCAAATTTTCCACTAAATGTGACACATAGAATGGACCAATCATTAGAAGCAGCAGCTAACACCTGTATTTGATTAGGGGTATAGGGAATGACAATGATATTAGGTTCAAGGCCGAAGTATTTGATTGTCATTTTTAATCCCTTTAATGCTAATTGTGCTACTGCGGCCGGATACCAATCGATAATCTTTGCAGGGGAGGCTTGTGGATGAACCCAGCATAGGGGCCCCTCTTGCCAAATGACAGCAGTTGGTAAGCCTCGAGTGTCCAAGATACATAACAAAACCGGCTTGGAATAATCTATTCTAACAAGCTGCGCTTGACTTATTGCTTTTTCTACTTTATTAAGTGCCTCCACTGCCAAAGGATTCAATTTTCTAGGAGAGGTGATATGAGAATCCCCTTCCAAGATATCAAACAGGGGTTTCAATTCTGTTGAAGGGATTTTTAAAAAAGGTCTAAGCCAATTGATATCTCCCAACAATTTTTGAAAGTCATTTAAAGTATGTAAATTATCCATCCTGATTTCTATTTTTTGTGGCTTAATAATGTTGGGCTGTATAAAAGAACCTAGAAACTGTCCAGAGTCTGCCAATTGCACCTTTTCAGTGGCTATCTGTAGCCCCCATTGCTCTAATGTTTTCTGTAACACAGGAAAAACCTGTTGCAGTACAGATGGATTCTTATGGCAAAGCAGGACGTCATCCATGTAATGGATAGACACTATTTGTGGAAATTGTCTCTTTATCGGGGCGAGTGCTTGGTCTACATACAGTTGGCAGATAGTAGGGCTATTGGCCATCCCTTGGGGCAAGACTCTCCATTGATACCTCTTATCTGGCTCTGTATGATTGATAGAGGGGACACTAAAGGCAAAGCGAGGTCTATCCGCAGGGTGTAACGGTATGGAAAAAAAGCAATCTCTGATGTCTATAATGAGGATGTTCCAGCCCTTAGGAAGGGCGGACAGCATAGGTAATCCTCTCTGTACAGGCCCTAACAGGGACATCTGTCCATTTATAGCTCTTAAATCATGTAACAGATGCCATTTGCCAGACTTTTTCTTTATTACAAATATGGGGGTGTTCCAGGGGGAAGTAGAGGGTTCAATATGGCCGAGTTTTAGTTGTTCTGCAATAATTTGTGTTACAACGCTCAATTTCTCGGAGGTTAGCGGCCACTGAGGAACCCACACAGGATCCTCCGTTTTCCATGGTATAGGTCGTACTGCCTCAGTGGCGCCTAGGAAAAACCCAGGCCTGCTCTGTCCTTATTGGCCTTGTGTGAGATTGGGCGCGGTTCGCCTTGTTCATGGCGTCCCAAACCCTGGCCTTCTTGATAACCCATTTTCTCCATCATTTCTCTAAGACGTAATGAATAATCATTGGTCAGAGTCAGTCCTAAATCTGTCATGACATCTCTCCCCCAGAGATTTACAGGTAGGGGTAGAACGTAGGGGGAAAAGCATCCTTTTAAACCCTCTGGTGACGTCCAGACCAGCCGGTTGGTACTAATGTCTGGACTGGATTGATACCCCAGGCCTTGTAAAGAATGAGAAGATTTTGTCACTGGCCAAGCTTTAGGCCACCAATGTGTGGAAATAATACTCTTATCAGCTCCGGTGTCAAGAATGCCCTCAAAATTTTTACCATTTATGTTAAGGATTAATTTCGGGCGCGAATCAAGTGACAATGTCAAATAGGCCGAATCCATTTCTGAAGATCCCATAAGTTTTTTATCTTGATTGGGTAATTCTCCCAGCAGCGGGAGGAGGAGGAGCTGAGCAATCCTGTCCCCTTTTTTAATAGAAAACACACCATGAGGGCTGGAGCATAGAATCTGCATATTTGGGATGTGTTGATTATCTGTTATGCCTGGATGGACTATTAGTCCGCATGCGGTAAGGGCACCACGGCCAATGATAAGTCCCACTGCGTTGTCCGGTATGGGAGGCCCTAAGGGCATGGCAGGGACAGGTTGAACCCCCATCTGAGGTGTTAATAAGATTGAGGTGGTGGCGCACAAGTCCATTCTTGTGCCTTGGCTTGATCTGCCTCCTCGCTCAGGGGACTGGTCCCAGCGAATTGGGTCCCGTATTTTTGAGGGCCCTGGGGCCGGGGGCCCGCAGGCCCGTTTTTTGGCTCCTGTCTAACAGGGATAGCAGGCGGGAGGAGGTTGCCTTTAATGTCTCTAGTTGATCTGCATTGACTGACTGGATGGTAACCCTTTCTACATCGGGAACATAGGGTAAGAGTTCTCTGGTTTTGCTTAGGTGCCCGGCAATCTTTTGCGAGATGCCCTGATTTCCCACAGTTGAAGCAGGTGCGACTGCTGCCCCCCGTAGGGGGAGGTCGCCTTTGTGCCTGTAAAATGGCTGCGGCGAGCCCAGAGTTACTCAACGGTCCACCAATCTCTCTACATATTCTAAGCCATTCTGACAATCCCTTGTTTTTCCTCGGCGCTATTGCACTTCTGCACTCCTGAGTGGCTTGTTCAAAGATTAATTGCTCTATAAAGGGTCCGGCACAATCAGGATCCCCGAAAATCTTTCCTGCTACCTCCATCATCCTGGCCACATAGTCTGAGAATGGTTCCTGAGGTCCCTGTATAATCTTGGTGAGCTGATTACTAGTTTCTCCTTTACGGTTGAGTGATTTCCATGCTCGTATAGCAGTACTGGATATTTGGGCATAAGCTCCCCAATGATAATTGACCTGATCTGCTGCATAAGGACCCTGTCCTGTAAGGAGTTCAAAGGTCCAGTCTCTTTGCTCTGGGGTCAGGGCTGCGGCATTAGTCCTAGCCTGGGCCTGTGCCGCCTCATGCCATAGGGCCTTCCATTCCATGTATTGTCCCATGCTTGGTAGCACAGCTTTCGCCACTGTTTGCCAGTCACTGGGCGTCAGGGCGGTTAATGCCAGTCGATCTAACTGCATTAGAGTAAAACTGGCATTTGCTCCAAACTTTCTAACTGATTCTGCAAGCTCCTTTATTTGGTTATAATCAACAGGAGCATATACTCTCCCACCATCTTGCTCATAGACAGGGTAAGCGAGCCTGAGCTTGCGATGCACCTTTTCAGGTAACAATGAGAAAGCTTTAGGGCGTATCTCATAAGGTGGTGGGGCAGAGGGAACTGTCTGTACGGGATTCCTGGGTAAAGCATTAGGTTTTGTTGAAATGGCAGGTTTAGAGGTCCGTTTATTTAACGGCCTCTCATCAGGATAATACCTCTCTCTCTCATATCTGGTTGCTTCCTCATCAAGTTCTTCCTCTTCCTCTGTATCTAGTCTCCCACTCTCTGCTCTGGATGACTCTTCAGAGCTTTGAATATTGAGTGCTTCAAGCTCTTGGGTTGGGTACACCCCAGGCTTAGATATAGGTTGAAAAATCGGTACTCCCTCGGAGTCCGATTCCTCATGTGGGGAGGCAGGTATACTGCTTGTTCCCCTCTCTCCCGCCCTCTTAGGCTTCCTGGGAGGTCCTTTTTCACTTTTATTCTTTGGGATCCTCTTCCTAGTTTGTGCACGTGCACCCATCCTCTCACTACGCTCAGATTCTGACATGCCATCCTGAACGGTCTCCAACGCTATTTGTCCCTTTTTTCTGACTTCCTCACATGTTTCATCCTCAAGGCAGTTTTTGATCATCTTCCAAACTGCTTTGGTGCCCATACGTAAGTCGGGGCACAAATCAAGATCCTTCCCCAATTTTTTCCATGAGGCCAAGGTCAAGGAGCCAGAAACGGCATACCAAGGGGCAACTCTATCTACCTCCTCAACAAAGTGCTTAAGAACCTTGTCCCCTAGCTTTAGGTCTCTTTTCTTAAGGAGATTTTCAAGTGATGTTTGGATTGACTGTGACGACCCCATAACGGGTCAAAAGTAACCGCAGCTTATCTACGTCCGCCTTAAGTCACTGTTAGAATCAAAAAGATGTCTTGGCGCGGCCCACGGCTTATCTACGTCCGACTTACGGCAACAGAGAGAAACCGAAAGTACGGCTCGCCTTTCTGCTCTTTCATTTACAAGAGACTAATTTGGCGCCGCGATGGAGTGCAACGCCGCTTATCTACAACGGACTGATATGCTGTTGGAAACTTGTTAACACCACTGCCTATGTTCACAGATATAACTGGCCAGGAGGAAGAGTAGAAGAGCTAAAATAACGATGATAATGGCCTCTGGAAATCCAAACCACAATCCGGACAAACCCAATACCTGGGAAAGAGTTAAAGAAAAGAGTTCATGTTCAGGCATACCTTTCCGATGCGTAGTCTAGCCACAGTTCTGAACCCTCCCCGTCGCTGAGGGGTCTCCGAAGGTGCTGACGATGGTCTGGTCACAATTCCCGGGTTTTTCGGCACCAAATGTCCCGCGCTAATTTTCCCGCCAGCAAGAAACAACGCGGCACATAAACAGGATCCTTCTGTAGCAAGCTTTAATGCGTCTTGAGAGGGAGAGCATCAGCTTCACAAGGCGGAGACCCCAAGCCCGAAAACCGCCTCCCTTATATAGGAGATTTCTCTCGCCTCGGACGTGGCGATTCCCTATAGGCCAAATTCTTGTCACCCGAGGTGACGTTGTCAGGCGGGCAACTGGCACCATGAACGGTTAATGCCAGCACATGCGCGGATCACTTGTTCATCTCCAGAGGCAGGCGATGTCGGCGCCATCTTATAATGGCGACGATGTGGGGTGGCGCCCCACACCCAGCTAATGTGGTTGCTGCATTTAAGTTCATAAATGCACCACTCAGTTTCTCTGTATTTTGAAAAAAAAATTGGGAGCTAGAAAATGGTAAAGGAAAATGGATTTATTTACAATTTGGCTGTACTGGAGAGAGGAAAGACGCCTGGCTTTTCTGTGTCATTGCTGCAGGAATATTAGTTTCATAGAAAACATGAAACAAAAGACAGGGTTTATGCACATGCTAGTTGAATTATGACATACGCTTTTAAACTCCATGAAATACCCTTCTGCCAGGTAAGTTTCTTCTTTTTTTTTTAATATTTTTATTACATATTTTCCTCAATTACATTTCCAATACTATCCCAAAAGTCCCCCATAGCGCCCCCCACTTCCCTACCCACCCATTCCCATTGGTAAGTTTCTTCTTAAGCACCAAAGCTTGAACACTTTCTTCCCCCACCATTTAATTACTTGAGATCAGTTGTTTTATGGTCCCTGTATTAATATCCCAAAGAAGGGGGGGGGGGAAGCACACCTTTGCAATACCATCTCAGTGCTTAGGCTCCATTGTAGGATCAAAGTCACAAAACCACATGCTCTTATTGTATATTGAGTCTTTACTTCCCCCTAGGATTTCTTCACTAATTTAATTTCTCCTTCTTTCACACCATTACAATTTTTCCCTTTCTTCTTGACCATGCACATAAATCAAGTTAACATGCCCTTCTTTTTGTTAATCTAAAGAGCAAACAGAAGCTTCCATATCTTCATCAATTTCTTTCTTTTGCTGTTTGCAGAAAATCTCTATATGGTATTTTAGATTTCTGTGAAACTCTCTGCTTTGACCTCACATCAGTAACTTTCCACTTCAACATTCTATGCTTGGTGTTGGAGCAAGGATCCTATTTCATTAGTCAAGTGAACTCATTCCTTTTTCTTGACTAATTCCCAAAGACAGGTCTCTTAGAATAATCCCTCTTAGCCATGAGAATGTCATATTTCTGTTCTTCTTCTGTTTTAGCAGCTATTCTTTGGCACTCTCCCTTGTTTATACGTTTCCTCATTTCTCTAAATTCTAAATGCCATCCTGTGAGGCCACCTTAAAAGCCTAGACTTATAACAGTTTATTACATTAAGTCCCTGGCTGATCTTTTCTGTCTCACGGCTGTCTCATATATTAAAGACTGGTGACACCAAATATTTTATCACATGTCCTAGTTATCCTTGTACTCTGGACCTGTAGATCCGATTCATTGCTTGCTATCTCCATTGGGATGATGAGAGGCAGCTCACACTGACTGACCTCAAATGTAATTTCTGGTATCTCTCCCCAAGCCTGTTTCTTGTAGAAAGCACAGGTGAAAAGAATGAAACTGATAGCGCACAAAAGTAAAGCAGCATGTTATTCAGGTGGCAGCACTGTGCTGCCCATTAATTAGTGCTGTAGATGGCTATGTATGTTTGGTGTTATAGAAATTCTATCAAATGTTATGGTTTTGAACTACATTAAGAAGAGTTTGCTCTCTCTTGGGTAACTTTTCTATTGCTGTGATACAACACCCCTAGCCAATACAACTTATAGAAGAGAATGTTTAATCTTGATTGCTATGACTATCATGGCAGGAACATGGCATCAAGGAGACAGACAAGGTGCTAGAGTAGTAGTTGAGAACTTAAAGCTGCACATAGGAGGCAAAGAGAACCAACTGGAATGGACTGAGCTTTTGTAAATTCAAAGTCCACCTCCAGTGACACAGCTTCTTCAATAAGGCCTCACCTCCTAACCTTTGTAAAACATTCCCACCAACTGGGAACCAAGTACTCAGATGTATAAGTCTATGAGTCCTATTCTCATGCAAACCACGACACTCTCTTACTTTATTAATGTTATATGCCTTACAGTTTGATTTGTAAGATGACATTCATCGTTAGAGTCATTTCTTCTTCTATTATTTTTTCTTCTTGCATTCTATACTCCTACACAAGCAGCGAAGCCCCTGCTTTACTTTTCCAATCAAAAATGAAAATCATAACAAAGAAGATGGATTTAAGGTTTTCAAAAGATTCAATTATTATTGATACTGTCAATATGTAGAAGCTAGGTAACTTCTTTTTCCAAGTTAAAAGTCTTGGGAAAAATTCAGGGACTGGAAATTATTTGTTTAAATAATTTAAGTATCTGTAACAGCTGCTGATAAAAACACAACTCTAATCTCAGAGGGAATTAGATATCGTTAATTATGAAGCCAAATATGCATAACCATGGTGTGAAAACATGGTTTACTTAACATAGTATTTGAGTCATGCTCTCTGGTATGTACTAATCAACATTTATCTTTACTACGTTTTGATTATCCTTATATAACTAACGTTTTGTAGTGTTTTCCAACTTAATGTAAATGAAAATTCACCTTACCCCTTCCAGTGTCTATTCTATGTCTTTGATTATTTATACACAAAAGTCCCTTGAAAATATTGTTTAGACACCTCCTGTTTTTACCTAAGCTCATTCTTATTTGTTCATACTGTAAATAATGGCATAAAGGTATTGTTCAAGGTGGAGGCTATTTATGTCTTTCTTTTTCTTATAAAATTATGTCAAATTCAGTGTTGCTATGGTGATCCCATGCATATACACAGTTGCCTCATAAGAACTCTTTTTAGCTCAGTGCTTCTAAGGTCATATGATTTGTAAGGCTGCTAGCATTCCAGCTATCATGGCCAGATTTTAGCATAAAGAGGGTCAAGATGTGAGGAGATTTTACAATTCATGTATAATTGTTACTTCTACCCCCATCTCGGTTTGAAATGGGGAGGAAGTATTAATAACAATCATCCTTATTGATATTCTGGCTGAGACATGAAAAATTTTTGGTCAATGGATAGAAGTTGTTGCTACAAAAAACCAAGACTCACCTTAAACTGGATAAGAGATAGTTTATTTTGGAGCTATATAGGAGGGACCATAACATTCGAACACAAATTCAGGTCACCCACAATTCCATGTTTCTGGAATTCTATGGATCTGAGCCTCCTCTATTTACTTCTTTCCCATCCACTCGTACCTAGGTGAAGGGACTATTAGAATTAAAACTGGGTATACTGTACTCCAAGCAAACCAGAATTGATATCACTTAGAAGGGGGATTCTTTCAATTGCCAAGTGGTTACCTAAGAGGGGAAAAGCATTTGAGTGGGAGAGGGGTAGTCTGCAATCAAGTGCTTTAACCTGGCTTTTGGGTTGATAATGGATGTGCTGTCGAGATGAACTTCATGCAGTGAAGCGCTTAGGTGAGCATATGCATATTTTATCACTCTCAGATGCTTATGTGTTAATAAAGGGAACTGCACAAATTATCACTATGTAATTTAAAACACACATATACTTTTATTGCACAACCAACTGAAATGTTCATTAAGCATTTTTAATGGTGTGAGTAAGTGCTAACAGTAAAGTGCTGAGAATAAAAGCAAAAATGAAAACACAGTTCAAAATGGTAACTTACCCGGGACTCTAAAACTGGGAAAAATCCCAATGGGATGATACACCAGGTCAGCCATCTCATTTGTTTACTGTGATTAAACTAGGTTTGTATTTAAAACGATTTTTCATGCAATCTTACTACAGATTGCTTTGCTTTGCATTGTTTCTGTCTTTCAGAAGCATATGCACGTGCAGCTAGAGGAGAAATATCCTGTAACTCTGGCCTAAAACTGGCAAGCCACGATTTACGTGCAGGGTTGTGACTACCTTACAGTTCAGATGGACTATTGCTTCCCAGACAACTGGAAATACCGGGTATAAACAGTTTCAAATCCCAAAATTACATTAGTGTCACAATGCTAAAGAGCTGCCAGGTCAATGTGAGGGTGGTATCCTTGGGACATTAAAGCTATTGGCTGTAGTCTGGTCATGTTGCTGAATTTGAACTTTGAGGCACTTGCTTGGTGATGGAGAATGAATTCAAGAAGAGGATGTCCTCTAGAAAAATCAGCCTTCCTAAGTCTCAAGTCTCAGGTAAGGGTGAGTCAGAAATAAACCTGCCCTGCTCAAAGGGACCAAGGAGAGCTTCAGACAGGAAAGGGTTAAACTTCACCCACTGATCCCATCCCCATTTCACTGACTTACAGGAGGGATGTGTGTTACAAATGCGATTATTTGGAGTGATAAATTTCTTGGAGACAAAAATATAGGATGAGGAACTGTAATTATGTACAACAGAGAATATTTATTTTGAGGAGTAAACTTATTTCAACAAAAATTTTAAGTTAAAACAACAACAACAACAATAAATATGGCTTGCAGAGATGGTTCTTCAGCTTTGACGAGTTCGATTTCCAGCATCCACATAGGACATCTCTCAACTGCTTATAACCGCAGCTCCAACTCCTCTGGGCCCATGTGTACATAACCACTCACAGGCACACACCCATATACACACAATTAAAAGTAAAACAAACCTAAAATTATTACATTTATTCATTTGTATGTATTGTGTGGAATATATATGTGTCATGGTGCACATATGCAGGGTAGAAAACAATTTGTGAGAATAGATTGTCTTCTACTGCTCTGTGATGCCAGGGATTGAATTTAGAACATCAGACTTAGCAGCAAATACCTTTGTCTACCAAGACATCTCAATAGCTGTTGTGTGGGGACATCTCAAATGATTTTGTGGGGAGATGCTATAGATACCTCTTCTTACTTTAGATAGGGAGTCCATGTCAGACAAAATACAGAAACCACCAAATCCAAGTCGGTGACCCAATAGGCATTATTGGGAATACTTACAGGAATCCTAATACAGGAATCCCTTTCTTACAGTGAGTGAGGAGTTACTTACAGGAGCTGAACTGACTTAAAGAAAGCTTCATCACCAGAGCCCAGTTCCGCAGTGGTGATAGTTCATAAAAGCTGGGAACCTGGACCACACTGTACATCTTGCAGGAAGCTCTATGGGTTGTGCAATGTCCTTTCTAAGTGCCTCAGTTGATGTAAACTTCTTTCAGGAAGCTGGTCTTGTTTCAGTCTTCGTTGCACCTTGGCTTGTCTGAGACTCTTTACAACTTTTACTGCTTATTCTGGTAAGGAGGGGTCTAGTGAATGTACTCAATTTCGGGGACTTCCTGGAGCTATTTTGAGTAGTTTACCTCCTTTCTTACAAGATGAAATGTTTCAACCTCAGAGGAAAACTGTTACATAACACAGGACCAAATTATAAATTTAAAAAGCTGAAAAATGTCAGAAACATTACTGTTCAGAAAAACAGTGTTCCAGCTTAAAGCAACAGAACCCTTGCTTCCGTGTCCTGCTTTTCAATGTCTTGATAGCTGGCTTCTTTATAGGACAGTGATTTCTGCAATGTAGCCTTTTCTGTATGGAGAACATAAAGAAGATTTGGTATGCAGAATGGGTCATAGAAATCTTTTATTATTGGTGTCTTAGGAAAAAAAAGCAGTCTTTGAAGATTTATAAAGGTAATGCCATGCATGTTTTGGTATTGTTATCAACTTTGGGAAATTGTCTTCTAAATTTCTGTCACCTATAAACTATAAAATTGCTCAATGTTTAAAGTTTTTCTTGGCAGCAAGTCATCTTAAATACTCCTTAAATTAATGGCCTCCATTAACTGGATTATTGTTGAGGTTCAGGTGGCACTGGGGTGTAATTGCTTTTATATAACCTCCATTGGTATTTTGTGTCAAATTGGCAGGTTATTTAAATTTTATTAGTATGTGCAGATAATTCACTAGTTTATTAGTTACATATTCAAGCTGACCAAGACTCTAGTTTAACTTTGATATTAAGTCTTTGTCTTTCTCTTAATCATGTCCTGTTTTTGGCATAGTTTAAAAGCTTTGTTGTTATTATTGTTGTTGTTCTACTATTGTTTGCTTTTCTTGATGATGGAGTAATTTTTAACAATGTTGTTGCTCATCAAATGTTTATAATTTGTTTGGATATTCTATTAATTTTTCATTAAGATTTCCTCTTCCATTAAGTAACAAATGTAAAAATGATAAGAGCTACATGTTACATGGGTCTGTTTTAGGATGCTATAAATTATCAACAGTTTTATTGAAATGCTCAAAAGGAAGTGTTTTTCTAAACTGAAAATGGCCCATTTGGATTTTGTGAACAGAATTTTTTTTCACATTGTCAGTGTTTTGTTTGTTTGTTTGTTTCTTTAGATTTATTTATTGTTATATGTAAGTACACTGTAGCCATCTTCAGACACACCAGAAGAGGGCATCAGATCTCATTACAGATGGTTGTGAGCCACCATATGGTCGCTGGGACTTGAACTCAGGACCTTCAGAAGAACAGTCGGTGCTCTCAACTGCTGAGGTTGATTTTTCTTCTGATTCTTTGACAAAGTATGTTGACATTTTAAAAATATCACTTTCTTCCTGTTGCAAGATGAAACAGTTTTATAATAGGAAAGGCATTCTATGATACGTTTTATATTGTTAAAAATTGCATGCACATTTAAAATACTCCACAAAGATACTAATTTAAGTTGAAAACATTTAACCTTGGTGAAATCTAGATGTATCCAGCAATTTGGGGAAGTATGGAGGCAGCTTTAGTCAGAAACTCTAAAGAATCCTTGACAAAAGGCAAGGGGCTTCAATTTGCCTGTGGTTCTAACTTGCACATCTGTCATGATTGCTTAACAGCCTGTGACACTTTGTAAAACTTGTCTCATGTCATTGAATTAACAGAGAAGCTTTTCAGTTGATGAAAAAGAACTTGTGTTTAGATTTTTTTTCTGTGATATTTGTGCTGCAGTAGAGTTTGAATATGTTGCAGGTGATTCATGTTGGTACCATACACTGACACATCACCATAATAGTACTTTTTATCTGGGCTAATTATTTGTTTATTCTTCTCTTTTGTATTTCACTATTTTTATTGATTATCTACAAACTGTTTGAAATGCGTTATATTTGCGTTTGCATTTGAGGTTTTTTTGTGTGTGCATGTAAAGAAGGGTAGTAAATTTAGTAGAGGTTATTGACATTTCTGTTGTTTGAAGAATTTCTGTCCCAGTTTCCTTCTCTGTTGCTGTGATAAACACCTTGTCTAAATTTACTTGGGGATGAAAAAAGCATTTTGTTTGTTTGTTTGTTTAGCTTGCATTACAGCCCATCATCAAGGGGAAGCCGAGACAGACACGATAGGAGTTTGATGCAAAAACCAATGGAAGAGTCCTACTTACTGACTTGATCTCAGGTTCACATTTGGCTACCTTTGTTACACACTCTAGGATCACCTGCCTTTGTATGATACCACCCATAGTGGGCTTGGACCACTATATCAAACAGCAATCAAGAAAATGCTCCAAAGATATTCCTACAGGCCAATATAATATAGATGATTTTGAGTGAGGTTTCCTCTTCACAGATGTATTAAGTAGACAACTAGATTAGTCACCATAGTATCATATTATTATTAATGATGAATAATAGCACAATCATTATCTCTTCTAAAACCCATTTATCTTAATTGCTCAATAACTGCAAAGACCCACACATCACTTTATAGTCTATATACCTTTTTTGCTTGCCACTTTCTCTTTGGACTTGTCAAAGTTTCGAAAAATTTCCCTAAGTGCTTCATACTGTCACGTGCTAATACAAATTTTACTTTGTAAAGTATATAACTATTTTAATTGCTATATAAAATGCAATACAGGGCTGGTGAGATGGCTCAGTGGGTAAGAGCACCCGACTGCTCTTCCAAAGGTCCAGAGTTCAAATCCCAGCAACCACATGGTGGCTCACAACCATCCGTAACGAGATCTGGTGCCCTCTTCTAGAGTGTCTGAAGACAGCTACAGTGTACTTACATATAATAAATAAATAAATCTTAAAAAAAAAAAAAGAGCCGGGCGTGTTGGTGCACGCCTTTAATCCCAGCACTCGGGAGGCAGAGGCAGGTGGATTTCTGAGTTCGAGGCCAGCCTGGTCTACAGAGTGAGTTCCAGGACAGCCAAGGCTACACAGAGAAACCCTGCCTTGAAAAACCAAAAAAAAAAAAATGCAATACATTTCTATTTAATTCCATAGTGGTTGAACTCTAGCTCTAGCATTTGCCTATAGACTACTGTGGTGAATTTTCCTTACTTAATATTATATCATCTATGATAATGACAGGTTTCTTTGCCTTTTAACCTTTTCCTGTCTCAATGTGCTGGTTGTGAACACAGGATGCTGTCAAATAGCATGGATGATAATAGATCTTATGACCATCCTCTTGAACCAACAGGGGACATATTCAAAGTTTCCCCATTTGCAGAGATGCATCACAAAATTTTTATCTTATAATTGATTATTTTATAACATCACACACTGAATTGGAAGGATGTGAATGATCTTACAATGAAGGTACCATATGGGATTGCTGGGGCTTGCATGGTGCTGGGAGTTTGAGAGTCAGTGCATATGGTAGAGATTTAGAGGAAAGTGGGTAGGGAGAGGTATAGACCAGGAGTCCCTCTCCCTTATCCAAGAATAAACTTGAATCTTGAGCAAGAGGTCATTTGTCCCTGGACAGCACCTCAAGGCCTTTTCTCCTCTTGCCTGAATCAGATTCTGCATTTCTCTTGCCATATTTTCTTTTTCCAAAAATGAGAAGTAGATCATCATTAATCAAAGAGTGGGAAATTATCAGGGTCCTTTCAGCAAAATCTTGCTGGCATATGCAATAGTGTCTAGGTTTGGTGGCTGATTATGGAATAGATCCCCAGTTGGGGTAGTGTCTGGATGGTCCATCCTTCCATCTTAGCTCCAACCTTTGTCTCTGTAACTCCTTCCATGGGTGTTTTGTTCCATTTTCTAAGGAGGCATGAAGTATCCACACTTTGGTCTTCGTTCTTCTTGATTTTCTTGTGTTTTGCAAATTGTATCTTGGGTATTCTAAGTTTCTGGGCTAATATCCATTTATCAGTGAGTGCATATCAAGTGACTTCATTTGTGATTGCATTACCTCACTAAGGATGATATACTCCAGATACATTCATTTGCATAGCTGTTTTGAGTGAGACTATGCCAGTGCCTGGGAAATACAGAAGTGGATGCTAACAGTCATCTATTGGATGGAACACAGGGCCCCCAATGGAGGAGCTAGAGAAAGTACCCAAAGAGCTGAAGGAATCTGCAACCCTATAGTTGGAACAACAATATGAACTAACCAGTACCCCCAGAGCTCGTGTATTTAGCTGCATATGTAGCAGAAGATGGCCTAGTCGGCCATCATTGGGAAGAGAGGCCCCTTGGTCTTACAAACTTTATATGCCCCAGTACAGGGGAATGCCAGGGCCAAGAATTGGGAGTGGGTGGGTAGGGGAGCAGGGCGGGGGGAGGGTATAGGGAACTTTCAGGATAGCATTTGAAATGTAAATAGAGAAAAAAAATCTAATAAAAAAAGGAGTGGTAAATTGATGAATATATACTCCCAAGGCAGAGAGTTGAGCAAACCTCTACATGAGCATCATTGCTGAAGGAAGCAGAGTATATTTCTAACCACTGTGAGAAAAATATAAGCCATACTTGCTTTATGCCTCATTAAATTAATTTTGTCTTCGAGTTTTACTGATATACTTTTGTTTTATTTTCTTTGTATAATGTGAAGATATATCAGGGTAGGTTTAAAATCCCTTTCTAATGCAGCCCTCACCTACCATGTACTTCATCTCAGTGACCTTACCGCATCCCTCTGGAAATCACAGTTGTTACTATTTCCAGCATCTTTCCAGGTAGTGTCCAGAGTTTCTAGTCACAAATGGCTTCAGGAAATAAAGTGTATAGTGTAGTGACTTTGAGTATTTAACACTAATTTCATTACACACTTGCTAAATTCTTCCTACTGTAGCATTTGTAATGTCTGGTTCCTCAAAAGGTGTCATTAGAGAAAACTGATAAACCTGTAGTGAAATCTTTTTTTTCTGGACATGGTTACCAGGGGTGATCATGAACTTGGAGGCAGAAGATGCTAATGCTACAGAAACTCAGAATGAAGAAAACTGAAAATGGCTTAATTGACAGTGGGCACTAAATGCTAAATAAAAGAAAACCAGCATCTCACAACTTCCCTTTGTCTTTGCCAATGCCCCATATACTTCAGCAACAAAGGGTATAGGGGAGGTTCCAGTTGGTACCTATTGACTACTAATATAGTTTCCTTTTTTAAAGATAAAATCTGAAAGAAGAGTCTAAATCAGTTTCTTTAAAGCACAAAAGACCCTTTTCAATTTTGACAGGACAGCTGCAAAGAAGAAGGGTGCATATGAGGCATATGTTTTAAGGATGTCTCCAATTATTCTTTTTCCTTCATTGTTGAGAAGCAGTGCCTGTATTAGAAGGGCTGAGCCCAAGACCTCTTAAGAAATTCATTACGTGCAGCAGCCACTTTCTGACCTTTGCCTGGGAGTGATTTCGTAATGCACTCTTGATGGATGATTTTTAAACTCTAAAGGCAGATAAAGTAGTATTGTTAGAGGAGTGATATCTATGGTGAATGGAACGTTAGTTCCTGGAAATTGAATTCTTTGAGGGAGGGATATCATGGCAAAAGACAGAAAGAATTGTGTCTTGATTTTCAATATACTAACTTATTCAAAGAGCTCCATCCACTTCTTCAAAGGAATCAGAGGGCACTAGATTCCCAAACACATTAGAAATAATTCAGCAACTGAAATGAAAAGTCAGGGAATTGAGGGAAGGGCAGACAAGTTGCAGAGCTAGATCAAGGTCACACATCTGGTTAGTGGATAGGACAGGAAATACCCAGGCTTCCTGCATCAGCAGTGTGTGCTCTGCAGTACGCTGCCTCCTCAGTTTGACAACTTGACCACCACTGATCCGTGTATTGAATGATGAACTGAGATTGGGTGACATCTTTAGGGGAGAGTATGGTATGCAGGAAGGGTGTTAGAATGGACTTCAACCTGAATCTGCCACTTATGATGTAACTTTAGATAACCTGATGGACAAGTTTAGTGTACCCACTTTAAAAGCCTCAGGACACTGGGAGAAAGTATGAAATTCTTCTCTAGACTATAGTGGACTCTGCAGAAGTGATAACTTCTGTTTTCTCTCTTTAAAAAGATGTCATAAGTGGAGGAGGAGAAACAGAAAAACAACAAAATTCGTAAATAACCCTTATTTGAAATGATTCTTAACTTTTAACATATTTCCCTTTCTTTCCTGATCTAGTACATAAAGTGTCCAGTTATAACTGTCCTCTCTTCTCTTCTCTTCTCTTCTCTTCTCTTCTCTTCTCTTCTCTTCTCTTCTCTTCTCTTCTCTTCTCTTCTCTTCTCTTCTCTTCTCTTCTCTTCTCTTCTCTTCTCTTCTTCTCTTCTTCTCTTCTCTTCGTTTCCTTTCTTTCTTTCTTTCTTTCTTTCTTTCTTTCTTTCTTTCTTTCTTTCTTTCTTTCTTTCTTTCTTTCTCTCTTTCTCTCTCTCTCTCTCTCTCTCTCTTTCTCTTTCTCTCTCTCTTTCTTTCTTTCTCTCTCTCTCTTTCTTTCTCTTTCTCTCTCTCTTTCTTTCCTTCCTTCTCTCTCTCTCTCTCTCTCTCTCTCTCTCTCTCTCTTTCTTTCTTTCTTTCTTTCTTTCTTTCTTTCTTTCTTTCTTTCTTTCTTCCTCAAGATCAACGTGACATTGAGAATCCTGGGTTGCTGGTGTTGTACTTTGGCCTGGGCAATTTCCTAAATACTCATGTGCTACTTGCTTTCTAGATGGTGGTTATGCTAAAGAGAACTATCAGAACCTTTAGAAAGTATGTCTCCAAGAGGAAGGTAGTAGGCCTTTGGGGGTCAGCCTTTAAAGTAGATACTGAGATCTGGCCCTCTTCTTCATGATATGAACAGCTTTTCCTGCACACTGTTTCAGGAACCAAACCAAGTATTTTGAAATGTTTATTGATGTTATCCCAGGAGAGATTGCCAGTAATGATTCCCTAAAATGGTGCAGAAGTTTCTGTATTATGCAATAGCCCAGGATTAGCTACTCTGAGGATTCAGAACTCCTTATTTCTTAGGTGGTACCTTCAGCATTTGGGAAACTCATTTTGAAAATGTAACAAAATGTTCTAATGTTTTACTCAATGTGATATTAGCTTGGAAAGGAGGCTGTCATGTTTCAAGGACTACATGCTGGGATTATCAAAATACTTTTTAATAAACCAGTTCATGGTGACTCAGTAAGAATATTAAAGATGCCCTCTACTTTTTGAGAAGCTAAGGATAGCTAAATCATAAAACCTCACTCTGGGGAAGCATAGTTTCCACTCTTGCACATGAGAAAACAAAGCAGAAGACGAATGCAAAGACTTATGTTTGTGTTCTCTGTTCATCTGACATTGACTAAACACCCAGAAGATACTAAATACGTTCCTAGAGAGGGGCCCTGAACTGCCAGCAATGAGGAAGAATTAGATGATTAAAAAGATTCAGAGCACTAGCTGTGTGCTCTTTTTAGAAGAAAGTAGAAGAATCCCCTGACAGTTAAGTAGAAGGAAGCTCAGACATGCCAAGAAGGAGAGAAAGCATGAGATAAAGTCAAGTTATGAGCTACAATGTGAAAGTAATGCTTAGGCTACAAAGCTATGTACAGAGATTATCTTTCAGAGCAAGGGTAGTAGAATATGAATGGTAGCTTGAGAATGACAGTGGAGGATGATAGGGAGAATTAGGAAGGCAGGCTGTTGTATGGATACCCCAGGAGTTGGATGGATGGCGTCTTAGGGTTTTACTGCTGTGAACAGACACCATTGCAAAGGCTAGTTTTATAAAGGACACCATACATTTGGGGCTGGCTTCCAAGTTCTGAGGTTTAGTCCATCATCACCAACACAGGGACATACTACCCTCCAGGCAGGCATGGTATAGGAGTAGCTGAGAGGTCTACATCTTCATCTGAAGGCTGCTTGTAGAATACTTGCTCCCCGACAGCTAAAACAAGGGCATTAAAGCCCACACCCAAAAGGCCACACCTACTCCACCAAAGCTACACCCCTCAACAGTGTCAATCCGTGGGCCAAGCATATGCAAACCATGACAGACGGTGAAAGCAACAATGGGGATTTTGTTGATTCTGGGCCTTTCTCTCAGCATTCAACATAGCAGAGCTTTGTTTGTTTGTTTGTTTGTTTGCTTGTTTTTGAATGCCCAGGATGAAGGTTACACAGAACTGAGCTGAGCTGCAGTGTTAAGTGGGAAGGAGTCATGAGCATGAATAGCTGTTCTGGAAGGGTCTTGCCTCAGCAGCTCTAGAGCCTTTTCACAAGTGTCAATGCATTGCAAGAGATACACAGTTTTACTTCTGTGATAAGAGAGCAATGGCAAGTCCTTAAGAGCAGTTTCTGTCTAGTCTCAGGAGAACATTACAGATCACTTTTTGGTTTCTAGCATCCACTGTGGGGATTTTAATTTGGTATTTCAATTGTGGACCTATAGCTGGATAAGTATGAATTATGATCATTCATATTTATCTAGCTATAGGTCCACAACTCATGCTTGAAGTGTATGTATTGTCTTAGTGATTCAATCAGTCTGATATGACTAAGACAACTTACAGGAGGAACAAAGGCAGAGTAGAAAGACTGGGTGACAAAAAGCAACATAGGGAGGCAAAGGTTTATTTTAGCCCACAGTTCCAGATTACAGTCCATTACTACAGTCAAGAGCAAAGAGCAATTAGTGCATGGGTGCTTACTTGTGCTTAGCCTTGTCTCTAAGTTTACACAGTCCAGTACTGAAAACTCAGGTAATGGTACCACACACAATTGCTGGATTTTTCCAATTCCATTAAAGTAATAGAGGCAGTTCTTCACAGTCACAGTCACAGTCACAGTCACAGTCACAGTCACAGTCACAGTCACAGTCACAGTCACAGTCACAGTCACAGACACATACACAGGCTAAGCTGATTTACATAATCCTTTATTGCAATCCTCTTCACAAGTGATTCTATGGTAGGTTGATGATTAAAATGAACAATTATTTGGAACAATAATTATGTTGACAGCAATGGGAGGCAAAGGACACTAGCTGATAAGAACCATGGCTAAGAGATGCAAAATCTGCCCTTATATTGGGCGATGAAGTTCCAAAGCCACTGTTAGCTTTATTCCACAAAAATAGTAGCTAACAACAGCACTTCTAGGAAATGTGTATGGCACTGGGAAAGAATTCTATGTCTTTGACAATGCAGGGAGGGGAAGAAGTGCCATATTTGATTTGATGGGTGTCAGTCTTTTGAGTAAGAAGACACATATAGTCTTGTCACATGGTTATTACAAACCCTTTGTTGGGGTTAGAAAGCATTAAATCACCTTCACTGGACCACTTGAATGTCTCCCATCCTCAGTTAGAACTTCTTTTGTGAACGACTACAAAGTGATAAGAGTTCTGTTCTGCTCACTGAGATCTTATAATAAGATGTGGACAGAGCTTGGTCCAGCTTTCCTTGTGGATGTCACTGCTTTTTGGCACAAGTCTTGGAGGCTGTTTAGGGATCAGGGTCAAATCTGACTCCTCTTACTTCCCTCCCACCACCTCTACAACTGTTTCTGCTATCCCTTCAAGCCTGGGAGAAGTGGTGGGCTCATATGAGCTTCCTTCCTTGTTTTCTGGATGAGTTCTTTCCTCACTCTCACACTATCTGGACTCTTGTAGCACAATGGTTTGTGGCTGAAGGATATTTAGGGGTTAGGTAGGATTTATTTTCCTCTTCCTTTCCAATAAGGAGAGATTGTTAAGTCTATAGGCACATGGCCAAATATATAGAAGAAAGCCCAGTGTAAATTTATTTGGAAAGCACCAATTATAGAAAGGAGAAGAGACTAATGATCTTCTGCCTGGTCTAGCTTTTCTCATTATCTATGTCACTTTGCATATCTCCATTATTTCATAGATTTACTATTGTTTTGTGCTTGGATTTTCACTTTCTAGAACTTCAGTAGCCATTTTGGTTGCTTTTCTCCTTCTGATTCCATTTGAACTATTGTTCTTTCTGCTGTGTAATTGCAGCATAAGCTGGAAGTCTAGATAACATTAATCTAGAATGCCCCTGTTAATGGGCATTTGTACCACAGAACAAAATGAAGGCATTTGTATGATAAATCAAAGTGTGGTACCTTTTTCAGTGTAGGAACAGTGAACACGAAGGTTAGGTAATGTGGAGATTCAATGACATTTTCTCAAGTCTAAGGATTGTGCTTGGGAATTATATTTCCCTTGGGTTGGAGGCTGATGTTAAGTAGGCAGAGAATTGGAAGCTGATAAAGGAATTACTAATACCGCCGTTTGTTTTACAAATTTCAATTAAAGGATTTAATATGATGGCTAAGCTATAAATTACATTTAGTAAAGCTATAAGACTGGCATTTTTCTTAATTTAATATTCTTGCTTAATGCCAGGAGGCATTAATCCTAGAGGCATTGGGTGATCCCAAACTCAAACTAAATCCCTAGTATTTATGATTCCTGATTAAATAAAAAAAGTACTGTGCACTAGGCTGCAGAGTAGAATAAAGTAATATTTTTCTTCCTTTTTAGAGCTGAGAATTTAATAGGATCCCACTGCACTCAAACGTTTAACAAATCTCAGAATAGAGTGAATGTTTATACACATCTCTAGAGTTTCTCTTTCATTAGCCTGACAATTGTAAATGAAATAGATTTTACTTTGTTCCATCTCCAACTCAATAAAGATGAACATTGAAGGAAAATAAGCATCACAGTATGAATGTTGCATCTAGTATCACCAATTTGTAAAACCTTTTAAAATGCCAGTTCTGTTTAATGTATAGGGGTGGAGGTCTTATGATATTTCCATTCAGGTGAAGAGAGCTTGTCTTTTTTAACCACAGGGCTTAAAACAACTTTGTTAATTCTTTGCATTTTTCATACACACTGCTAAAGGGCTAACTATAATGCTGCTACTCCTCCATGTGTGTGTTTGTATGTGTGTGCATGTGGTCAGTGTACAGTCACACTCCATCTTCAGATTCTCAGGTCCTTTATATAAAACTGTGGGGTACTATTTGAATATAACTTATCACTCATGTTCTTTTATTTCATATAAGTTCTATATTACTTCACTACCTAATAAAATATAAATGATATGCAAATAGGAATTGTTTGTGGGAAGATTACAGGAAGAACAGAACTGTACATTTTCAGAACTGATAGTATTTGCTGAATAAAAGCATATAGGACCTAGATAAGGGGGAGTGACTAGCTATTTATATATCACTATTTAATTTAATACATATTTATATAACATAAAATTTTGTAATATGATAATGTGCCTGATTCTTTTGGTGTCACTGTATTTTTTTTCCTTTGAGTTGTTTTCAGTGAGACCAGTGACATGGAAGGGTAAAGACACTTAAATACAATGATCCTTGACTGTTCTTTCTTGAAGTTCAAGCAATGTCCTGGTGATTGGAAGTTGGCTAATATGGATGAAAATACACAGAGAGAAAATAAGTGCAGTACACGGAAACTAGAAAGCTACCAACCACAACATTGATTGTAAAAAAGCAGGACAAAAAACCAAGTAGAGTTTGAGAGTGTTTTTACTAAGAGACCCAGAAGATTTATTTATGCATAGGTGTTACTAATGCTGTTGTTCATGGAAATAGTTACAAATAGCCTTCTTGACCACAAATTTCAATTGCTCTTCAGATCAAAGTACTTATAGCTATTTTGGCTCTTTTCTATACCTCAATTCCCTGTTCTTTATGTTCCAGTTACATTGACTTATTTTGTTTTTCATAGCTGGTTTACTTCTGTTCTTTATGTGGTACTAGGGATTCAACCCAGTAAGCAGGTGTTACACCACTGAACTATATCCTCAGCTTTGGATTTCTTTCAAGTATCTATCTCCTTCCTTATTCTTAGGAAATGTGTCAATACTGTTCATACAGGATACATATACCAATTGTGTTATGGCATTTTGATTGGTTCTTAGTCCTACTCAACTGTGTCACCTAGATGCCTTCTGGTTCCAAGAGAAGCCTTCCTCCTCTGTGTATTAGGCAAGGTCTCCTTGCTACATGTATTCACACCACTCTTATGTCTTTAATATCTGCCTCCTTGTATGGATTGATATTTCTATAGGAATAAAGACTATAATCTTTCTTATTTACAATTACATTGCCTTGTACATTATAAGGAAAAAGCTAATAGTATTGATATATAAACAAAGCAGAAACCTGGTATTATACCTTGATTTGTATCCCTAGGAGACACACTGAAATCATATGAGCTTCTGATATGTAGATATGACCTCATCTGGGAACAGGCTCTTCACAAGTGTCTTTAAAGTCATTAGGATGAGACCATAATCCAACATGACTAGCATTCATATAGCAAAACAAAATAAAACAAACCTGTGAAGACAGATGCAAGCAGATAGGAAGCTGTGTGACAAGAGAAGTAGAGAATTGAAGTTATGTAGCAATAAAACTATGAATACAGATCAGTGGCCATGATAAGAAGCTGGGAAGAAAAAAGAAAGGATTCCATTGCCAATCCTAAAAACCTTGATTTCAGACTTGGAACTTCCAGAATTGGAAAACAGCAACTTCTTTTTGTTTAAAGCCACCCAGTTTAGAAAACATTGTTAGAGGAATTGAAAAACGGAGATGTTGTCAAAAGTGAAGACAGCCAGCAGCAAATGGTTCTGATGTCTATCATAGAAGGCAGTGGAACTTGGGACTTGATTGATTGGACGTGTGAATCATGATATATTTGAGCTGAGAAGAAAGGCATATTTCAGGGGTTGGGTTTGGCAAAGCCAGAGAGAGGCTATTCATGAGAAAAGCTAAAAGTTATCACACACACACAAGTGTGTATATGTACTATGATTGGCTGGATTATTTATTCCTAAATATACCCCATGGGTAAATTCTATTATCATTATTTTGTTGGTAAAGAAGCATGGAAAAAGTGATGTTAAAAACAGTAGCACCTTAACTTGAACCCAGGCAATTGTAAAAAAACAGATATCAGGGAAAGATAATCACAGAAAATACCATGTTGTGTCTAGTTATTCAGTTCCTGGGGATATTTATGAAATATTTATATGGGTCAAGCTTTTCTTATCAGCTGGAGCTATACATTGGGGTATAGCCTATGTCAAAGCTGTGACTGACATCGAGATATATGCTTCTATCAAAAGTTTGTTTTAGACAACACTGTCAATCAGTCTACATGTTTTATAAGCCCCCAGGCAGTGAGATATAACGTTGTCATCATATCTGAAACTTTGGATTTATCATTGGCTCATTAAAATCAGAGCTCCTGATGCCATTTCGGAGCTGACTCCTTTCTCTCTTACAGAGCCTTTTCTTCAGCTTCCAAAGTAGGTCAACCAGTAGCTTAGGCTGAGAGAAGGAGAATGTAGAGAAATCAAAAGCTAGAATCAATTTCACTGGGAAAAGGGATCATTAAATTTTCCTGCAGAAAGAGCTGCATCTCTGAACTATGAAGGTTATTCTCAGAATTCCTAAGAGAACGAGATTCTCTTTTGTCTCTGTGGGAAAAAGTGTGGGATGGTGGATAGAGGGGAAGATAGTTGGTCAGAAACTCGAAGCTTCAAAGTTAAGTCTGACACATTGGAACAATCACTCTCAAAGAAGCTGGTCTGAAACTGGAGTTCCACACTGCTGTGAAGTGCCATATTGGTGCTGGGAATTGAATCTGGGTCCTCTGGTAGAGCAAAGGGCTCTCTTAACCAGAATTTCTAAAGACAAAATGTTATTATGTAGTGGCAGGTGTTTCCACCTTCAGTTCCATTGCTCTAAGAAGGTTCTAGTAGGAGGAGACATCTCTTCATCCATTTATGTGCCAGGAGTATTTTTGTAAATATTTTGTATGTTCCAGCTTTACTCTTTTCTGCTTGTTCTTTTTTCATCTTTATGAGTAGTTTATCATCTATCTATCTATCTATCTATCTATCTATCTATCTATCTATCTATCTATCTATCTATCTATCTATCATTTCAACCTTGCAGAGTCTAAAACTGTATATAGCCGCCATCCCCTTTGCTAGACACCCTAGGTGAGTAGCATAAGCATGTGTTGAGGCAGCTGCTCTTTAGAGGGACTCTATATACTATTTGCTCTGTACTGAGTTATGAGACCTCCAGGTAAATTTGGAAATTTGGGTCATATCAGGGCCTCTTATAGTTATTTTTTTCTCTAGTTATTTCTCTATCAGATTTTCTTTTTACTTTAGATTTCTTAAGGTCACCTTATAGGCTAACTGTTTTATTCCATACCATAAATAGCCAATTAAAAATATTATGAAGTTTTCCTTCAAAAATGGAATTTTTAAATTAGAAATCCACTGAATGCAAGCAGTTACCATTGAAAACTCTATGGAGAATTCTATAGTAACATCAATATATTAGGTAATATGTCAAGAAGTAAGGGGAGTAATAATAAACAACAAAGTTGAGTTGATATATCGTCACATTTTGAACCATCAGACCCTATATTGTCAGACTTTCTGCAAAGGATATCACTATTCTTTTTTTTAAATTATTAGTTATTTTTATTATTTTACATTTCAAATGTTATCCCCCTTCTGGTTTCCCCCCTGAAAATCTGCCATCTCACCCACCTTCCTCTGCTTTTGTGAGGGTTCCTGTCCCCCTCTTCCTGCCTACCCATGCACACCCGTCCCACCACCCTAGCATTCACGTATGCTGGAGCATGAAGCCTTCACAGGACCAAGGGCCTCCTCTCCCATTGATGCCAGACAAGGCCATCCTCTGCTACATATGCGGGTGGAGTCATGGGTGCCTCCATGTGCATTCTTTGGTTAGTGGTTTAGTCCGTGGAAGCTCTGTAGGGTCTGGTTGATTGCTACAGTTGTTTTTCCTATGGGGTTGCAAACCTGTTCAGCTCCTTCAGTTCTTCCCCTAACACCTCCATCGGGGTCCTCATGCTCAGTCCAATGGTTGGCTGCCAGCATCCGCATCTGTATAAATAAGGCTCTGGCCAAGCCTCTCAGAAGATATCCATATCAGGCTCCTGTCAGCAAGCACTTCTTGGCATTAGCAATAATGTCTGGTTTTGGTGGCTGCATATGGCAGTCTCTGAATGGCCTTTCCTTCAGTCTCTGCTCTACTCTTTCTCCCTGTATTTCCCTTAGACAGGAGCAATTCTGGGTTAAAATTTTGGAGATGGGTGGGTGGTTCCATCCCTCAATCAGGGGCCATACCTAAACTCTGGTTACGGTTTCTACAGGTTCTATCTCCTCTTTATTGGTTATTTCAGCTAATATCATCCTTGTTGGGCCCTGGAAGCCTCTTGCTTTCCTGGCATCTGGGACTTTTTGGAGGTTACACTCAGTTCCCAATCCCCCATTGCAACACACTCCTGTTCAGTTTCCTGACCTTTTTACACCTCCCCTGTCTCCTTGTACACCTGATCCTGCCTCCCTTTTTCCTCTCCTACTCTTTTCTTCCTCCCAAGTTCCTGCCACCCACTACCTACCGTGATTATTTTGTTCCCCCTTCTAAGTAGTACTGAGGCATCTACACTTTGGTATTCCTTCTTCTCAACCTTCATATGGTCTGTAAGTTGTATCATGGCTATTCTGAGCTGGATATCACTATTATTAATCTATAGAAAAAAGGATGAGGTTACCCTGTTAGGTAGGTTTTGTCACCTTGACCCAACATAAAGTCATCTAGAAACAGAAATCCTCAAGTAAGGAATTGCTTCTTCCAGACTGGCAAATTTATGCAGGGATTTTCTTGACTAGTGATTGATCTTGGAAGGCCCAGGCCACTGTGGTGGATGATTACCTTTAGTCAAATGGTCTTGAGTTGTATAAAAAAGAAACAAACTAGCAAGCCATGGGAGCAACCGTAATAAGTCATGTTCTTCCATGGTCTTTGCTTCTGTTTCTACCGCCAGATTCCTGCTTGAGTTCCTGTCTTATTTCTTTCAGTGATGGACTGTGATCTTGACACATATGACAAATAAACCTATTCCTGCCCAACTTAATTTTTGGTCATGGTGTTTATCACAGGAACAGATAGCAAGTTAGATCAGTTAGTTTTGATTAAGTTGCAGGTGAAAGTTTCAAGTAATTTAGGTTCAAGGACCCAAAACCTGTTGCATCTCCCTCTGCCCTTGACTTTCTCTTATGGATGTGGTAGTCTATGAAGGACTGCACAAGTCTGATTTGATAATGTGCAGACATATAGGATCAGAGCATTAGAGTATGGGCAAATGTTTTTCCTAAAGACGGTGACAATCTGCCTTCCTGTCCTTTGCCGTCACTAGAACATCCATCTGGTCATGATAAATTTCTTAATCACCTCTGGTGGTGTAATTCTGACTCCTTGAGTATTTTGTCCCTGCCACCCATGGGGAATGCATACTGTGAAAGCATCTGCTACCCTTTCCTCCCTGTAAACTCTGAGGCAGGAGATTCACTAGAGAGCCTTTAGTGACATCTACCTTGTCTGGCCGTGAGGAAAGTTGACCATCTGTCCATGGTTATGGAGAATCCTTCACTGACCTCTTGTGCTCAGTTTCCTGGACCGAATGCTTCTATCCTTAGCCATTCCATTTGTCTGCTAACTTTTATTCTCACTTTTCAGAGATGATAAGAAATTGGAATTTTTACAGAAAAGTCAAAAGCTATACTTTTCAACAATACAAAACAAATCTATCCCACTCTACTAGGACACCTCTTATCTTATCTTTTGAGATATGTTTTCACCAAGACTGGCTTTGCTATATAGCTGAGAATGACATGGAGTTCATGATCCTTCTTAATCCACCTCCCAATTGCTATATGGGATTATAGATTTGTGCTACCGAGAGATGCTGATGTTGGTTTTCTAAAGGGCACAATCACAGTTTGCTTTTTGTTGCTGACAAAAAAAAACAAAAAAAAACAACAACAAAAAAAAAAACAAAAGAAGAAAAAAAAAACAAAAAAACCCCCAAAACAAACAAACAAAAAACCAAAAACAAACAAACAAACAAACAGCAAAAACAAAAAGAAAACAAAACAAAAACCACTGAATACAACTGGGTGAGGAATGAGTTTACTACATCGTAGAGGTTAGGGTCCATCATCTACAGAAGCCAAGATAAAAGTTAAGGTAGGAACAGGCAGAGACCATGGAGGAATACTGCTGACTTGTTCACGTCCCCTGGCTTGGTCAACTTGCTTTCTTACCTCAACCCACAGTGACCTGTCCATGGAGGGACAACACACATTTTATATGTGCTATCCCATGTCAACCATTAATCAAGAAAATGTGCCGTAGATATTTTTCTACATTTGATGAAGGAAACTCCTTAGTTGAGGGTTCATCTTCCCAGGTGACTCTAGTTTGTTTTAAGTTGACAAAAACTAACCAGCACAGTTTTAATATTTGTGCTTATTGTAATTGGAATTCTTTGGGTTTAATTACCATAATAGGCCATACTCGTCTGAATTTATCAGAATGTAGGTGTGAGATTTCTTCCTCTGTCCTATTGGAAACCTTACATTTTTGGATGAAGGGACAAATTAGAAAGGTGTAATGATATTTTCCACAAATGGACTCTGTCTCTGTTGCTGTCTCTGCCTCTTGCCCCCCCCCCCCCCCCGTGTTATAGCTGGCTTTCAATTTGAAAAAAAAAAAAGAGTTAGATAGATGTGGTCTATTCTCTGTATCCCTGCTCTGTGCATGTATTCCATCTCTTTAGAAAAGCCTCCAATATCATCCTTGCTGAACATTGTGCACATTCCTCTTGAATGAATGGGTTTGTCCCTTTAGATACATAAAAGGGCAATCAAAAGATGGCCGGTATACAAATTCATAGATTTTGTGATGTGCTTCAATGGAAATGATTTGTGAACAATAAAAATCAGGACATTCAGCACGTGTGCAAATGAGGCCCTGGTGGCTATCTGCTGTCAGCCTCCCGTATTCCAATGAAGTCATATTTCCATTATTCATAGGCTAGTACAGAGTTAGACTCTGTACTTTCTCTCCTCAGTCTAGTGTTTATTGTTCTCCTCTTCATTTTCAGTTCTATGAATTTTCACTCCACATTATTTTAAGATTTAAGTGTCCAGATGGAGGCTGATTGTTTTCCTCACACCTGGTTTCCCAAGCAAGCACCATGTATTTGATTTTTCACTTAGCATGAGCCATTCATTCCTCCTGCCCTCCTTTTTGTAACATGTCCAGTTGCCCCTTTTTTTTGGTTCTAATGGTCTCATTAAGGACATTAGGAATTGAGACTCTTGAACATCATTTACCCAAGCACCGTCCAGGTTTCAATGTAGAATGGACTGAGAGAAAGAAAAACAGCCCCAGTTTCTATTCAACATCAGCCAAGCTATCATACTGCCCTTTCAAGGATGCTGTTGTAATTAAAATGGGCAACAAAGAGGCTAGCAGTACACTGACTACCCCAGCAAGTTGCCTTGATGCTTTTATATGGTTAATAAGACATAAATGTGGCTAATAGCAGCAGTTTTATATTGCACCAATGAAACATAATTTCAGAATGTGACACAAATTGTTCTTAATCAGTAGCCTTAATGATACCCCGAGACCTGTTTCCAAAGAGAATTTGATGTTTTGGAAAGGGATCCAGAAGTCCGAGACCCCAAATCACTCAGTTTTTCAGGAGGCTCAAGGCATTCCCAGGCTTGGGAACTTGATTGAGAGTTAAAGCTCTTTAGTTGTGTCTATTTTAGAATGCCATTTTAGAGCCTCACACCACTCTACTGCAGTCTCAAGCCAGGAAACCAACAAGCACTGCCAGTGTTGGATCTTTCCTTCAGGTTAAGGCACTTGTCACTCTTGATATTGCCTTATTGGAAAAAATGATCATAAATCCTGAACAAATGATAGCACACCATGTTAAGACATGCAGGATTATCTTCCCATGCCCAAGTTCTTTAGCTCCAAGTACCACACAGTTTCTAATTTATGTGCTTTTCTGTTTTCTCCTTTCTTCCTCATCTCATGCCCTAGCCTAATATTTTTTCTAAAGGTGTGCCTTCTTTTCTCTATGGCCATTTTTTTTCTTTATATTTTTGGGCCTGAGATGTGAAGAGGTAGAGTGATCACAAAACATATTTTTATATTTTTCAACCATATCATCCATCTTTATATTTTATTAACTGATTTTCTTTTTTTTTTTTTTTGATTTTCTTATTCCTTGGTAGTGTTTAGGGTTACTCAATTAGACTAAGATAAAGCTTTCATCCCATTGTACTGTATTTATAGATCTGCTATTGAACAGTTAACACTCTTCAGTGCAAAAATGAAGTTCCATTTGGCACAGATGCTGCTGTTTCTTTTTCATGTGTGTGTGTGTGTGCATATATGTGTGTTTCCCTGTTTAATATTGTGATTAGCCTTACAGAAAACTCTACATAGAAAAGAAATGAAAGACTTTAACAAATTTTCAAGGAGGAATAATGGCCTACCAGCCAAGTACATGAAATAGATTGTTCAGGATGTTATATGTAGAGATGGCTACCACAATGACAAACAGCTTCTCTATAAACTTAAGAGGGTTCCAGAGGGAAAATTCCCTGGATAACTTTCTATGAGTTATAGTTTTAAAAAAGACAATAGATTTAGATTTATTTTCATGTCTGTGTGTATGTGTCTTTGTGAATGTATGTTACATATGTCCAGGAAAGGGTACTGGATTCTACAAAGTTAGATTTACAGTCAGTTTTGAGGCATCCAATATAGGTACTGAGAATGGAAAACTGGTCCTTGATAAAGGCAGGATGGACTCCTAAATGCAGATAAAGAATAAGCAGACAAGAAAGGAGGTAAATAGGGAAAGGAGGGGTATAGGAAGAGGTAGATACAGAGAGCATGATTCACTAGAAATGGAAGTCACCATCTTTTTTGAAATAATCTTTAAGTAATTTGTCATATGTTGCTTCTTTTTTTGTGGGTGCAGTGAACTTTATTGATGGTATTCAAGAGAGTAGGGAGGGTTCCCTAGGCCCCTCCTGTTATTATGGGGGTCTGGGATGGAAATTGTGAGGGAGATGCTCAGTGTCGGGGGACCGAGTTGGGATAGGAACTCCTCAGCAACTGACAGCCTCTCTTGCTCTCAGTGTCCTTGCTGGGGTGGGTGGTCCAGGGCTTCTTACTCTTTGGAGGCCATGTAGGCCATAAGGTCCACCACCCTGTTGTTGTAGCCATATTCATTGTCATACCAAAAAATGAGCTTGACAAAGTTGTTGTTGAGAGCAATGCCAGTCTCAGCATCAAAGGTGGAAGGGTGGAAGTTGCTGTTGAAGTTGCAAGAGACAACCTGGTCCTTGGTGTAGCCCAGGATGCCTTTCAGTGGGCCCTCAGATGCCTGCTTCACCACCTTCTTGATGTCTTCATAATTGGCGGGTTTCTCCAGGTGGCACGTCAGATCCACAATGGACACATTGCAAGTAGGAACACTGAAGACCATGCCAGTGTGCTTCCCGTTCAGCTCTGGGATGACCTGGTCCACAGCCTTGACAACACCAGTGGATGCAGGGATGATGTTCTGGGCAGCCCCACGGCCATCACACCACAGCTTTCCAGAGGGGCCATCCACAGTCTTCTGAGTGGCAGTGATGGCATGGGCCATGGTCATGAGCCTTTCCACGATGTGAAAGTTGTCATGGATGACCTTGGCCAGGGGGGTTAAGAAGTTGATGGTGCAGGATGCATTGCTGACAATCTTGAGTGAGTTGTCATATTTCTTGTGATTCATACCCATCACAAACATGGGGACATCGGCAGAAGGGGCGGAGATGATGACCCTTTTGGCTCCACCCTTCAAGTGGGCTCCAGCCTTCTCCATGGTGGTGAAGACTCCAGTAGACTCCACGACATACTGAGCACCAGCATCACCCCCATTTGATGTTAGCAGGTTCTCGCTCCTGGAAAATGGTAATGGGCTTCCTATTGATAATAAGCTTCCCATTCTCGGCTTTGACTGTGCCATTGAATTTGCCATGTGTGGAGTCATACTGGAATATGTAGACCATGTAGTTGAGGTCAATAAGGTGTCGTTGATGGCAACAATCTCCACTTTGTCATGTGCAGAGCAGACAGCAGCCCTGTTAACCAGGTGCCCAATTCTGCCAAATCTGTTCACACTGACGTTCATCATTTTATTTACTGGACGAGGCTGGCACTGTACAAGAAGATGCGGCTGTCTCTGGAACAGGGAGGACCAGAGAGCTCATCTGTTGCTTCTTATACAGATGTGCCATAGCACTATGTTTCTGTATACCAGAGAACACAATTAATACAAAGGCTTTGTCTTCTCCATAGCATTACTGAACATTCAGTGGCTTTCCCTTGATTATTTTGCAATCAACCCCAAAACGTAGAAGCTCTTACACAATTTCTGGTGCATAATTTTCATTCATTTGTCTGATTTATACTTGTGGTCTTTCAGTATATCACCATGTATTGGTGGCATTATCCTATGTTCTCTTATCTAAGCACATATGAGAAAGTGAGTGGTTAGGCAGGATTCTTATAATCCTCTTGCTCAAAGGGATTTTCCTGATTAAAGGGAAGGCAAGAATTTTGGTCAAATCCGATTGCAGACATGTTAAAGGACAACCTCCTGAAAATTAGCAAATACTGTTTAGTTTATGGAAGAATTATCACAAGTCTGGCTATGGAAGAATTATCACAAGTCTGGCTGTCTAGGAGCACTCATGATAAGAAAGTCGAGGTTCTTTGAATTGTGGGGGCATAGCTTTTTCAGAAATGACACATGAGCTTTGAAATTTTCTGACTCTATTTCTTGCCAATGGCACAAGTAGGAACTCAAATTTCAGTGCTCAATTTGGTTTAGTATTTTTCTCTCCAGAGGTACTTCATAAGTAAGTTTGTCTGTCAGATTTCACAAGAGATATGTTTATTCCTCCATTAGTCACATTAACAGTCATTGACAATTTGAATGAACAATTCCTTGGACTTATACAGTAGTAGAGTTCACTCATTCCTGAATTTACTATCTGAAGTTCTTTCATAAATAGAAAATTTTCTTCCTTTTCTATTTAGTTACAGTTGATATAGCTCTTATAAAAAGCCAGGGATAAGTGTTTTTTTTTTAAGATTTATTTATTTATTATATGTAAGAACACTGCACCTGTCTTCAGACATACCAGAAGAGGGAGTCAGATTTCCTTACAGATGATTGTGAGCCACCATGTGGTTGCTGGGACTTGAACTCAGGACCTTCAGAAGATCAGTCGGGTGCTCTTACCCACTGAGCCATCTCACCAGCCCAAATGAAAAAAATCTATTTTTCTTGTGAGACAAGGTTTCTCTGTGTATCCCTGACTGTCCTGGAACTCACTCTGTAGACCAGGCTGGCATCGAACTCAGAAATCCACCTGTCTCTGCCTCCCAAGTGCTGGGATTAAAGGCATGCACCACCACTGCCCAGTGGGATAACTTTTAATTTCTATTTATTGACTATGTTTTAAATCTCTCATAGCTGATCAATTATTGTTTTTATTATTGCTATTACAATATATAGTATTTAAATGCTTTTTAAAACTTAATCTATTAGAGTTACCACTCTTATTGATGTTGAAATTGTACCATACATGGGAACCTCATTATACATCTTACCAGCCCTGAAGATGCTGTTGAGAGCTCACATTCTGAATGCTGAAGTGCTGGAGGGTTTCCCCACAGCATTGCTAGTAAATTCAGTGGTCAAGCTTTTGAGTAAGCTTTAATACAAGTTTAATAAGGAGTGTCTAACTATGAGTTTAGTAGTTTCTTTTACCATGAGCAAGCTTAAGCATTACTTCACACATATAACTGTAGTAGGCACTCAGAAAATGCTTTTGATTAAAAAGCATTGACACCTCCCTTGGGCCCACAAGATAGCTAAAAGCCGATAAAACAAAACGAAACAAATCAAAACTCTAGCATCTTTGGTTTCAGTTTGTGTATGTGCGTCCTTTACTTTGGATTGCACTCTTGTTTAACTTGGCAAAGGCAAATTAGTCAATTAGTATGCATAGGCAGAAAAGTTACTAGTAACCACCAAACTCATGTCACCCCTCTTCAAGGCTAAAGACAGAAAGACCTCATTGTCTAAAATCTGAGGTCATCTTTGATTTGATTCCAGGAACAATCATGCCTTGTAGTACAGGATCCCTCCCCTTTCCCATTGAAGACAGTTATCTGTGATGCAATGGCTATATCTTGGTACAAGCCGTCTTGTGGGAAATAGATTTGTCATTTTGGGCAGTGACTTCTCTGACTTCTTATTGGATCACCTTGCATGGCCACAGCTGAGACAGTAATTGGTGGAACCATATTTTGACCATTGCTGCTTATTTATACTAATCTCTTGCTCTTAGCCACGTTTTTCTTCTTTTTAAAGCTATGCCAGTGTTATGTGAGTGCGTGTGTGTGTGTGTGTGTGTGTGTGTGTGCATTGTGTATATGCATGTGAATAGGAGGATGCATGTGCCTATGTGGATACACAGAGGCCAAAGGAGGACATAGTATATCCTGACCTATCACTTTGTCTCAGATTCTCTTTAGACATGGTGTTTGACTGAACCTGCAGCTAGGCTAGCAGCCAGCAAGCCTCAGCCATTCCCTATTTCTACTCCTCACAGTACTGGGAGTATAGCCACAGGAGCATGACTTGCTGTTTTTGTGGGTGCTGGGGATTTGAACTCATTTCCTTAGGCCTGTGAAGCAGGCTTCTTACCTACAGAGCCATCTCCACAGCTTCCATTAACCATCTCTTTATTGGCAGTTTGAGATAGGTAGCTAAACTGAGCTTGTTGGGACTGGTAGAGCTGGGATTTATGCTGTAAAACTCTGGTTATATAAAGGCTATTACCTTTTCCTGTTTAACATCCTACTTAAAATAACATTGCTTCTTGGTTTCAGAAACTGTTTTCAGCCGTGCTCAAAGAATAATCTAGGGAGCTCTTGAGATCCTCAAGACTATTTTAGGGAGTGGGGAGAATGTAAAATCCTTTCTGTGGTGATAGTATAGTCTTTGCCTTTTTGCTGTCATTATCTCATGAGCTCCTGCTCAGTGGAATTTTCCACAGGCTACAGGAGGTATGAGATTGATGCAGCTCCAATTCAGGACCAGCTGTCTTTTTATTAATGCAGATAGTTTAAAAAAAATCACAAATATAAAGCAATGCAAATCTTCCCATTAACATTTTTTTGTTTCAATTCTTTGTGAATTTAAATTTCTCAATCTTTTCCTAAGTCCCACTGAAGAGCATTAGAAGTCTTGCCTGTAACACTAGATATAAAAGGATAAAGAAAGGGGAAAAAATGATTGAATTAGTGTCATACAACCAGCTAAACTGTGAGTGTATACAGGAAATATATTTCAGGACTTGTAAAAACTCAAGAAATGTAATAAGAAAGATCCTACTAAAGCTGTTTCCACATGGATAAAAGAATGAAGGGAAAGGAAGGTCATACTTCACCGTCCCTATCATGGTTAAGTTGAAGTTACAGAGTTCAGCCTAGGGTTCAGGTAAATGCAGATAGTCAGGTTCCAGCTGACTCCTGGGCAGGCAGCACTACTGAGTACTTTCACCACGGATGCTGCTTGTTACATGTTGTTGACATAGATTCCTGTTAATACATTTTCTTTCTAAGATACACTGTAAATGAACTATTGCTTGCTCTTGGGTGAATTTTGTGGACAGGATGGGGGTATTATGTGCAAAATTTTCCTATTGCGCATTGCTTGTTCTACATTATGGATATCATAGTAGTTCTGCTGCTACTAGGATTCAAACATGCCCAGAGGGCTGATGTTCCTTCTCCATCAAGATATGTGTATATGAAATGAGTCTCAGTGCTGTGTCTTGTGATATGGTGTAGCAAATTCTATAATTCTTGCCAGAAACTCTGCAGCTGCCTCCTTGACATGACTGAAGATGTTCAGTAAGAAATCACTGTGAAAATCTGGATCGCCACTGTAGACCTGCTTTTTGGGGCCTTAGACTTTAACTTTGTTCTTAGAGAAAATGATAGCCACACAGTAGGGCTTTGTAGCAGTTGGAAGTTGAGAACACATACTTTGGCAGCATCATAGAGAACAGGAACAGAAGCAGTCAGTTCCTGAAGTCAGCAAAGACTACTGTGAAAAGGCTGGGGAGCAACCATGGTTACCCACATAGGATACAAGTTGTATTCTACAGCTATATCCTGGCTGCTCATCGTATCTTTCCTCATGGCACAAGAGAGAACAAACTAATATGCCTGCTAGTCCATCATCTCCATTACCTAGGAGATAAACCAATTCCCTCAGGATCGCTTTCCCTCTAGCCACTAGTCCTTCCTGACATTTAATGTACATTTATTTATAAGGTGCCAGAGATTAGGTTGCAGAGTAAGGCTGGAATTTGGAGTTGGAGATTGTGACTCCTTTTCAAAAGTAAATTTTCTTTAATAAGCCCAGATAAGAGAGAATTGCTCTTAGGAGATTACCTACTTGGTCTTTCGATGGAGCATTCTTTCTTCACAATCTCTGATATGAGCATCATTCTTCGGCTTAGGAGTGGGAGTACTGTTGTCCATGAAGTCAGAAACATCAGTTTGGAGTGCCTCAATATGAGCTGCTGTGTCTAGAGATAGCTGTTTCTACTTTTAAATCTGCATGGCAGATTGGGAAAACAACCATCAAGCTCTATAGTTTTTTAAACATTTATTTAAAATTGTATTTTGTTTGATAACTTATTTATTGTGTCAATATTTGTGTACATGTACACATGTGACAATGCATCTACAGAGGTCAGAAGACAACTTGTGGGAGTGGGCTCTCTCCTTCCACTGTGGGTTCTAGGGGACAAATTAATTCAGGAGGAAGGCTTGGGGTCAAGTGCCATTACACACTGAGCCATTTTACAAGCCTGCCACCAGCAAGATCTTATCCTTAGATATGTGCCATCTAAGGTGGACCAAACTAAGACAGAATTTATAAATGTTTTTGATGCATTAACTTACGGTGGAGAATCCTTTTGTGGCTTCCAGAACACATAAGTTCATTGTCCTAAGGGATATTTTCTGAAATGTAGCTCTTCCTGGAAAAGCAGGCAGTGGTTGGAGCCAGGTGAGCTGGATTCCAGGTAATTAAACAGACTACTGTTGCAATATAACGGGGGACCCAGAGGGGTCATTTTACTGATGGATGCTCTGTCCTCCTTTATAGCCATAATGAAGCACCTTTCATTTGTCCTTGCATTGCATCTCTTCTTTATTCAACATTTATGCATGCATAGACTCCATGCTTATTCCTCAGCATCATGCAACAGAAAGTAGTTTCTTAAGCGTGATACCTGTCTTTCTAGATTTATATCCTTCATGACTGACAGCCCTCAGCCAAGTGCAGAGATGGTGGCTTGAAATTATGGCTCAGTGTTTGAGAGCACTTGCTGCTCTTTCAGAGGACCCTAGTTTGATTTCTTGAATCTACTTGAAAGGCCTACAAAGTACAGCTCCAGGGGATTTGACATACTCCTCTGACCTTCATGGACAACTTTCCCTCCCTCCCTCCCTCCATCCCTCCCTCCCTCCCCCCTCCACACCCCCCCACACACAGACACAGACACACACAGACACACAGACACACACACACAGTGCTCAGATGAGAATACTTGTTTTAGCACACATTATGTGTCAGCTTTAAGATCATTTTATTTTCTTTCTTTTTATTGAAAATATATTTTTAAATACAATATGTTCTGATCATGGTTTAATCTCCCTCATCTCCTCCTAGATCCTCTCCACCTCTCCAACCATCCAACTCTAAGCTTTCTTCCTTCCTTCCATCTTTCTTTCTTTCTTTCTTTCTTTCTTTCTTTCTTTCTTTCTTTCTTTCTTTCTTTCTTTCTCTCGTCCTTCCTTCCTTCCTTCCCTCCCTTCTTTTCTTTTCTTTTTTTCCCTTTCTTTCTTTCTTTCTTTCTTTCTTTCTTTCTTTCTTTCTTTCTTTCTTTCTTTCTCTCTCTCTCTCTCTCTCTCTCTCTCTCTTTCTTTCTTTCTTTCTTCTTTCTTCTCTCTCTTTCTCTCACTCTTTCTTTCTTTCTTTCTTTCTTTCTTTCTTTCTTTCTTTCTTTCTTTCTTTCTTTCGTTCTTTTGAAAACAAACAGGCAAATAAAAATAATGAACAAACCAGAATAGCACAAAGCAAACCAACAGAGAAAATCAAAACAAGAATGCAGCAACAAAACCAAAACCAAATAAAAAGCATGCTAAGTACATACACAAGAAGATACACCTGCTCATACAGAAAATCTGCCCCAAACACAAAATTATAAACTATATTATAGAAGCAAAACTCCAGTAATGCAAAAACTGCTCAGACAAAGCATTATGAACCAATCAGGAAAAGTCACCAAAAGTACTGTTGAATTTGTCTTACATTAGCCACTACTTCTGGGTATAAGGCATGCCTTTAACTGTGGCTTAAATACACACTTAGACTCCACTGGAGAAAACTAACCTTTCCTTTGAAAATGGGTGCCTGTAGGAGATAGTTTCTTAGTTAGGGATGGGAGACCATGTCTGCTTCCTCTTTTCAGCATTTTCGCTCAATCTGTCTTAGGCTTACTTAAGCCCTGTGTTCATGCTGCCACAGTCTCTGTTGAGTTCATTTGTGTGTCAGTACTCTTATGTCTGGAAGACACTATTTCCTTGGACTCTTCCATCCCCTCTGGCTCTTAAAATCTTTCCTCCTCTTCTTCAGCAAAAGTTCCTAGATAAGTGTCTTTTTCAGTTATCATCAGAGAGGCTTCCACTTTAGCTCATTTTCAAGATCTAAGTATTAATCTATGTTTATAGATAGGTATTGTCTATTTATGGGTACCACATGCCCACTAATAGTCACAAAGGAAACAATATCATCCTGTGGGGCTATAATGAGTTGAAAAGAAACAGTTCCTGGGACATGTTAAATAGATTTGATAGGTGGTTGAATGGTGACTCCAATCAGCCCCACATCCTCTTACTCCTATGTTCTCTCAAAGTTAGTAGAGTTAATAACTATAACTCTGTTTTTTACTATAACTTTTGAACCTACATCATAAATGCCAATTTATTTTCTGTCCGCCTCTTTTGTATTACTTGGCAGGGAAGCTATAGTATATTCAATAATCGTTGGGGAGAGGACCATGATAAGAACTGACACCTGTAGCCATGTTGATGCATCATCTTGAAATGGAGCATCTGAATTTCTGTTCTTCAGAAACTATGAGGAAATAACTGTTTAAGGCTGCAGAAACTTTACATAATTTTTTATGTGGCAATAGATAATTAAAGCAGAATGAAGATGTTCAATAAATCATTATAATTATTATTGTTGATGCTGAGGTTTAGCCACTTACATTATAGTTTAGCTTTTGGAGGGCTTATTTTGATGTTGGTTAAGTGCCAAAATAACCAAGGACACCTGCTATATCACTATAGAATCGTGGTTATTTTCTGAGTGGCTCATTTGACTCTTAGTAATAATTTTCATTACTTTTATTTATTTTTTTTTGTTTTGCTCCTTTAAAATGGTTACTGAAATAGTGCCTGCACCATTTATTTATGCAGGCCAATGGTCACAGGAACTCAAAGAATACTATACTATGATGTATCCAAAAGAAAGGAGAAGCAGAACATTGAAAGCAAGATACAGGTTGGTTCTTTGTCCCCAGTTGTATGCTTAAAGCCCAGTGTCTAGATCTTAGAAGAGACTAGAATACAAAGAGCAGGAATAAATCCTGGTCCTAAAGACACCCATTGACTAACATTACAATCAGTAACTGAACTTTTCTAATCATTTGTAAAATTATCTACCTTGGGAATAGAAGTAGGTTGTAGCATTAAAAAAGTTATATATATACCTCATCTATCTTTGGAGGATACATACATTGGAATGCTTGCGTATAGAGAAAACTAGCCTGTGAGTTGTTGTCCAGTGCCATCTTTTATGTCCTCCTAGCCTGATCCCAGGGAAATCCCTACTGAAGATACAATAAAAGATCCCTAGTGAGAAAATCAGCTACTGATTGCAGCCACATCTCTAGCAACTGTGTGAACATTAACTAATCTCTGTGAACATAAGATTTCCATATGAAAATGTGCTAGAACTCACTTCAGAGTTCTTAGGTTTAAGTCATGTAAACACATTCATACATTCATTCACACACTTCTTGTGATAGAAAACACAGTGGGAATTAACCCAGAGTCAAAAAATGAATGAAAAACACTGAAAGTATTGAGAGAGAAGCCTTTAGCACAAGCTTGGGTACAGGATGAAAGATTCTGGACTTCATCAGAAGTTGGACTTAATGAGAGAAAATAAAAACGAGGACATAAAGTGGGATTAGGTTGTGATGGGGAAGTGAGGTTAGATCCCACCAGAGTTGGAGCAGGAGGTAAATGTGATCAAAACACACTGTATGACATTATCCAGTAAATAATCTTAAACTCTAAAATCCATACCTGTTGATCACAGATATGACATAGTATACAACAAGTACACAATTCCATAAATGACCACATCGGACCCTTTGCAGTCCAAACATAGACTCATTGAAAATACTGCAGGAAAATACCTTCAGGTTACTGTTTAAGGTTAGGCATTAATGAAATCTGTTTTTGGGTTTGTGTCTCATCCCTGAGAAAGCTCATTATATAGGTGAGGACATTCTAAAATTCAATGAAGTTCTAAATTAAAAACCCTTTAGCTATCTAACCCTCTGGATAAAGGATAATTAACCTGTAACATGCTACAGGCCTTTGAGTCTACATTAGATTTTAATAAACCTCTCATTTTGAATAAATGTTTTTTTTTGTTATTTTAAACACTCCAAAATCTTACCATATAGTAATAGATTTTAACGATTTAATGAGAAAATTAATAGCACAGGATTTTATACAATACTCATTTGGGACCTGCTGATTCTACTGTGAGTTGTATTGGCTCCAGGAGGCACATAAAAATGTGACTCTGACAAATTTGAGAATAAAGATGAAATGAAATAAATAGAAGAAAAATTGTGAGTGTTCACATGGAAACATATCACTGGGCTTAGTAACCTTGAAACAAATCTAATTATGTGGGTTTTGATCTATGCAGATGAATAAGCTTCTGTAAAAAGCCACAGAGCTAGGGCTTTTGTGCCCAGCTATAAGGATCTTTCTGGTGTTCGGATTGCACTGGGGGACGGATTTGTCCTGTAATTAACCTCCACTCTGAATTTTGTTGTTATAAACACTTTTGTAGTAGTCACTGTACATGAAACTTTGGAGAAAACCTAGGAGGGATATTCATGGAAAATGAAGGCATGTGTCCATAGTGACATGCATTAATAACACACACAGAGTGTCAATAGAAAAATTAGTGGCCCCTGTAAACTGTATAACTTGGGGCTTGGAATTGCAGCAAAAACTCTCTTAACTGCTTAAATAACAATGTTATGAAAAGTCAGAAAATATAACTCATTTTAAAAAGTGAATTAAAGGAACAATGAGGCTTTTGCTTTCTAGATGGAGCTGAAAGGACAAAGGTCAAATATTAATTAAATATACATTATATCCTTGGAAGAAATGAAGTGAGCATTATTTTCTGAGAAAATGATGTGGTAATGCAGATGTTAGTAAACTGAAGGAAACTGGGAAAGAAAATGCTGCTTTTTTTTTTTTGATATGGTATTTATTTATTTACTTTTAACTGACATGTAAAATTATATACATTTCTGGGACACCTACACAGTTTTTATATTAAGTATTATCTAATAATTGAGTCTGAGGAACATGTCTAGCTCTTTAAATATTTATCATTTCTTCTAAGTGAGACACAAAAAATTATTTAAGCATTTAAAAAAAGACTATATTGTTACCATAGACCCATATATTTGAATGCTTAGTCATCAGGTAGTGGTGGTATTTGAAAGGATTAGAAGGATTAGAAGGTGTGGCCTTGTTGGAGTAGGTGTGGCCTGGTTGGAGAAAGTATATTACTGGGGGTTGGTGTTTAAGTTTCAAAAGTCCAAGCAAGCCTCAGACTTTTTCTCTTTCTTCTTATGGATTAGGATGTAACTCTCAGCTATTACTTCAGGGCCCTGATAGAGAGAACAATATAGACACAGATAAAAACATAATGATCCAGAGAATGAGAGGGGCCAGAAAATTAAAATAGATTTCCAGAATTAGTATGAGGCAAAGCAGAGCAATTTAGAAGCTGAGAGAAGAGAGATTGAATCAGTCAGCTTGGAGAAGAGTTAGAGCCAGAAGAGCTGAGTTGAATCAGCCACCAGAGATTTTGAAAAAACTTTGAAGGGTTGAGCTTATTCATCAGCAAGACTCAGAAGCTGGAAATATTCTAAGCCTTGACTAGGTTGTATGAAAGGTAGAAGCTTCCAGGAATAGTCCTTCGTTAGCAGACAATGGCAATAAATCTCTGAGGTGACAGTTATATCAGGTGAATAAAATTTACTCTTACACCCACATGGAAGCCCAAAGAGGCGATTGCATGAAGCTATGAAGGTGAACCCTGGGTTGGATCGCAGACTCCAAGATGTTGGGGATGTTAGAGTTGTGGGATATCTGCCCAAGAAAGATACAGTCTGGGTGTACAACCAGTTTAAGAGAGAAGTTGGTTTTCATAAAAAAAAAAGCTGAAAGGAGTTGGAGATATGAAGAGCCCCTCAACATCAGATACGGAGATGTGGAATTTGGAGTTTGCTCTTCTGTGTTTCAGACTTGGTTTGGTCTAGATTTTCTCAATATGTTCTCTTTCCTCCATTTTAGAATATCTATGTATATTCTGTGGCATTCTATGTTGGAAGGATGCAATTTGCCTTTTTATTTTGATTTAGGGGACTGCAGGTAAGAGATTTCCAGAGATAGAAGAGACAATTTTAGACTTTAAAACAGTGTAGAAGCTGTGATAAAATATGAGGACTTTTGAAATTGAACTCAATGCATTTTTGCATTATCATATGGCTACAAGTCTGTAGAATCCAGAGAGTAGAAAGTGGTGGTTTGAATAAGAAAGCCTTTCCCTCTTGTTGGCATACAAAATAGTGTCTGGGTTTGGTGGTTGTATATGGGATGGAACCCCAGGTGGGGCAGACTCTGGATGGTCATTCCTTCAGTCTACGCTCCACACTTAGTCTCTGCAACTTCTTCTATGAGTATTTTGTTCCCTCTTCCAAGAAGGATCGAAGTATCCAGACTTTGGTCTTCCTTCTTTGACAGGTACCTGATATAGCTGTCTCCTGAAAGGCTCTGCCAGAAGTAGATGCTCACAGTCATCCATTGGATGGAACACAGGGTCCCCAGTGAAGGAGCTAGAGGAAAGTACCCAAGGAGCTGAAGGGGTTTGCAGCCCCATATAGGAGGAACAACAATATGAACTAACCAGTACCCCCAGATCTCCCTGGGACTAAACCACAAACCAAAGAAAACACATGGTGGGACTCATGGCTCTAGCTGCATATGTAGCAGAGGATGGCCTAGTCAGTTATCAATAGAAGGAGAGGCCCTTGGTCCCGTGAAGGTTATATGCTCATGTGAATCCTTCCACCTCTATCTTACCATTTGTCAATGGCCCTGACAAGAGCTAACTTTGTGCAATTTGACATTCAGTCTCCAAAAATACAAGCTAATAAAAACTCTCTCATCTTTGTTTTAATACAGTTAGTCTGCCTATGGTATTTAATTACAAAAACAACCACAACAAAGACAAAGACTAATATAAGCCCAAATAGTTTGGTTAATAAAGTACTTTGGTGTTATGCAAACTGTGGTAAATGTTGGTCCCTTCATTGATTATTAAATTTAAAACTAAAAGGTATTTAACTGTTTGTAGCTCAGCACCGTTGTTACCAAATGTGTAGAAAAACTGCTGGCTTTATCGAACTTTACCAGAATTCATTTAAATGATGAAGGATCAATAATTTAGTATATTAGGGATCTTATCATGTACATATAGATTTATCTTAGTTTTGACAGTTGAATAGAATTTATTTTATTATATATAACAGTTTCTTGACTCTTAAAATATAATTTAGAGTGAAAAGCTTTTAAGCATGACACGGTATTCAAAAATCATAAAAGAATGATTAGTAAATTTGCTACATTCATATTAACATTTATGAATATGAACCAAACTCATGAACAACTGAAAACAAATGGCAAAGTAGGTAGAAAACTGTTATTCACAGATAGATGTCCCAACTTCTTAAAAAAATATAAAGAATTTTTAAACTAGGTTAACCCAGTAGAAAAATGAAATGCCTTAAGTACTTCTGAAACATACACTTTGACATATACATAGAGACACTACACCTCTTCTACCTACATATACATATGTGCACACCCATGTTCATAGACACATATAAACACACACTTATGCACATCTACACCCACTTATTTGCACATACACATAAAGAGATACATATAAACATGTTTTCACACATTCACATGCAAACATACATACACACATGTACACATGAAAATACAGGTACATTTACACATGTATGCATCTATACATATATGCATATACATGTACAAAAACATATTTGTAGTCACATACACCTATACAAACATGTAAATATATGTACACCCATGAACACACACACAGACTCACATGTGATATGTGAATAGATACATACACCTATATACAGCCATGCACACACATACATATACCTATAATCATGCTACATAATACACAATTACTTACATACAAATACATATACACACATTGACAATCTGCAATTGAAAATCTTGAGACATGCTATATCCCTATATATTTGGAAAATATTAAAAATGTACCTTAAAATGAGAATTTATAAGAAACAGGAGTATTAATATACTATTTGTAGAGTTAAAATAGTGGATTTTTACTCGAATACAAAATACAAATTTGGGTAGAAGAATATTACAATACTTTCTATTCATATCAGAATGCTTCCTGATTCTTGATCCATTGATACAGTCATGCACATACACAAGGGTTTGCTAGAGAGATGCAGCAGAGATTAACAGGACACACTACTCTTGCAGAGGACTTGAGTTTGGTTCTTTGTACCCAAGTCAAGCATCTCACTGTCTATAAATCTAGCTCCAGGGGGGCTAGTGCTTTCTTCAAGCTTTCTTAGACACTTGCACTCATATGCACATTACTTGACATAGACACACACACACAAACACACACACACACAAACACACACACACACACTTAATAAAAACAAAAACAGAATCAAAACTTACATGTGAGCATATTGCAGCATCTTTTTTGAACTCTGAAAAAAAACTGGGAATAAAATATTAAAACTGAGAAGTTTGGCAGTGAGGAAACATTTTTGAGGTTTTTTGTTTGTTTGTTTGTTTGTTTGTTTATTTGTTTTGTTTTTAAACTTAGACACAGAACCCTGCTTTAATATTAGGACCCATTCAAACCTCAGTCAGATGAAGGGAAAATGCCTCCTCTCCACAGCACAGTAGCATGGCAAGTTCAAGGCAACTTACTTTTTGCTCAATAAAGGCACAGGCAATGACAAAAGAAGGCCAACAGCTCACAGAGTAACATAAGCAGGTGAAATTATTCACTGATCTGCTTTGATGTTTATCCACTCTTCTTGTATTAAGTTATTAGATTTTCCAACAAAAGAATAAATAACAAGCTCAGAAATCCAATGGAATTAGAGGAAATTCTCTAACGACTTTCAGCCTAGTTTTGGAGACGTTGAGATTGTATTAAGGAAAGTTCTGGAAAATTCTAGAACTCCATTATGGAGCACAAACTTATAGTTTTGGTTTTTTTTTTTTTTTTTGGTTTTTCTTTTTTTTTTTTTTTCCACTACTAGCAAAAGAGTGGAAAATAGTTTTTTTTTTAGATCACTGTAATAGAATCACATTTGAATTTATGTGCAAAAGTCAAAGGGCTTCAACTTTTAAACATAATATGTAAATTATCAAGACTATGTGTTTTCTACCCTAAAGAAAGGAAAGGCTACATTCACTACTATGTCCTATCCTTCTTAGATTCCATCCAGGTCCCATGGAGTCATATGTGGCACATTCCAAAGAGTAAAATGTTGGAGTTTTTAGAGTTAAAGTCTGGGCCTTGGAAGCCTAACAAAGCTAGGCTTGGCTACCATCCTCAAGATTTTCAGGTTCTTTGTCTCATATTCTGAGAAATAAAATAAAGGCTTACACAGGAGTGCAGAAGAAGCAAGATAACTTTATTAAAAACAAAGTGAGAAAACAGATTAGAGAAATATAAGTGGTCAAATGTCACAGCAGGCCACATGTATGAAGGTACTTCACAGCTTCAATTACTCAACAGGAGCTTTCTTATTGGGGGTTCAGAGAAGAAAAAGGGTTTGGTGATAGTAATCTTCTCATTTGACTGACCAGTCAAGTTATATAAAGCTTTTCCTACTGTCTAAGTCTCTTCGATAATTAGTCTGAGTTTAATCATATGCACAGCCAACTCTGCTGAGGCATGACAGTAATAGAAGTCTCAACATGGTTTGACTTATTGCCCATGCAGTCCAAATCACTTCAGGCTAATCAGCCTTTGTGTTCTTTTACCTGGAAATAATGGAGTATACGTGTATAAAATTGGTCTAAGTTTTGTGGTCATTAAGGGGAGGAGAGATTTATTGTATTATGCACAGTGGGGTATGTGTGTAGATCAAAGCGGGGTGAGGGTTCTAGGTTGCTAACAAGTTGCAAGGTGCTTGTTTAATGGTGGCTTGTGAGCAGAGCATGTACTGGCAAGTGTATTGCGCTGCCTAGGGAAGTGTATGCATAGCCTAAACCTGGTGGAGTCCCAGACACCCAAGCCACTCCCTATGCTTCCTTTCTCCATTTCCTTCTGAGATACCTCTCCCACATTGGTTAGGAAAGCTGAAGACAGAAGGTCAGTCTTCCTGGAACTGTTTTACACTGAGTAGGGATGTAGAGCTGAGTAAGGCAGGAGTCTCTTCTATTCTGTACCCAAACCTATCATAACTTTTTGGGGCCCCATTGAAGAACATCTACAAAACAGCTCAATCTGTTGGTTCAGGGATCTGTTGTGCTGATCCTATGGGTGGTAGTAAGTGAAGGACACTTTGTAACTACATTTCTTAGATTTTGTAAGAAATTAATTATATAAGCTTATTGAGAAGAATAGGCTGAAGAGTAAGCAAGAGAATTAGATAAAAGACAGGACTCAAAGAAGGAAGCAGTGAGTGCTGGCAGTACTTGGGTCTCTGACGGTGAATGGCTATTATTTAGAATTTCCATTGAATCTGTTCCCTAGAGAACCTTTTAGATATTGTATTGGACTGTCCCCATCCTAGGTATCTGCCATATCCTAATGATCTGCCCTGCCCCTGGATAATTTCTTGATATATACCACTTACCAAAGTTAAATCAATATCAAATAAGCAATTTAAATAAACCTATAACTTCCTGTGAAATAGAAGCATCCATTAAAAATTTACTAATAAAAAAAAATCAAAACATCATCAACAACAAACCAAACAGGGCCAGATGAGTTTTGCATAGACTCCTACTAGACTTTTTTTTAAGTTAATGCCAATACTCCTCAAAATGTACTACAAAACAGAAACAGAGAAAATTGGTCAATTTGTTTAATGAGGCCGTATCTACTGTTATTCATGTACCACATACAGATTCAACAAGGAAATAACTTAAAAACACTTTCCATTATGGACATAGATGTAAAAATTCTCAATAAAATACTTGCAAACTGAGTCCAAGAACACATAAAAAAATCATCCACCATGATTAAGTTGGTTTCATACCAGAGATACAAGAGTGGTTCAACATACATTCATCAAAAATGTAATCCACTTTATAAACAAATGGAAAGATTAAAAAAATCGCATGATCATCTTATTAGATGCAGAAAAGACCTTTGACAAAATCCAACATTCATTCATCCAGGAGAGATTAGAGCACCATAATTAAAGCACCATAATTAAAGCAGGTTATAACAAGCCCCTAGTCAACATCCACTTAAGTGGAGAGGACCTCAAAGTGATTTCACTAAAATCAGGAACAAAGGGTTTTCCACTTTCTCCATACTATTTAAGACAGTACATGAAGTCTTAGCTATAGCACTAAGATCACTGAAGGTGATCCAGGAGATACAACTTGAAAGGAAGGAATCCCAAGTATTTTTTTATTTGCATATGATATTATAGTATTCATAAGTGAACCAAAAATTACATTAGGAAAAACTACAGCTAATAAACACTTTCAGCAAAGTAGATGAATAGAAAATGGACACAAAATTAGTAGCCCTATACAGGAGACAAAAGACAAATGGACTGAGAAAGAAAACAGGGAAACAACACCCTGCACAATAGCCTCAATAAATATAAGATCCCTTGGTGTTAACTCTATCCAAGCAAGTGACAAACTTTAACCAAGAAAGTGACAGCCTTGCATGATAAAACCTTTTAGACACTGAAGAAAGAAATTGAAGTAGATTTCAGAAGATAGAAAGACCTCCTATGCTAATGAATTAGTAAGATTACTTGTAAAAACCACCATTCTAACACAAGCAATCTACAGATTCAATGCAATCCTTCCTCATCAAAATTCCAACAGATCTTGAAAGGACAATTTTTAGCTTCATGTGGGCACACACGCGCACACACACACACACACACACACACACACACACACACACACAAACCAGGATAGCTTAAACAATCCTGAATAATAATATAACTGTTGGAGATATCACTATCCTGACCTAAAGTTGTACTACAGAGCTATTAGTAATTCAAACAGCATGTTGTTGGCATGAAAACAGACAAGTCAAACAATGGAATAAAACTGAAGAAAAATACGTAAATCCTCATACCCATAGATATCTGATTTTTGACAAAGAAGCCATAACTGCACACTGGGGAAAAGACAGTATCTTTAATAAATGTTGCTGATAAAACTGAATGACTGCATTTAGAAAAAGCACCCTACACAAAACTTAACTCCGAAAAAGATCAAAGACGTCATCATAAAACAAGATACGATGAATCTGATAGATGAGAAAGTAGGAAATACGCTAAACTGTGTTGGCATTAAGAAAAAATATTCTGAGCAGAATGCCAATAGGGCAGTCACTAAGACCAACAATTAAAATGCTTGGAACCTCATGAAACTGAGAAACATCTACTATTTGGACAATGCAGAAGGACACCACTATTTGGACAATGCAGAAGCCTACAGAATGGGAAAAGTTTTTTTATCAACTACACATCTGATAGAAGGCTAATATTCTAAATATATGAATAATTTTAAAACTATATCAAAAAACCCAAATAATCCTATTAAATTTGGGTACAGATCTAAATAGAAAGTTTTTAATAGAGGAAATTCAAATGGCTGAAAAATACTTAAAATGACTGTTCAACATCCTCAATCATCAGGGAAATGCTAATCAAAATTACTTTGACATTTTATCTTATACTCATGAGATTGGTTGAGGTCAATAAAACAAATGAAAGCTCATGATGATGAGGATGTGAAATAAAGGGAAAAGTTATCCATTGCTGTTGAGAATGCAAAGTTGTTCAGCTGCTGTTGAAATCAGTGTGGCAACTCTTCAGGAAACTGGAATTAGATCTATTCCAAAATCCAGCTCTACCAGTCTTGGCCATACACCTGAAGGATGTTTTATCCTACAACTGAGACATTTGCTCAGCCATGTTTACTTCTACTCTTTCAGTATACTCAGGAATTGGAAACAACCTAGATGTTCATTAACAGATGAATGGGCAAGGAAATTTGGTATATTTAAAGAATAGAACATTACTCAGGCATTAAAAATGAAACATGAAATTCACAGGTATATGAATGGTAATATAAAAAAATCATCTTGAGTGAGAAAACCCACATCTTAAATATGGCATGTGATTTATATGTAGATATTAGCTGTTAAGTCAATGGTAAGCACACTACAATTTATAGAACCATAGAGGTTAGGTGTAGAGTAAGGGGTAGGTTGGGCAGAGATATTCTACTGCCTAGTTGTTTAGGGGAAATAGAATACATAGTTATAGGTGGATGGGATTGGGGTACTAAACTGGAATGGGAGTATCTAATTGGGAGAGTGACTATAGTTGGAGATAAGGGGGGTATAAGGGAAGGAGGGATGAAATAGAGGGAGAAACACTAAAAGTAAGAGCCATTTGAGTGGCAGAATGGAAATCTAATACAGTTAAAGCTTCTATCTATATGGAGCTCCCATATATATGCAACTCTTACAAAGGAAAACATTTACTTGGGGCTGGCTTACAGTTTCAATGTTTTGGTACATTATTGTCATGGTGCAAAATATGTCAATGTGCAAACATGGGACTGGGAAAGAGTTGAGAGTTCTACTTATAGATTGGTAGGCAGCAAGAAAAGAGTGAGACATACTTACTCTAACAAGGCAGCTCCTACTCAAACAAGGCCACTCCCTATGGGGGCCATTTTAATTCAAATTGCCACAGTGATCTAAATGAACCTGTCGAATAATGATGGACACACAGTCCCAACTTGATCAAATGAAGCTTCCAATACAAAGAATAAGTTACATCTAATTGAGTTGGTGTCTGAAGGGGAACCATGGAACCCTCAAACAACCCAGGTTATTGCGAATGCTACAGGTGTCTCTCCACAAACTGACAACTTGGCCCTATTATTGTAGACAACACCTATATAAGTTATTGAATATGGAGAAGTCAGGTTGATGCCTACATACAGCTTTTAAGACTTCATGCTAGCATTTTGGTACAATAAGACACCAAAGGAGAAATATAAACACCAACCTAGTCACAAAACCTTTATCTACAATGGTGTGCTGTCTACAAGATATGCTAATGCAACGGTGGCACATAGCTTGTGGGAGTAACCAAGCAATATCTGATTTGACTTAAGAAGCACTCCACAAGATGGACCTTATACCTGACACTGATTGGGTTAGACATACCAAGACCCTAGGGGAAAACCAAAGAAGACTCTTCTAAAAGACAAACAAACAAAAAGTAGCAATTAAATGGTGGACTCCTAATGACATTCTGCTACACTCATGGATTAGTGCCCTACTGAGCCATCATTAGAAGAGCTTTCTCCTGCAGCAGATGAGAATAAATGCATAGATCCATAGCAAATAATATGCAGAAAGGGAGATACCTAGAACAGTCAGCACCAAAGGGTATATCTCCATCAAATACCTCCCCTCAGGGCTCACCTCCCTGCTATTAAGGAAAGAGACAAAGAAAGAATGTTTTTTTTTAATTAGGTAATTTCCTCAATTACATTTCCAATGCTATCCAAAAAGTCCCCAATATACTCCCCCCCCCCCAGTCCCCCACTCACCCACCCCCACCCCTTGGCCCTGGCATTCCCCTGTACTGGGGCATATAAAGTTGGCAAGTCCAATGGGCCTCTCTTTCCAGTGATGGCCTACTAGGCCATCTTTTGATACAAATGCAGCTAGAGACAAGAGCTCTGGGGTACTGGTTAGTTCATAATAATGATCCACCTATGGGGTTGCAGTTCCCTTTAGCTCCTTGGGTACTTTTTCTAGCTCCTTCATTGGGCGCCCTGTGATCCATCCAATAGCTGACTGTGAGCATCCACTTCTGTGTTTGCTAGGCCCCGGCATAGTCTCACAAGAGACAGCTATATCTGGGTCCTTTCAGCAAAATCTTGCTAGTGTATGCAATGGTGTCAGCGTTTGAAAGCTGATTATGGGATGGATCCCTGGATATGGCATTCTTTAGATGGTCCATCCTTTCTTCACAGCTCCAAACTTTATCTCTGTAACTCTTTCCATGGGTGTTTTGTTCCCAATTCCAAGAAGGGGCACAGTGTCCACACTTTGGTCTTCGTTCTTCTTGAGTTGCATGCGTTTAGCAAATTGTATCTTATATCTTGGGTATCCTAAGTTTTTGGGCTAATATCCACTTATCAGTGAGTACATATTGTGTGAGTTCCTTTGTGAATATGTTACCTCACTCAGAATGATGCCCTCCAGATCCATCCATTTGCCTAGGAATTTCATAAATTCATTCCTTTTAATAGCTGAATAGTACTCCACTGTGTAAATTTACCACATTTTCTGTATCCATTCCTCTGTTGAGGGGCATCTGGGTTCTTTCCAGCTTCTGGCTATTATAAATAAGGCTGCTATGAACATAGTGGAGCATGTGTCCTTCTTACCGGTTGGAACATCTTCTGGATGTATGCCAAGGAGAGGTATTGCTGGATCCTCCGGTAGTACTATGTCCAATTTTCTGAGGAACCGCCAGACTGATTTCCAGAGTGGTTGTACCAGCTTGCAATCCCACCAACAATGGAGGAGTGTTCCTCTTTCTCCACATCCTCGCCAGCATCTGCTGTCACCTGAATTTTTGATCTTAGCCATTCTGACTGGTGTGAGGTGGAATCTCAGGGTTGTTTTGATTTGCATTTCCCTGATGATTAAGGATGTTGAACATTTTTTCAGGTGCTTCTCTTCCATTCGGTATTCCTCAGGTGAGAATTCTTTGTTCAGTTCTGAGCCCCATTTTTTAATGGGGTTATTTGATTTTCTGGAGTCCACCTTCTTGAGTTCCTTATATATATTGGATATTAGTCCCCTATCTGATTTAGGATAGGTAAAGATCCTTTCCCAATCTGTTGGTGGTCTTTTTGTCTTATTGACGGTGTCTTTTGCCTTGCAGAAGCTTTGCAACTTTATGAGGTCCCATTTATTGATTCTCGATCTTACAGCGCAAGCCTTTGCTGTTCTATTCAGGAATTTTTCCCTGTACCCATATCTTTGAGGCTTTTCCCTACTTTCTCCTCTATAAGTTTCAGTGTTTCTGGTTTTATGTGGAGTTCCTTAATCCACTTAGATTTGACCTTGGTACAAGGAGATAGGAATGGATCAATTCGCATTCTTCTACATGATAACCGCCAGTTGTGCCAGCACCATTTGTTGAAAATACTGTCTTTTTTCCACTGGATGGTTTTTGCTCCCTTGTCAAAGATCAAGTGACCATAGGTATGTGGGTTGATCTCAGGGTCTTCAATTCTGTTCCATTGGTCTACTTGTCTGTCGTTATACCAGTACCATGCAGTTTTTATCACAATTGCTCTGTAGTACAGCTTTAGGTCAGGCATGGTAATTCCTCCAGAGGTTCTTTTATCCTTGAGAAGAGTTTTTGCTATCCTCGGTTTTTTGTTGTTCCAGATGAATTTGCAGATTGCCCTTTCCAAATCGTTGAAGAATTGAGTCGGAATTTTGATGGGGATTGCATTGAATCTGTAGATTGCTTTTGGCAAGATAGCCATTTTTACAATGTTGATCCTGCCAATCCATGAGCATGGGAGGTTTTTCCATCTTCTGAGATCTTCTTTAATTTCTTTCTTCAGGGACTTGAAGTTCTTGTCATACAGATATTTCACTTCCTTAGTTAGAGTCACACCAAGGTATTTTATATTGTTTGTGACTATTGAGAAGGGTGTTGTTTCCCTAATTTCCTTCTCTGCTTGTTTATCCTTTGTGTACAGAAAGGCCATTGACTTGCTTGAGTTAATTTTATATCCAGCTACTTCACCGAAGCTATTTATCAGGCTTAGGAGTTCTCTGGTGGAATTTTTAGTGTCACTTATGTATACTATCATATCATCTGCAAAAAGCGATATTTGACTTCTTCTTTTCCGATTTGTATCCCCTTGATCTTCTTTTGTTGTCTAATTGCTCTGGCTAGGACTTCAAGTACAATGTTAAATAGGTAGGGAGAGAGTGGGCAGCTTGGCTAGTCCCTGATTTTAGTGGGATTGCTTCCAGCTTCTCACCATTTACTTTGATGTTGGCTACTGGTTTGCTGTATATTGCTTTTATCATGGTTAGGTATGGGCCTTGAATTCCTGATCTTTCCAAGACTTTTATCATGAATAGGTGTTGGATTTTGTCAAATGCTTTTTCAGCATCTAACGAGATGATCACGTGGTTTTTGTCTTTGAGTTTGTTTATATAATGGATTACATTGATGGATTTTCATATATTGAACCATCCTTGCATCCCTGGGATGAATCCTAGTTGGTCAGGATGGATGATTGTTTTAATGTGGTCATTAATTCGGTTAGAGAGAACATTATTCAGGATTTTTGCATCAATATTCATAAGGGAAATTCGTCTGAAGTTCTCTATTTTTGTTGGGTCTTTTTGTGGTTTAGGTATCAGAGTAATTGTGGCTTCATAGAATGAGTTGGGTAGGTTACCTTCTGATTGTATTTTGTGGAATAGTTTGTGAAGAACTGGGATTAGTTCTTCTTTGAAGGTTTGATAGAACTCTGCGCTAAACCCATCTGGTCCTGGGCTTTTCTTGGTTGGGAGACTATTAATGACTGCTTCTATTTCTTTAGGGGATATGGGACTGTTTAGATCATTAACCTGATCTTGATTTAACTTTGGTACCTGGTATCTGTCTAGAAACTTGTCCATTTCATCCAGGATCTCCAGGTTTGTTGAGTATAGCCTTTTGTAGAATGATCTGATGGTGTTTTGGATTTCTTCAGGGTCTGTTGTTATGTCTCCCTTTTCATTTCTGATTTTGTTAATTAGAGTACTTTCCCTATGCCCTCTACTGTGTCTGGCTAAGGGTTTATCTATCTTGTTGATTTTCTCAAAGAACCAGCTCCTCGATTGGTTGATTCTTTGAATTGTTCTTCCTGTTTCCACTTGGTTGATTTTACCCCTGTGTTTGATTATTTCTTGCCGTCTACTCCTCTTGGGTGAATTTGCTTCCTTTCGTTCTAGAGCTTTTAGGTGTGTTGTCAAGCTGCTAATGTGTGCTCTCTCTAGTTTCTTTTTGGAGGCACTCAGAGCTTTGAGTTTTCCTCTTAGAAATGCTTTCAGTGTGTCCCATAAGTTTGGGTATGTTGTGGCTTCATTTTCATTAAACTCCAGAAAGTCCTTAATTTCTTTCTTTATTCCTTCATTGACCAAGGTATCATTGAGAAGAGTGTTGTTTAGTTTCCACATGTGTGTTGGCTTTCTATTATTTATTTTGTTATTGAAGATCAGTCTTAGTCCATGGTGATCTGATAGGGTGCATGGGACAATTTCAATATTTTTGTATATATTGAGGCTTGTTTTGTGACCAATTATGTGGTCAGTTTTGGAGAAGGTCCATGAGGTGCTGAGAAGAAGGTATATCCTTTCATTTTAGGATAAAATGTTCTGTAGATATCTGTCAGATCCATTTGTTTCATAACCTCTGTTAGTTTCACTGTGTCCCTGTTTAGTTTCTGTTTCCTTGATCTGTCCATTGGTGAAAGTGGTGTGTTGAAGTCTCCCACTATTATTGTGTGAGGTGCAATGTGTGCTTTGAGCCTTACTAAAGTATCTTTAATGAATGAGGCTGCCCTTGTATTTGGAGCATAGATATTCAGAATTGATAGTTCCTCTTGGAGGATTTTACCTTTGATGAGAATGAAGTGCCCTTCCTTGTCTTTTTTGATGACTTTGGGTTGGAAGTCAATCTTATCAGATATTATAATGGCTACTCCAGCTTGTTTCTTCCTACCATTTGCTTGGAAAATTGTTTTCTAGCCTTTCATTCTGCGGTAGTGTCTATCTTTTTCTCTGAGTTTCCTATAAGCAGCAAAATGTTGGGTCCTGATTTATAGCCAGTCTGTTAGTCTATGTCTTTTTATTGGGGAGTTGTGTCCATTGATATTAAGAGATATTAGGGAGAAGTAATTGTTGCTTCCTTTTATTTTTTTTTGTTAGAGTTGGTGTTCTGTTCTTGTGGCTGTCTTCTTTTAGGTTTTTTGAGGGATTACCTTCTTGCTTTTTCTAGGATGTGGTTTCTGTCCTTGTATTGGTTTTTTTCTGTTATTATCCTTTGAAGTGCTGGATTCGTGGAAAGATAATGTGTGAATTTGGTTTTATCGTGGAATACTTTGGTTTCTCCATCTATGGTAATTGAGAGTTTGGCTGGGTATAGTAGCTTGGGCTGGAAATTGTGTTCTCTTAGTTTCTGTATAACATCTGTCCAGGCCCTTCTGGCTTTCATAGTCTCTGGTGAGAAATCTGGTGTAATTCTGATAGGCTTGCCTTTATATGTTACTTGACCTTTTTCCCTTACTGCTTTTAGTATTCTATCTTTATTTAGTACATTTGTTGTTCTGATTATTATGTGTCGGAAGGAATTTCTTTTCTGGTCCAGTCTATTTGGAGTTCTGTAAGCATCTTGTATGTTCATGGGCATCTCTTTCTTTAGGTTTGGGAAGTTTTCTTCTATAATTTTGTTGAAGATATTTGCTGGTTCTTTGAGTTGAAAATCTTCATTCTCATCTACTCCTATTATCTGTAGGTTTGGTCTTCTCATTGTGTCCTGGATTTCCTGGATATTTTGAGTTAGGATCTTTTTGGATTTTGTATTTTCTTTGATTGTCATGCAGATGTTCTCTATGGAGTCTTCTGCACCTGAGATTCTCTCTTCCATCTCTTGTATTCTGTTGCTGATGCTCGTATCTATGGTTCCAGATTTCTTTCCTAGTGTTTCTATCTCCAGTGTTGCCTCAATTTGGGTTTTCTTCATTGTTTCTACTTCCCTTTTTAGGTCTTGGATGGTTTTATTCAATTCCATCACCTGTTTGGTCTGGTTTTCCTGCAATTCTTTAATGGATTTTTGTCCTTCCTCTTTAATGTCTTCTACCTGTTTAGCAGTGTTCTCCTGCAATTCTTTAAGGGATTTTTGTGCTTCCTCTTTAATGTCTTCTACCTGTTTGCCAGTGTTCTCCTGCAATTCTTTAAGGGATTTTTGTGCTTCCTCTTTAATGTCTTCTACCTGTTTACCAGTGTTCTTTTGTATTTCTTTAAGTGTGTTATTAAAGTCCTTCTTGATGTCCTCTACCATCATCATGAGATATGCTTTTAGAACCGGGTCTAGCTTTTCCGGTGTGTTGGGGTGCCCTGGACTGGGCGAAGTTGTAGTGCTGGGTTCTGATGATGGTGAATGGTCTTGGTTTCTGTTAGTAAGATTCTTACGTTTACCTTTCGCCATCTGGTAATCTCTGGGATTAGTTGTTATTGTTGTCACTGTTTAAAGATTGGAGCAGACTCTGTGTTCCACTCACCAGTAGTCTCAAAATCCTGTGGCGGGTGTCGTGGGTAGCTGGCGGGTGTCAGCAGACCCTGCGCTCTAGCTACCCAGGTGCTGTTCAGACCTGAAGAGGCTTGTGGCCCTACTCAGGCCGGTTTTCTGCTTCCCTAACTAATGCAGTCTCAGGTCCCGCACGCAATTGGATTGGAGCAGAAGCTGTGTTCCACTCACCAGAAGTCTTAAGATCCTGTGGCGGGTGTTGTGGGTAGCTGGAGAGTGTCAGCCGACCCTGCGCCCTAGCCACCCTGGTGCTGGTCTGACTGGAAGAGCACAAAGAAAGAATGTAACAGTCAGGGGAAATGGAGAATTCTAAGGAAAGAAGACCTTCTAAACTTGCCAGGAATTATACACATTTTAACTCACATTTGGACTCTTCTAGTCCTAGAGCTAGAAGAAGTAGACACATGTGCCCATCCCTAACCCCGAGGCTGTCTCTAATTGATAACCATTTGCAATTGAAAATTTCGTTTTCTCCAAGAGAATCTCACTGGGGAAATGAACTATTTTTAAGGGCATTCACATGCCAGCAGTAGATGCTAACAGAAATCAAACACAGCAACATCTTTAGAGTTCCTTGCCTCATAATGTTGTGTTAGAGCTTTTTAAAAATTTTATGATTTTTAAATTTTAATTTTATATTTTTGGCCTACAGGTTCTTTACATGTTTATTATGGCTCCTGGATTTGTGCTTTTATGGGATTCTTGAGTGTGTAAAGAAGTTACTCTCCGTGTCTGTATCTTTTCTTTGTCTTTGAAGGAGCACCTCTTTCCTTCTGTTTGTTTGTTTGTTTTTTATATATTCTGATTTATATCTTGTTGTCTTACTACATTTTATTTTATTTTTATTCCTTAATAGCCTGTTTATTTTCTATTGTGAAACATGAAAGGGGATGGATCCAGATGGTAGGAGAGGTGGGGTGGAACTGAGAGGAGTAGTGGGAGGGGAAAAATCAGCATTATAATAATAATTATATATAATATAATAATCAGCAAATAATCAATAATGTTGTAGATAGAGCTGAAGGTAGAAGATATAGTGAGATGATTCACTGCATAAGAGCAAGCATGATAACTTTAGTTTAACCCCTAGAACCAACAGGTTTGAAACAAGAACCAATTCATGAAATCTGCCCTTAGCCTTCCACATGTGCACTGTGGTTTGGCCAACCCCTCACATCCACATTAACAACAAATAAATATTAATTTTAAAAGATGTTAAATGAAAGGTAGCAGACGAAGGCAGTAGGCATCCTAACTTACTAAATATCTTCTGCTTGCATCCTAATACTCCTAACCAGACTGATTATATATTTACCCCCTATGTCTAGAGAATCTTTTTACAAATGAAACTCTGGTTTATGTGAGGCTAGAGGTTTGGGAAGGTGTTGTGGACTTGGCCTAATGCTACTTACATTATGTTAATTGGGTCCCAAAAATTTCATGAGAATCTGTAGGTCTGCTAGGAAGATGCCTTTAAGGGTCCCTGCCCCTAGTTGGTTTTGATTGGTAAAGAAAGTTGCCAGAGGCTAATGGTTGTGTATGGAGACAGAGCTAGAACTTTTAGGATTCCTGGGCAAGGAACAGAGTAATGAGAGGAAGGGAGTTCGCTGCACTGCTGGGAAAGGAGTAGCTACCTTGCCTGAGAAGTAAAGGACAGAACAACAATCAATATGTAAGAGTTGAGGGGGCCCCGACTGGGTCTAGGAATATAGATTTTTGTAAGTAATAACTCAGGAATATCAGAGGAGAGATGTTAGCCACTTGGAGGTTTGGGAGTAGCCTAGCCATTGAGCTGCTTAAGGCATATTAAAATATTGAGCTCTGTGTGTGTGTGTGTGTGTGTGTGTGTCTTTCATTCAGGAACCCAGAACATTGGGGTTGGGTAGTGAGGAATGTGTCATTGCTGCTAGGTTGATTTGAGTAGTGATAATTGAATTTGGCAACAGGGAGGAAAATATATAACAATATATGATTAATGTAAAGGTATAATATCATCCTAATCAAATAATTAAATACCTAATTAAATACCCTTATAGAAGCGAAGATTCTTTCTCTCTTTCTGTGTATGTTTCCATGCATACACATGCATTCATACACATGTGAATACCAGTCTATATATCAAAGGGACACTTGAGGGAACTGGCTCTCTGATCATGTGGGAATCTGGGGATTAAAAATAGGTCATCACTGAAATCAGGTAAGCATTATTTAAATAAAAATTCAAAGTGTTTAATGTTAAAACAACTTATGAAACATTAAAGAAATGAGAGTGGCAAATGTCGTGAGAGGGATTTTAAGTTTATTTACTTTAGGTACCCAATTGTCATTGCAGTTAAAGATGACTGCCATGCAGCTTTTCTGAAGTCCATGAGAATGTATTGTCAGAAGAAATTGGTACAGAACTGAGGTGAGACATATGAAGCCAAGGGTTTGTCTCTTGAAGTAGGCATGGTTAGGAGTTCTTGACCTAATCTTTCTCCTTAGGTCGAGGAACGTCTTTGATGAGATGTTTTTCCCAGTTAATGAATTTACATGTTTTGCATTTTTATTTCTCTAGGGGTGTTTTCCCTCTTGAAATCTCATTGTGGAAATACTGCGTAAGCAATTGTGAATTTTTAATGACTACATTTTAAACACTCTTATAATAAATAGTACATGCTTTTCTTTATAGAGATAGCTCATAAAGGTTTTACCTAACTTTTATAGGATAATTAGTATTACTTTTGATTAGAAGATAATAGAGGTTTTCAAAAGGGAAAGATCTTAGATTTAGAAAAATTAAGGGTGTGTTCTAGCCTAAGGAAGCTGGAAGCTTTAGAGAATTTTTACTATTAATGTCATTGGTATATTTATTCATCAATCTAGAAGACTGAAGAATGTACACGCATACACACGCGCGCACACACACACACACACACACACACTCACATACTCACTTTGTATCATGGTCTGTATTTTACAAATAGACTTTAAATTTTTGTAATTTAGAAGGAATGCTCCAAATAGGAACAATTCTTCCTACTATCAGAGCAGTGATTATTTGGCATGTGAATTTTTGAAAAATATAAACAGAATTTGGATAAAATTTAATTACCAATTCTTATAATGTTTATTCAGAAATGTATAAAGCAGAAACTCTTTGTTGTTTGAGCCAATTTGAGCAGATCCATCTTTTAGAAAACTTCATTTTTATAAACTGAAAAATCAGACAATTATATCTCAGAGAATTGCATTTTGGCCTTAGGGATTTAATCAGTTTTTATTATAGTTAACTTACTTATACCCAAGCTATCTTTCCTTAAGCTTCATTCTTAAAAATTCTTTATAACGCACTTTGGATTCCCTTGATCTCTTTCTAATTTGGAATAATCCTTTACCTTAGGACAAAATCTCCCCAATAATTTTTTCTCATCTAAAAGTATTATCATTTTATTTAGAGTCAAATGCACATAGATCAGTTATTGTTCCAAATATGTAACAAAGTAGAACTTACAATTATGCTGTAATATAAAATACTAGGCCTTATGTTCTTAAGTAGGATAAACAGGTTTCAAAATGGCCATTTCCCCGTATCATTTTAGATCCTTAGAGTTGCATCATAACTTAGTTTTATGAAAATAAGAACTATGAAGAACTTTTGAGAAACAAAGTATTTAGTTTATTGTTAATTACATCCATGCAGGTGTGTTTCTGAAGGGTTATGTGCACAGTTCCCAGTAGAAGCCCCAGAAGACAGCATTAAATCCCTGGGGATAGAGTTTAAAGAGACCATGAGGTGCCTGATGTGAGTTTTTAAAGCCAAATTTGGGTCCTCTGCAAAAGCAGCACATACTCTAAGTTACTGAGGACATCTCTGTTCCTTACGATGAACTTTTAAACAATGTTCATTATTTTCTTTGTTACAGCAAGAAATTTAAAATTTTCATAAAAAATGGATTCTATGTAATTGAAAATAATACCATCATACATTATTAATTTAAAATCTGACTTGCACAATGGTATATAAGTACATACACATATCTGGAAAGGGCACATATTTTTACATCTCTACACTTGGGATGCCTTGTATCATTTTCATCTAGATAGCAGCTGTAGCATCATTATCTATGCACCAAAACATGAAATAATGGAGTGATAAACATAGCTGTAACCTCATTACCTGGGAGGCTGAATCTGGAGGATTGTAGTGAGTTTCAGGACAGATTGGTATACAGCATGTAACATTGTTTCAAACAGAACAAAACAAAAAAGAAAACAACAACAAATTATCAAACCTCAAAACAAAGAAACCCTGAAAAATAAGAGAATGGATATTAAACAGTTGTGAAAAGAAATGCTGTAGCCACCGTTTCTCTCAATCATGAATGTGACATGTGGGGATACAGGTATCCATTTCAACGACCCCAAGTTGAAAACGAATTTGCAAGTTTCAACTTAAAGTGGTTTTAGGAGTAATTTAACAAACACAAGTGTACACCCATATTCACCACTATTGCACGGAAGAAACCTCAACGGTCTACATCACCAACTAGGTTATTATTCAGTCATTAAAATAGTGCAAGACAGCAGCAGTATTGTGCTTTGTTATATGTTATATTTTGTTCATCTCTTCTCTAGTTTTTCTTTTTTAAAAATTTGAGATGGGGCATACTGAAGGTAGAAAGGTTTAAGCGGCAGTGAATGAGATGGAGAAGTTGGCGGACTGAAGAGACAAAGGGTATGAGGTGGAGGATGGCTACCCAAAACAAAAGGACAGTTACAGTTTTGTACCACATTTTTAAAAAAAGATATAAAAAGAGACAACTTTCTTGGACTGATAATCCTATTCCTAGGAGTGGTGGGCCACTAAACAAGTCCCCCCAGTGCTAAACACTCTGTAGAGAGAATATCTTGTGTATTGTATGCATGCACATCACCTGTCAATTAAAGTGTATAGTGTCCCTCCACACTCCAAGCCTATCACAGGAATTCTGACATGAAGCTTAGATTTAAATATCAGGTAAGAGGGATGTTCAACTAAGAAGCTATGGCCAAGGTGTATTACCTATGGCCTAGGTGTAGCCCTGCCATTTAGTCATCATCATTGTCTAGATTCCAATCTCTTGTGAGGATGTCTGCAAGAATTTTATAACTGTGTAAAATGTCTTTCTTATCCCAGACTTTAGCTTTGTCCTTTACATATCATGATTCCAGGGGAAAGTGTTATTTCTTTTTTACCATTATTTCATGTGTTTGATGACTTAACGGAGGGATACATATATCTCTCTTTAGAGTATCTTTCCTCTTGCTTAAGTAGTTACAACAAATTCTGGAAAAAAATGAGCTCTTTTCTCTTACTGAGGATAGAGTGTGACAGAAGGAGGTGATCGCTACAGAACTTCACAGAAAGAAAAGGGCAGAAAGAAACATCAAATCTGAAGTCAAATAATGAGTAGTGTAGCTGTTAAGAAACTGCATACCTCAGTTACAAGAGAGTGTTTGATGTCTCTCACTAGCTCCTTCCCAGTGATATTGAAGACAGAAGAAGCCAATAGGAGCCTTTAATCCACCAACCTGCCAGAATGCTAGTGTTATCAACACGATGAAGATAACTGTCCTTAGAACCCAGGCAGAGATCCACCACTTTTGTCTGTTCCCCGGGGGAGGGGGAGCATTTTCCCATGCTTTGAGAGAGCAAGGGAAACACAGAACTTCTGAGATGGGCTCACTTAAGAGGTTTAGGTGTTCAAGATCAATCATAGGCTGAAAAACACCTGGAATACATCTCTGTAAACACAAGGAACTCAGTGTCTGACAGTCACCAGCTCAGACTGCTACTTAGGGACAGGAGGGGAGCCCTGTGTGTGATACAGGCAGACAGAGACTGTCACAGGTTAATAGTGGAATTAGGACATTGAGGAAAGTCCTCTGAGTCCTCACTATGCATTGAACAGCAGTAGCCCATGACTGGACCCTGGACCGGTTCAAACCTGTGGAGCTCCAATGGTAACCTAGCAACCAAAACATGCAATTCTGCTCTGTCAGTCACTAGGCCTGGTTCAAGCCCTGTATCCCACCCTCAACGGGAAGCCAACAGAAGTGACTCAAATGAAAATCCTGTGAAAGAATAGTAAAGAAAAAGGACATAGGGCCATCTCAAGATTGCTGATTTGGAATCAAAGAATTAAGGTGATTCTTTGAAACTATATTCCTTGCCTCTGTGGTAAACAGTTTTATTGTGGGATTATTCCCTGATTTGTTGGAGTTGTTTAAATATGAAGGAATGGTGTAAGATGACTCTCCCATGCTTATAGCGTTTAACAAATGGCTAGAAAAACTTGGAAATTTCATAAGAAAACAGAGCTTAGAAGAGTGAGTTGCCCACAGGAAGAGGTTGGAAAGCTTTACTGCTTAAGGAGAGATTGGTTTTCTACCAAAGAAGACTTCACTTACATCACCCAAGCTTGGGGTTTTAATGATGCAAACAGACCTACCTCATACAGAAGAAATGGGCATAGTTCTTTGCATAGTCATTTTCCTTTATTAGACTGGCCCCAGAATATTACAACCATTTCTGACTTTGTTTCCCTTGAAAGTTTGACAGGAGGTAAGAAACCTCTCAGTTTATGAGTGATAAAGCCCAGGTGACAGGAGGCTGTGGATATTTTATATTGAAGAGAGACAGGAAAAAATAATCCTCCAATGTGCTGTGTTTGAGTAAACCATGGGGCTGTTCAATTTTTTATGTCGGTGACTTATCATTTTCTATGGGTCAATGACTACTTGCAGAAAAGAGCAAATCTATATTCCCCAATGGAAAAGTTCTGATCTGAATATGAGAATGCCACTGGTGTACGTTGAATTATGGGTCTCCTGTTTACAGTTGGTATTTCCACATTAAGATGGAGCAGCTACCAATTCAAAACCACAGCCCCCGAGTAAAGCCCTAAGGCATAATAAAAATGCTGCAGTGATGCCTGGTACTTCTCAGTGCCCAGCCTTGCCATGCATTCTTCTTGTTAAATTTCATTATAGATATTCTGACGAGGATTTCATGATGTGGGAGCATAAGAGGAAACCACTGGATTCTGTTACAGGCAGCCAGAGGAGTGTGGGAAATCAAAGCAGAAGATTCATGTCTTCTAAGAATATGATTCTGTCTGGAGTAATTCCAACCTCATCACCTCTATGGGAGGTGTGATATCCTGATTAAGTTTAGCAAGAGAGAAAGAATTGACATTTAGACCTAGTAACAATGAGTCTCAGATGAGATAGATACTGAGATTCTTGTATTTAACATGCATAGAGATACATTATCTCATTAAATTTTACCAATGTGGCATTCATGCTTATGTATGAGGTATTATGTGTGCATCTTTTGCCACAATTCTTGGGCTAAGTCTTTTTTTTTTTTTTTAAATATTTTTATTACATATTTTCCTCAATTACATTTCCAATACTATCCCAAAAGTCCCCCATAGCGCCCCCCACTTCCCTACCCACCCATTCCCATTCTTTTGGCCCTGGCATTCCCCTATATTGGGGCATATAAAGTTTGCAAGTCCAATGGGCCTCTCTTTCTATTGATGGCCGACTAGGCCATCTTTCGATACATATGCAGCTAGAGACAAGAGCTCCAGGGTTCTGGTTAGTACATCATGTTGTTCCAACAATAGGGTTGCAGATCCCTTTAGCTCCTTGGGTACTTTCTCTAGCTTCTCCATTGGGAGCCCTGTGATACATCCAATAGCTGACTGTGAACATCCACTCCTGTGTTTGCTAGGCCCCGGCATCGTCTCACCAGAGACAGCTATATTTGGGTCCTTTCAGCAAAATCTTGCTAGTGTATGCAATGGTGTCAGCGTTTAGAAGCTGATTATGGGATGGATCCCTGGATACAGCAGTCTCTAAATGGTCCATCCTTTCATCACAGCTACGAACTTTGTCTCTGTAACTCCTTCCCTGGGTGTTTTGTTCCCAATTCTAAGAAGGTGCACAGTGTCCACACTTTGGTCTTCATTCTTCTTGAGTTTCATGCGTTTATCAAATTGTATCTTATATCTTGGGTATCCTAAGTTTTGGGCTAATATCCACTTATCAATGAATACATATTGTGTGAGTTCTTTTGTGATTGTGTTACTTCACTCAAGATGATGCCCTCCAGGTCCATCCATTTGGCTAGGAATTTCATAAATTCATTCTTTTTAATAGCTGAGTAGTACTCCATTGTGTAAATGTACCATAATTTCTGTATCCATTCCTCTGTTGAGGGACATCTGGGTTCTTTCCAGCTTCTGGCTATTATAAATAGGGCTGCTATGAACATAGTGGAGCATGTGTCCTTTTTACCGGTTGGGACATCTTCTGGATATATGCCCAGGAGAGGTATTGCTGGATCCTCCGGTAGTACTATGTCCAATTTTCTGAGGAACCGCCAGACTGATTTCCAGAGTGGTTGTACAAGCTTGCAATCCCACCAACAATGGAGGAGTGTTCCTCTTTCTCCACATCCTCGCCAGCATCTGCTGTCACCTGAATTTTTGATCTTAGCCATTCTGACTGGTGTGAGGTGGAATCTCAGGGTTGTTTTGATTTGCATTTCCCTGATGATTAAGGATGTTGAATATTTTTTCAGGTGCTTCTCTGCCATTCGGTATTCCTCAGGTGAGAATTCTTTGTTCAGTTCTGAGCCCCATTTTTTAATGGGGTTATTTGACTTTCTGGAGTCCACCTTCTTGAGTTCTTTATATATATTGTATATTAGTCCCTTATCTGATTTAGGATAGGTGAAGATCCTTTCCCAATCTGTTGGTGGTTTTTTTGTCTTATTGATGGTGTCTTTAGCCTTGCAGAAGCTTTGTAGTTTCATGAGGTCCCACTTGTCAATTCTCGATCTTACAGCACAAGCCATTACTGTTCTATTTAGGAATTTTCCCCCTGTGCCCATATCTTCAAGGCTTTTCCCCACTTTCTCCTCTATAAGTTTCAGTGTCTCTGGTTTTATGTGAAGTTCCTTGATCCACTTAGACTTGACCTTAGTACAAGGAGATAGGAATGGATCGATTCGCATTCTTCTACATGTTAACAACCAGTTGTGCCAGCACCATTTGTTGAAAATGCTGTCTTTCTTCCACTGGATGTTTTTAGCTCCCTTGTCGAAGATCAAGTGACCATAGGTGTGTGGGTTCAATTCTGGGTCTTCAATTCTATTCCATTGGTCTATTTGTCTGTCACTATACCAGTACCATGCAGTTTTTATCACAATTGCTCTGTAGTAGAGCTTTAGGTCCGGCATGGTGATTCCACCAGAGGTTCTTTTATCCTTGAGAAGAGTTTTTGCTATCCTAGGTTTTTTGTTATTCCAGATGAATTTGCAGATTGCACTTTCTAATTCGTTGAAGAATTGATTTGGAATTTTGATGGGGATTGCATTGAATCTGTAGATTGCTTTTGGCAAGATAGCCATTTTTACAATGTTGATCCTGCCAATCCATGAGCATGGGAGATCTTTCCATCTTCTGAGATCTTCTATAATTTCTTTCTTCAGAGACTTGAAGTTTTTATCATACAGATCTTTCACTTCCTTAGTTAGAGTCACGCCAAGATATTTTATATTATTTGTGACTATTGAGAAGGGTGTTGTTTCCCTAATTTCTTTCTCAGCCTGTTTATTCTTTGTGTAGAGAAAGGCCATTGATTTGTTTGAGTTAATTTTATATCCAGCTACTTCACCGAAGCTGTTTATCAGGCTTAGGAGTTCTCTGGTGGAATTTTTAGGGTCACTTATATATACTATCATATCATCTGCAAAAAGTGATATTTTGACTTCATCTTTTCCAATTTGTATCCCTTTGATCTCCTTTTGTTGTCGAATTGCTCTGGCTAGGACTTCAAGTACAATGTTGAATAGGTATGGAGAAAGTGGACAGCCTTGTCTAGTCCCTGATTTTAGAGGGATTGCTTCAAGCTTCTCACCATTTACTTTGATGTTGGCTACTGGTTTGCTGTAGATTGCTTTTATCATGTTTAGGTATGGGCCTTGAATTCCTGATCTTTCCAAGACTTTTATCATGAATGGGTGTTGGATCTTGTCAAATGCTTTTTCCGCATCTAAGGAGATGACCATGTGGTTTTTGTCTTTGAGTTTGTTTATATACTGGATTATGTTGATGGATTTCCGTATATTGAACCATCCCTGCATCCCTGGGATGAAACCTACTTGGTCAGGATGGATGATTGTTTTGATGTGTTCTTGGATTCGGTTAGCAAGAACTTTATTGAGGATTTTTGCATCAATATTCATAAGGGATATTGGTCTGAAGTTTTCTATCTTTGTTGGGTCTTTTTGTGGTTTAGGTATCAGAGTAATTGTGGCTTCATAGAATGAGTTGGGTAGAGTACCTTCTGTTTCTATTTTGTGGAATAGTTTGTGAAGAACTGGGATTAGATCTTCTTTGAAGGTCTGATAGAACTCTGCACTAAACCCATCTGGTCCTGGGCTTTTTTTAGTTGGGAGACTATTAATGACTGCTTCTATTTCTTTGGGGGATATAGGGCTGTTTAGATCATTAACCTGATCTTGATTCAACTTTGGTACCTGGTATCTGTCTAGGAACTTCTCCATTTCATCCAGGTTCTCCAGTTTTGTTGAGTATAGCCTTTGGTAGAAGGATCTGATGGTGTTTTGGATGTCTTCAGGATCTGTTGTTATGTCTCCTTTTTCATTTCTGATTTTGTTAATTAGGATGCTTTCCCTGTGCCCTCTAGTGAGTCTGGCTAAGGGTTTATCTATCTTGTTGATTTTCTCAAAGAACCAGCTCCTTGATTGGTTGATTCTTTGAATAGTTTTTCTTGTTTTCACTTGGTTGATTTCACCCCTGAGTTTGATTATTTCCTGCCGTCTACTCCTCTTGGGTGAATTTGCTTCCTGTTGTTCTAGTGCTTTTAGGTGTGTTGTCAAGCTGCTAATGTGTGCTCTCTCTAGTTTCCTTTTGGAGGCACTCAGAGCTATGAGTTTTCCTCTTAGAAATGCTTTCATTGCGTCCCATAAGTTTGGGTATGTTGTGGCTTCATTTTCATTGAACTCTAAAAAGTCCTTAATTTCTTTCTTTATTCCTTCCTTGACCAAGGTATCATTGAGAAGAGTGTTGTTCAGTTTCCACGTGAAGGTTGGCTTTCTATTATTTATTTTGTTATTGAAGATCAGCCTTAGTCCATGGTGATCTGATAGGATGTATGGGACAATTTCAATATTTTTATATCTGTTGAGGCCTGCTTTGTGACCAATTATGTGGTCAATTTTGGAGAAGGTACCATGAGGTGCTGAGAAGAAGGTATATCCTTTTGTTTTAGGATAGAATGTTCTGTAGATATCTGCCAGATCCATTTGATTCATAATTTCTCTTAGTTTCACTGTGTCCCTGTTTAGTTTCTGTTTCCATGATCTGTCCATTGGTGAAAGTGGTGTGTTGAAGTCTCCCACTATTATTGTATGAGGTGCAATGTGTGCTTTGAGCTTTACTAAAGTTTCTTTAATGAATGTGGCTGCCTTTGTATTTGGAGCATAGATATTCAGGATTGATAGTTCCTCTTGGAGGATTTTACCTTTGATGAGTATGAAGTGTCCCTCCCTGTCTTTTTTAATGACTTTGGGTTGGAAGTCAATCTTATCAGATATTAGAATGGCTACTCCAGCTTGTTTCTTCATGCCATTTGCTTGGAAAATTGTTTTCCATCCTTTCATTCTGAGGTAGTGTCTATCCTTTTCTCTGAGATGAGTTTCCTGTAAGCAGCAAAATGTTGGGTCTTGTTTGTGTAGCCAGTTTGTTAGTCTATGTCTTTTTATCGGGGAGTTGAGTCCATTGATATTAAGAGATATTAAGGAAAAGTAATTGTTGTTTCCTGTTATTTTTGTTGTTAAAGTTGGCATTTTGTTCTTGTGGCTGTCTTCTTTTAGGTTTGTTGAGGGATTACCTTCTTGTTGTTTCTAGGGCGTGGTTCCTGTCCTTGTATTGGTTTTTTTCTGTTATTATCCTTTGAAGGGCTGGATTCGTGGAGAGATAATGTGTGAATTTGGTTTTGTCGTGGAATACTTTGGTTTCTCCATCTATGTTAATTGAGAGTTTGGCTGGGTATAGTAGCCTGGGCTGGAATTTGTGTTCTTTTAGTGTCTGTATAACATCCGTCCAGGATCTTCTGGCTTTCATAGTCTCTGGTGAAAAATCTGGTGTAATTCTGATAGGCTTGCCTTTATATGTTACTTGGCCTTTTTCTCTTACTGCTTTTAGTATTCTATCTTTATTTAGAGCATTTGTTGCTCTGATTATTATGTGTCGGGAGGTATTTCTTTTCTGGTCCAGTCTATTTGGAGTTCTGTAGGCTTCTTGTATGTTCATGGGCATCTCTTTCTTTAGATTTGGGAAGTTTTCTTCTATAATTTTGTTGAAGATGTTTGCTGGTCCTTTGAGTTGAAAATCTTCATTCTCATCCACTCCTATTATCCGTAGGTTTGGTCTTCTCATTGTGTCCTGTATTTCTTGGATGTTTTGAGTTAGGATCTTTTTGCATTTTACATTTTCCTTGATTGTTGTGCCGATGTTCTCTATGGAATCTTCTGCACCTGAGATTCTCTCTTCCATCTCTTGTATTCTGTTGCTGATGCTCGTATCTATGGTTCCAGATTTCTTTCCTAGGGTTTCTATCTCCAGTGTTGCCTCATTTTGGGTTTTCTTTATTGTGTCTACTTCCCTTTTTAGGTCTAGTATGGTTTTGTTCATTTCCATCATCTGTTTGGATGTGTTTTCCTGTTTTTCTGTAAGGACTTCTACCTGTTTGATTATGTTATCGTGTTTTTCTTTAAGGATTTGTAACTCTTTAGCAGTGTTCTCCTGCAATTCTTTAAGGGATTTTTGTGCTTCCTCTTTATTGTCTTCTGCCTGTTTAGCAGTGTTCTCCTGCATTTCTTTAAGTGTGTTATTAAAGTCCTTCTTGAAGTCCTCTATCATCATCAGGAGATATGCTTTTAAATCCGTGTCTAGCTTTTCCGGTGTGTTGGGGTGCCCTGGACTGGGCGAAGTGGGGATGCTGGGTTCTGATGATGGTGAGTGGTCTTGGTTTCTGTTAGTAAGATTATTACGTTTACCTTTCGCCATCTGGTAATCTCTGGGGTTAGTTGTTATCGTTGTCACTGTTTAAAGATTGGAGCAGAAGCTGTGTTCCACTCACCAGCAGTCTCTAAATCCTGGTGCGGGGGTCGTGGGTAGCTGACGGTACCCCGGTGCTGGTCCAGCTGGAAGAGGCCTGTGGTCCTACTCAGGCCGGTTTCTGCTTCCCTAACTAATGCAGTCTCTGGCCCCGCGTGCAATTGGATTGGAGCAGAAGCTGTGTTCCACTCTCCAGAAGTCTTAAGATCCTGTGGTGGGTGTTGTGGGTAGCTGGTGAGTGTCAGCCGACCCTGCGCCCCAGCTGCCCCGGTGCTTTTCTGACAGGAAGAGGGTTGTGGCCCTATGTAGGCCGGATTTCTCTCTCCCCAACCAGAGCAGTCTCAGGTCCCGCGTGATTGGACTGGAGCAGAAGCTGTGTTCCACTCACCAGCAGTCCCAAAATCCTGCGGCGGGGGTCGTGGGTAGCTGGCGGGTGTCAGGCAACCCTGCGCTCCCCGCTACCCCTGCGCTGATCCAGCCGGATGAGGCCTGTGGTCCTACTCAGGCCGGTTTCTGCTTCCCTAACTAATGCAGTCTCAGGTCCCGTGCAATTGGATTGGAGCAGAAGCTGTGCTCCACTCACCAGAAGTCTTAGGATCCTGTGGCGGGTGTTGTGGGTAGCTGGCGAGTGTCAGCAGACCCTGCGCCCCAGCTGCCCCGGTGCTTTTCTGACCGGAAGAGGGTTGTGGCCCTATGTAGGCCGGATTTCTCTCTCCCCAACCAGAGCAGTCTCAGGTCCCGCGTGATTGGACTGGAGCAGAAGCTGTGTTCCACTCACCAGCAGTCCCAAAATCCTGCGGCGGGGGTCGTGGGTAGCTGGCGGGTGTCAGGCAACCCTGCGCTCCTGCTACCCTGGCGCTGATTTGGCCGGATGAGGCCTGTGGCCCTACTCAGGCCGGTTTCTGCTTCTTGGGCTAAGTCTTTACCTGGTAATAAAGTGCTGTGTGAATTGATGCTGCTGTCCAGTGATTAAGAATAGCCATCCTGTTATGAATAGCACTTTGCAAGAAAGAGGGGAAAACCCAAGTACAGAAGGGAAGGTGAGAGTCAGCTTGGGTACGGGCTGGTGTGAAGAAGGTGAATGTCTGGTTATTTATTAGCATGGAGACATTTGATATAGAAGGGATGGCATTCAGGATCATCAGAGTGATGGCTGAAAGTCATGGTAAGAACAAGGCAAGAAAATGGACACTATGGAATTGATGTAAAAGAAGAATGTAAAGGCTGAAATAAAATCCAGACTACAGTGTGGTTCTCTATGTGTTCCTAAGGTGAGGGGTATGAGGTAGGGACTATGACTACAAGAAGATAATTGAGGGGTTTAGTTGGCTACCACATGGTGAAAGAGATGACACAAAGCTTTGTGTGTGACCAAGCAGGGACTGCAGTTTGTGTCCCTGAACATGTAATCTCTGTGTAGTAAATACCACTTTTCCTCACAAATAAGTAGGTTTTCTTTTTCATATTATACTTATAAAATTGAGTGAAACTCTGCATATATCACATAGCGATAATGGCTACTGAGCGAATTCTCATTGGGTAGTTTTTGCACAATTTTTGTAACTAAGCTTCCATTCACTTCATTTTCTTCTCCTCCCCCTGATCACTGACCTCAATAGACAGAACTTTTTGAGTTGTTCTGGTGGGGCTGAACTTGCAGATGACAATTAAAGTTTATGGTAGAGAATTTGTTTTTGTTTTTTTTTTTTTTCTGGATCTCTTTGGCTGCTGTTAAATTAGGAAAACAGAGAGTCCCTGAAGTCCTGGGAGATGGTCCCTGTGTTGTAACTCTGTGGATTCACACAAGACCGGAAGCTAAGCTTTTGTTTGCTGCTTCAAATCCCAGAGACTCAGTTTCTGCATCACAGACTTTTTAAATCTGCTTGCTCTCCAGATGCATGTGATTAAAATTCAAAACACATCCAAATATCACATTAGTCAAGAGAGTGTAATAGTTTTGAAATATAAAAATCAGATAAATCATGTACATATGTGTCTTAGGGCTGTGGTAATAGCTACACTAATGTTTATGTCAAATCGCAAAGGAGAACAAATAGCTTAACTAATGATGTGTGACAAAGCATCTCCCACTGTGCACTACAGTAGGACTTATTAGTTCCCAGCATAGGCTACCTGAGGACAATGGGGACTGAGCTGTTTGGGATGAACTAACTGATCTGTTATTTTTTTTTTTAAACATCAGAATAACAATTGCTTGGAAATTCATATGCTTTAATGGTGGCAAGAACCTACACTTTTACTTTGAGGATTCAAAGTCTCCACACTGAGATATCTTGGTGTACAACCTTCAGAAACAAAAGATCAATCTTTAGTACACACACACACACACACACACATACCACACATACACGTGTATATGTATATGTATATGTATATGTATATGTATATGTATATGTATATGTATATGTATATGTATATGTACACATATATATATGCTTATGTTGCATATGAGAATGTTATATATGTTTGAGAAAAGACTGCCTTTCTGTTGATTGGATAATTTTTTTTTACCCTTTCCTTTTAATTGTGATATAATTGACAAATGAAAATTGCGTATACTCAAGGGATACAATTTGATGATTGTATATATGTACTGAAGTGATTACCACAATCAAGATAATTAACGGATCCATCACTTTACATAGCTACTGATTGGATAATTTAATTGCATTAAGTAAGCAAACTTTATTTTGAGATTCTAGTTACTTTAAAATAATTTAAAATTTGAAAATATAAACGTTGGAAGTGCTGTGAAGTTTGTTTTATAGATTGACTGGTTATTTTATTATTTATTTATTTATTTATTTATTTATTGAGTTGCATGTTTGAAAGGTTCATAGTATAGAACATTACAAACAGAAATGTTCCATTTATTACTTACATGTGAGAGTGCATGTTCCAAGAAGTGATCATGGTTTTTTTAAGTTGGTCTCACAGAGTGTCTGAGACCTCCCAGGTAAGAATCCTAATACCATATTTGTAACTTTTAATCAACTCAGTGAAAAGCTTGGCATTTTGGAAGATAATCCTTGGCATAAGCCTGCAATATCCTCTGCATTTGAAAGGTTAAAATAATCTTTCTGAGAGATGTCCTGGAGACTTCACTCAGGGTCAATTTTTCCAGTGAATGCATTTATTTCAAAACCAAGGTTAAAATATTCTTTCATTTTATGAAAAATTATTTGAAATGTAGAACTGACTATATAACACTGCTCTTCATTTCCTCCCTTCCCTTCCCTTCCCTTCCCTTCCCTTCCCTTCCCTTCCCTTCCCTTCCCTTCCCTTCCCTTCCCTTCCCTTCCCTTCCCTTCCCTTCCCTTCCCTTCCCTTCCCTTCCCTTCCCTTCCCTTCCCTTCCCTTCCCTTCCCTTCCCTTCCCTTCCCTTCCCTTCCCTTCCCTTCCCTTCCCTTCCCTTCCCTTCCCTTCCCTTCCCTTCCCTTCCCTTCCCTTCCCTTCCCTTCCCTTCCCTTCCCTTCCCTTCCCTTCCCTTCCCTTCCCTTCCCATGATTGGATACACAGAACCCTATGATGGGATACACAGGACTTCTGAGACTTAACTAGGAAACAATTGATTAACAATGATTTAGTATCATTTTTATAGGCACCATTCTGTGACAATAATCTTTCTTGAAAAGCTTTTTGTTTTTAGAGTTTACAAAATTTGAGTATGTGTTCATGTTTCCTAGCATGCTCTGGGTATATAGGCTCCATTATCCAGTGGTGTGGTGATAGTGGTCAAAATCAACTCTTTGGGAAGAACACAACCCCAAACACAGCAAATAAACCAAGTGTGATCATTTATGACATTTATTCATTTCGGTGATAAGAGTGTGTTCATATCTACCTTTAGTGGGACATCTTTGAACCTGGAGCTGGGCAGAGATCTAAGTAGCTCTGAGGAAATCAAAGAAGATCTCAGATGATGGAAAAAATCTCCCATGCTCATGAGTTGGCAGGATTAATATAGTAAAAATGGCTATCCTGTCAAAAGCAATCTACAGATTCAATGCAATCCCCATCAAAATTCCAACTCAATTCTTCATAGAGTTAGAAAGGGCAGTTTGCAAATTCATCTGGAATAACAAAAAAACCTAGGATAGCAAAAACATTGGAAATGTAAATGAAATAAATACCTAATAATAATAATAATAATAATAAAAAACTATCCTCAACAATAAAAGAACCTCTGGTGGAATCACCATGCCTGACCTCAAGCTGTTCTACAGAGCAATTGTGATAAACACTGCATGATCAATGAAATAGAATTGAAGACCCAGAAATAAAACCACACACCTATGGTCACTTGATCTTTGACAAAGGAGCTAAAACCATCCAGTGGACAAAAGACAGCATTTTCAACAAATGGTGCTGGCACAACTGGCGGTTACCATGTAGAAGAATGCGAATTGATCCATTCTTATCTCCTTGTACTAAGCTCAAGTATAAGTGGATCAAGGAGTTCCACATAAAAACAGAGACAATAAAACTTATAGAGGAGAAAGTGTGGGAAAGCCTCAAAGATATGGGCACAGGGGAAAAATTCCTAAACAGAACAGCAATGGCTTATGTAATCGATAAATGGGACCTCATAAAATTACAAAGCTCCTGTAAGGCAAAAGATAGTGTCAATAAGACAAAAAGGCCACCAAAAGATTGGGAAAGAATCTTTACCAATCCTAAGTCAGATACGGGACTAATATCCAATACAGACAAAGAACTCAAGAAGCTGGACTCCAGAAAATCAAATAACTCCATTAAAAAAAGGGGCACAGAGCTAAACAAAGAATTCTCACCCGAGGAATACCAAATGGCTGAGAAGCACCTGAAAAAATGTTCAACATCCTTAATCATCAGGGAAATGTAAATCAAAATAGCCCTGAGATTCCACCTCACACCAGTCAGAATGGCTAAGATAAAAAGTTCAGGTGACAGCAGATGCTGGCGAGGATGTGGAGAAAGAGGAACACTCCTCCATTGTTAGTGGGATTGTAAGCTTGTACAACCACTCTGGAAATCAGTCTGGCAATTCCTCAGAAAATTGCACATAGTACTAAGGGAAGATCCAGCAATACCTCTCTTGGGAATATACCCAGAAGATGTTCCAACTGGTAATAAGGACATATGCTCCACTATGTTCATAGCAGCCTTATTTATAATAGCCAGAAGCTGGAAAGAACCCAGATGTCCCTCAACAGAGGAGCAGATACAGAAAATGTGATACATTTACACAATGGAGTACTTCTCAGCTATTAAAAACAATGAATTTATGAATTTCTTAGGCAAATGGATGAATCTGGAGGATATCATTCTGGGTAAGGTAATCCAATTACAAAAGAACTCACTTGATATGCACTCACTGATAAGTGGATATTAGCCCAAAAACTTAGAATATCCAAGATACAATTTGCCAAGCACATGAAACTCAAGAAGGGAAGACAAAAGTGTGGATACTTAATTCCTCCTTAGAATGGGGAACAAAATACCCATGTAAGGAGTTACAGAGACAAAGTTTGGAGCTGAGACAGAAGGAAGGACCATGCAGAGATTGCACCATCCGGGGATCCATGCCCTAATCAACCACCAAATGCAGACACTATTGCATATGCCAGCAAGATTTTGCTTACGAGACCCTGATATAGCTGTCTCGTATGAGGCTATGCCAGTGCCTGGCAAATACAAAAGTGGATGCTCACAGTCATCTATTGGATGGAACACAAGGCCCCCAATGAAGGAGCTAGAGAAAGTACCCAAAGGAGCTGAAGGGGCAATATGAACTAACTAGTACCCCCTGAGCTCCTGTCTCTAGCTGTATATGTAGCAGAAGATGGGCTAATTGGCCATCATTGGGAGGAGAGGCCCTTGCTTGCAAAGATTATATGCCCCAATACAGGGGAATGCCAGGGCCAGGAAGCAGGAGTGGGTGGGTTGGGGGGGGGCGGGAGGAGGGTATAAGGGACTTTTGGGATATAATTTGAATTGTAAATGAAGAAAATATGTAATAAAAAATTGTTTATGGGCTGAAGAAATGGCTCAGCGGTTAAGAGCACCGACTGCTCTTCTGAAGGTCGTGAGTTCAAATCCCAGCAACCACATGATGGCTCACAACCATCCATAATGAGGTCTGATGCCCTCTTCTGGGATGTCTGAGGATAGCTACAGTGTTCTTACATGTAATAAATAAATAAATAATTTTTAAAAATTATTTAAATAAATAAAAAAAGAAACTCTGAGAACAGGTTTGAGCCTGCTCTAGCATCCACTTCTCCTAACACAAACACTCCAACTTTGACTTTTGATTTCTTGTAGTAAATTCTTGGAAATCCACTGCAAGACAAGATTCTCATTGAGTTTCTCAGAGTTCACCTCTGGGCATTTTGGTGCTGGAATAGAGGAAGCTGGTTCCTGTTTGTCATAAGGTGGTGGCATTTATGTACATAGTATCATATGGAGGATCTTTAGTGTTAGAGATGTAAAGTTGGTCCTAATTATGCTTGTTAGTCAGAAACAGTGGTTGTCAATTAATTATGATATTACTGATCCAACAATGCTGGGAATATCTGAAGACATTTCAATAGTCACAAATGCTCATATGATGCTTTGGCCAGAGTTTCTGTTAAAATTCCACAGCAGCACAATTGGTATTGCTGAAGTTGAAAAACTTGGTTCTACTTGGAAGCCACAGAAATAGTGTGCCCTGCAGCCTTTACTCCTCAACTTGTTTTGGTTACTTCCCACCATGTATCCTGTAAAAGGTACATTGAAGCCAGAGATCCAGAACTCTGTCCCTTTTTGCCAGAAAACACAGAAATTTATTTTTGAAACTTTTTTTTAATTAGGTATTTTCCTCATTTACATTTCCAATGCTATCCCAAAAGTCCCCCCTACCCTCCCCCCCACTCCCCTATCCCCCCACTCCCACTTTTTGGCCCTGGCGTTTCCCTGTACTGGGGCGTATAAAGTTTGCAAGTCCAATGGGCCTCTCTTTCCAGTGATGGCCAACTAGGCCATCTTTTGATACATATGCAGCTAGAGTCAAGAGCTCCGGGGTACTGGTTAGTTCATAATGTTGTATTTGGATATCAATGTGTAGTACTATTTCTAGAATTCTCTTACTTTTAAATGAATTTGAACTATCCAGTCCAAGTGTAGTGCCAAGAGATACAAGCAGACTTGTATTTTCTATCTATCTTAGTTTGGGTTACTATTGCTGTGATGAAACACCATGACTAAAGCAACTTGGGGAGGAAAGGATTTATCTGGCTTATGCTTCCATATTGCCATGGAGGTGGCACTGCTTCCCGTGGCTTGCTCAGTATGCTTTCTTATAGAACTCATGACTACCACCTCAAGGATAGCACTACCCACAATGGATTGAACCACCCCTCACTCAATCACCACTTAACAACATGCTTTACAGGCTAGTCTGTGGCATGATCTTATTGGAGGCATTTTCTCAATTGAGCTTTCCTTCTCTCAGATGAATTTAACTTGTGTCAAGTTGAAATAAAACTATCCAGCACCCTATCCCACATTAACTTCTCACCAGAAACAAGGTCACTGTGAGAAGTGGCTATGACATCTTCTCTCTGGAAATCTTGTGTGTTATCATTTTCTGTGAAGTTACATGTCCTAGGAAAGATGCATTCATGGCATCATGCTCTCTATTTCTGAAATACTGGTCTCAAGTTATATCTGTGTAGAGCTTTAAAAAAAATTGAAGCGATTTAAATACTTAAAGTTAGTGACCATAATTTGCAGGGGCCTGATTGTGTTTGGAAAGCGTGCATTCTCTGCTAACCAGTTATTATCTAATGATACCCTTGAATTTCTGTGCCATAAATACCTTTGACTTGCTTTTTTTTTTATTGAAGAAGAAGGTGGGGTTCATTTGATCTTTATTTCAACTTCATGTATCTCAAAGCATATGATGGATCACTTGTGTAGAATAATATGACAAGTTAGTTGCAAAGGCCAGCTATGAACATGGCTTTGCTGTCATTGCTATAGGAACTCAGATGTACTCCAAACAAAGGCAGAAGGGAAAGCATAAGCTCTGGCTTTAGAGTAATCTCGATGGTCTATTAGCCCCACCATTTCCCACTGCGAACTTGGGCAGATGAATGCACTGTTTGAGTGCCAATTTGTTAATCTGTTAGAGATTTTAAAAATGACAGTCTTTCCTTAAATTAAGGGTTGTTGAAAGGATTAAGCCCCATAGGACACTTAAAGTGATTAGAAGACTGTACTTAATAAATGTGTGTATTTCCACTTCCCCATTCCTGTTTTTTCTTATTTATATCTGAGGACAAGTTTGCACCTAATTCAAATGGAAATAAACACATTAAGGAATGATTCAACAGGAGCCTAGGGTACTTGTTTTGTGTTTTCAAGTCCCTTGAAATAATGTATTAGATTTTGGTTGTTTCAACAGCCGCAAGCCTGCTTATATGTTCTCTTAAAAATAGATTTAGATCACACCCAGGTGTATGGGAAGTGTTTATATCTCTCTTCTCTTGTCCAATTCATTTCTGAGATACAATTTTCAGATGGGAAGTTTTGGGGAAATCTTCTTAGGTGTGAATTATAAATAATGGCCCCCAAAGATGCAATGGTGACTATACCTGTTCAGTCTGAAATCACCAAGAATGTTGGGACTAGAAGTGGTGTTTTAAGTAAACTGTTAGAACTGCTTTTGAAGTATATTTGAAATGCATAGCTACTTGGGAATTTTTTAAACTGCCAGTTAAGCTTTTAAAATGGATGTTTCTTCTCTTCCAAATGTAATATGTTACCATTATAACACAATTGGAAAAATTAAATGGAAAGCAAACTGTGTGTGTCTGCATATGTCTGTGCTCAAGAGTGTAAGTGTGTGTGTGTGTGTGCATGGCTGTGCCCATGAGTGTGTCTGCATGTATGTATGTGTGTATGTCTCTGTGTGTGCATATCTGAATAACAAATTCAGTCTTGCTAACTGGTTTATACAAAGCATTTCGGTATTTCTTCTCTGTATAAGTTCTGATTTTCTGTCTGAGCTCTCTTTCACTCCTCCATGCCAACAGGTGGGGCAGGGAGAGGAGTAAAGAGAAGGAATAGCTATATTTAGTTCAAATTTGCAATTTCTCTCCAATAATTTTTAACTGCCCGTTTAAGAAAGCCATTTTATGCTTGGATAATTTGGGTGATTATTTTTATGCTTGGGAGAATGGGGGTGGGGGAGATGAGATGGCCTTGCTATGGCAAGAATGAGTTCCTTGAAATTTCAAGAGTATTTTTGGTTCATTTTTTGTGACTATCATGAAATGACTAGCCAAGAAGTTCCCCTCCTTAATTATTTCTTTAACATCACTGATTCCCTCTTATTCTGAGATATGATAGTATTACTCACTGCAGATTGCTCACTACTCGTTATTTCTCTAATTTCAAGTTCTCTGCATTTCTCAGGAGAAGAGTGTTTTCAATCTGAGCTTCTGTACAAATAGTGAGTAGGCACTTTGCTAACTCCATTTCCCTATGGAGTTAGGGAAACACTGGGTCAATGAAATGGTTTAACAAGAACAGTGCTTCTGACTTACCGACTATTGTGCCACAGACTTCTGCTATGTTTGTATTTGCTGCTTGAAGATCTTCCTATGAGGCTCAGAGCCTTCTACAAACATGTTCTCTAGTGTACCAGTATCACACTGCTTACAATTTCCTCTATTTATTTGGGTTTGTTAAATGACTGCTTGATCTTTAATCTGGATGCTATAACAGAGAGCAATACCTGGAGAACTTCTGGACAATAGAAACTTATATGTTGTAGTTACAGAGGGTAGGAAATACACAGTGATGGTTTTGGAGGTTCAATAAATCTGGAAGCCTACTTGATATTTCATGGGTGACTCTCGTTTTTCTATGTCCACATGACATAAAAAGCAAAGAAGCTAAGTGAAGCCTCCCTTCTGAGGTACTAATTCCATTCAGGAGGATCTACCTTAATGACCCCATAACTTCCAAAGATCCAAGTTCCTAATTATGACATAACAGGGAGTCATTGTCAATATTTGATATTTGAGGGGTTATATTTAGTCTAATGCTGCTTCCTTCTAACCACTCCCCAACACCTTCATTATGTGTGAGTGTCTTTTGAGACAGGATCTCTTTGTGTAGCCCACTTGTTCTGGAACTAGCTCTGTAGACCAGGCTGGACTCAAACTCAAAGAGATCCACCTGACTCTCCCTACTGAGTTCTGAGATTAAAGGTATGAGTCACCACCTCCCAGATTCTCCCATTACCCTCTTGACATGATGGTAAGAATGTATTTGTTGTTAAGGGAACAGGAAATCACTACACAAATATTTTTTAATCTCTTTTTCTCTTATATGTGTTCTAGCAATGAATCCAACAGGAAACTATATTGAACTGTATGAAGCAAATCAGAACACTAATTTTCTTTATAAATAAATCTAGAGAGTTCATGTTTCTAAATTATGAAGATACAAAGTTCTGTTTTATATCATACAAAATTTTTAATTGACAAATAAACCTGTTGTGTACTGTAGACCTAATGTATTGATATGTGATTTCTTTGTGCTAAAGGAATTAGAAAGCCTAAAATTAAAGGATGACAATATGTCATATACAAGTTATTGACACATTTGATCACAGAACAATCCAGACAGCTTCATCAGTGTTTGCAACAAACTATAAACTTCTGTGAAACTGTTGTAAGACTTTTTTAAAAAATATTTTTATTATGTATTTTCCTCAATTACTTTTCCAATGCTATCCCAAAAGTCCCCCATACCCTCCCCCCACTCCCCTACCCACCCATTCCCACCCTTTAGCCCTGGCATTCCCCTGTACTGGGGCATATAAAGTTTGCATGTCCAATGGGCCTCTCTTTCCAGTGATGGCCGACTAGGCCATCTTTTGATACATATGCAGCTAGAGTCAAGAGCTCCAGGGTACTGGTTAGTTCATAATGTTGTTGCACCTACAGGGTTGCAGATCTCTTTAGCTCCTTGGATACTTTCTCTAGCTCCTCCATTGGGGGCCCTGTGATCCATTCAATAGCTGACTGTGAGCATCCACTTATGTGTTTGCTAGGCTCCGGCCTAGTCTCACAAGAGACAGCTATATCAGGGTCCTTTCAGCAAACACTAGCTGGTTCTAAGAAATATTAAATAGAAATATTCCATAAGGAAAGAGTTTAAACTTTCTCATTTACAGACTTTAATTTTAGCTTTCATAAATTCAGGTTTTCACTTACAATGATGTTTTTAAATAAGGGAATATGTATAGCATGTACAAAATTGTGGTTGTATTTTTCGGGTTTTTAGATAAATTTGTGAGTTTTTTGTATGGATATGTATAAAATGTATGCTGTACCCATGTTTGTATGTGCAAGTGTGGGCACTTTTGTATATGTTCAAGTGCAAGTGTAGGCACTCGTGTGTCCTGGTGCATGTGTTGTCTGAGGACAACTTTGGGTTTGTCATTGACTTTCCTTTGGTTTGAGATGGGATCTCTTGTCGGGCATGGTGGCACATACCTTTAATCCCAGCACTTGGGAGGCAGAGCCAGGTGGATCTCTGAGTTTGAGGCCAGCCTGGTCTACAAACTGAGTTCCAGGACAGCCAAGACTACAACAGAGAAACCCTGCCTCAAAAAACAAAAACAAAACCCAAAAAAACCCAAAAAAAACAAAACAAAACAAAACAAAAACAAACAATCAAAAAAAAAAAAAAGAGATGGGTTCTCTTTTTTGCCACTGGATAATTTATGCTTGCTGGCCTATGAGCTTCTGGAATCCTCCTGTTCCTGCTTCCCATCACACTGTAGGAGTGCTGGGGTTACAAATGTACCTACCTTGCCATTGTTCCTTTATAGAATTATGAGTAGGTGAACACAGGTTCTTACACTTGCATGTTAAGTCATATGCTTACTAAGCCTAGCTCTCTAACTCTTGTCTTGCTATTATTAAAACTCTTCAATACTTAAGATAAAAAGAAGCATTCTTATATTGACACTTCTATTATGCTACCTAATGCAGGGAAATGATGTTTTATTTGTTAAAGTAGAACTATTCAAAGGAGATTAAATTGTGGACTTGAATCTATATCATAGAACTTCATAATTTTGGACCATACTATAAGATGTCCGTTTCACCAATATTTCCTTATTTGCTGACTGACAGGCTGGAAGAGGTATTAATGAGGAATTTTATTTAGAGTGTTCCATTAAGTTTGCCTTAAATTAGATGCCACTTCAATTTGGCTCTGTGCTCCAATTATTATTTTTATTATTATTGACTGAGAAAATGATGAAACATAGCATCCTTGAATTATAGATGTGAATAGTTCAGTTCACATTTTGATAAAAGTGCTTGAGCATCTGCTAAGCATCATACATTTTTGCATGCATGCCATACAGGGTATGCTATATATGATGGATCAGGCATGGGTGCTCTTCTAGGGAGACATATGATCTAGGGGATGGGCCATAGAGATATTATTCTATTTCTTCCTATAGACAAGGAAATGATTTCATTCATTTACTGAAATGAAACTCAGCTAGAGCATTCTTGCCTGCCTGTGGGAGAAAGGTGTCAGGGCATGATGGTGAATGTCTCTATTATTAGCCTGGCTGTAGAAGAGACCTGTTTGTGGGTAGAAAACACTTCTTGCAATTCATGTTTATTTCTTATACTATCATAATGTCTGGAGAAAATGGACAATGAAATTAGCAAGCTGGATTAATGGATCAGAAAGATATGGCTTCAGATTCATGGCCTGTATTGTTTGTGCTTTTTGTGATTGAACATATGCAATCTGATATCTCTGAACCTCAATTTTCTGATTTCATGAAGATATCCAAAGAGACTGAATAAGATAAAAAAAATTAAAATCTTAGGGCTGGTAAGACAGCTTAGTGGGTAAAGTAATTACTTTGGAAGCATGGGGAGCTGATCTTAGATTCCTGGTATCTATGTTAAAGCTTCTATGGTGGTAACAGCAGTGCTGGAGCCTGGACTGTCATTATCCATTCTCACCAAAATGGTTACTTCAGAAAAAATGAGGGATCAAGAGAGACACAGCTGATGTCCAACTCTGGCCTCCATATTAATGGATGAGTGTAGTCTTGCCAACCACTCCCCACACCCCATGCCTTATACAAATGTGCAGATGTGCACATGCTACACACAGAATGGAAAAATATCAGCATGTAACTGTCATATTCCTAATCTGCATTGAATGGGTAGTATTCATGTTTGTTATGATAAGGACTATGAAAGAACTGATGTCTACATAACGGGAATAAAGCACGCAGGGTATAAGAACAGTCAGCTCATCTGTAGGGAGCTGAAGGACAAGATTCTCAAGGTTTAAAACATGAATTTCTAGAATGTTTGTGATTTCTTCTCAGTCTCTTTTAAAAAGGGAATGGAAGTGAAAATTTTTTATTTTTAAATTCCATTGACTTTTATCTAATAACATGGGTTGGCAAAAAAGGAAAAGAGAAGAGAAAGGGTTGTAAGACTAAATAAATCAGAGAGGAAAGGGAAGCCATCATGGATTGAGAAGGAAGAGGAAAAGGCAAGAGATGATAGGTGATAGGTAGATAGATAGATAAATAGATAGATAGATAGAAAGGATGATATATATATATATATATATATATATATATATATAGGTAGATGGATAGGTAGATAGATAGATAGATAGATAGATAGATAGATAGATAGATAGATAGATAGATAGATAGATAGATAGATGACACAGATGGATGAACAAATAGACTGGCATTTTGGTGTCTCTTTTAGTTAGGGTGGTGATGTCTTACAAAAGTCCCACTCTTCTGAACTCATGAACCCATCAAACCTGAACTACCAAATACAATTGGGGCTAGGAATTCAATGCATGGATTGAGGGAGGCACAATTCAAATGAGAGTAACATACATTCTACTATAAGAAGCATGAGGGCTTCATAATCTTGGCCACCAAATTGCTTCTAAAATGCTTGCCAGATGTTTCTCATATGTATATAAATTTTAATTACTCAGATTTTCAGTATATACTTTCCAAAGTTGATCTGAGTTTTATCATTGAAGAAAAACACATAGCACAAATGCACTTATAATGCTGTTCATTTGAAAACGTAGGAATGGAGTTTTGTTTGTTAGCTGCATTATTCTTGATTCAGGGATTTAGTTTATAGCCCAGGATAGCCTCAAAATCACAATCTTTCTACCTCAGCCTCCTGAGTGATGAGATTACAGGCATGTCCTACCACACCTGGTTTGGAGTGAGATGTCACTAACCATGTAAAACCACCACTAGCAGCCCAAGAGTTAAAAGGTATGGCAATCAGAGAAACTAGAATTCTGAGGTCAGCCTGGAGGTCTAATTGTTTTTTACCATAAAAACTGAAGTTCGGACCAGTCATTAATATAAACCCAAGAACTGTGCTGGGTGTAATAAACTGCTTTGTTTTTGTTATTGACGTAACATCTTGAAAGTGTGTATAACTTATGTGACACATCATAATGTACAGAAGTATGTACATGTCTCTAGGGAAGACACCATCACTATGCTAAGTACATTAGGGCTCCTTTATTTGAATTAGAGAATGATACATATGAATGTGACTAGCAGACAAAATTAGAAATTGCTAATTGGTCTTGGATCCACAGGGCATCCAGAGATGAACTACCACCAGCAGTCAGCCAACTCATCTGCCATCTAGGCAAAGATCCAGTGCTTTAGTTAGTCCACTCCAACATCTACTCCATTTATGAGCTTCAGGAGCAAGTGGAGGAGCTGGTGTTGTAAAATCAGATCTGGGGGCATATCATCACCATCAAAGATGAAAACCAAAAGCATCTCTGTTATTGTAGTTGGTGGCGGCTGCCCTCACCCTGAGAAAACCAGGGAGGTTCCATGGTGTGGAGGAATCTGCAGACAGAGTCTTGAGTACTCCTGAAAAAAAACTTTTTTTTAAAAGGCAGATCCTATAGGAAGATGCTTTGAAAAAGTGGACTCACAAAATTGGAACGAAAGATGAAAGATAGTGGAGCAGATCTCTGTGTATGGGAAAATGGCAAAAGTACAGATGTGATGATGAAGATTATGGGAGCCATTTGGTAGTGTAGCCTCAGTGGAAAAAGAACATGTCATTACTGAATAATAGGGCTGGCCCACAGCACAGAGCCATGGCTGCTGTTTACCCTGCTGGAAGAAGGAGGGTACAGGTTCTCCATGAGCCTTGGAAGTAGCATAGAGGGCAGGGTATGTGGCAGATTGAAGCTTTCTCAGAATGTGCCCCTGGACACTCTGCCTAGCTGAAAGATAATGCTAGGATGCACGAACAGGATATCTGAGATGAGTCTCACCAATGGTCTAGTAAATACACTGTTTCAGAAGCCAGAAACACTGAACCAGATCGACAACTCTCCTTACAATGAGTATATACATATAAAGCTATTGGGCAAAGAAAATATATTGTGAGACATACTGTAGTTTGCAATACTACTTTGATGAACAAATATTCAATAGAGAAGTGGAAAAAATGGCCAAATGGAGAATGAAATAGGTGCACAGTGTAGAGAGGTGGGACTAGGAATGTGACTGTTGTGACTGGTGTGAGAGAAAGCTGCTATGGACAGGGTGGGGGGCATGTTGTAGCTGGGAAGGGCTGGCAAGGTGGTGTCCAGTAGCCTGGAGTTCTCACAGGCTCACAGCCTCTACTGCCAAACACATTGCCCAGCCACATAATTGCTCTGGCTCTGAGCAATGACAGGATATCTGAAATGGAGAACAGATCATTTTCTGGATTGGGCTTCAGTATAGTCTGTGCTGCCCCCAGAGACTATGATAGATTCTTAGTCTGTGCTACAGCTGGGGACCATGCTGGTGTCTGTGGTCCTTGCTCCCATCCCAGGCCATGCTGATGACCATGGCTCATTCTACCACCAGAGATCAGGTGGATGTCTGTGGTCTTTGCTTCCTCTGGAGGTGGTTCACGGTGTTCCTGTTCTATGCCTCTGCTGAGGGCCATGTTGGTATCTATGGTCTTGCTATGGCTAGGGTTCCTGTTGATGTCTATGGTCCTGCTGTGATCAGGGGCTATGTTGATGTCCGTGGTCTTTGTTTCCATTGAAGGAGAAAAAAAAAAAAAACCTTGACATCTTATACTTTTGTCTGTAATTTGTCTGAAAAAAAAAAAAAAGAGCCAAATTATTTAAGGAGAGAAAATTAAGACATGTTCCCAATGCTTTTGTCTTTGTTATTGTTTTGTGTTTATTATTTTTAGAGTCAGATATGTTTTCTATATTCTAATGAGATTCAGGTAGATTAAGATGTGTATAATTATTTAGCAAACTTCTCCATGACACAAGCCTGTCACACATCGGTTGAGTAAAGGAAGGGGTGCTGTATACTGATTATGGTTTGGATTCTGGAGACTCAGACTGGTTATAATTCTGGATTGGTGGCTTGACTGCTGTGTAATCTTAGATAAGTTAATGAACCACTCTAAGCCATTTATTCATGAATAAGAGTAAGTAAAACATGTTGTATGGAGGATTATGTGGAATACTGCTTGTAACAACATTTTTTGTTGGCATCTGCTAAGACCACATGAATGTTTAGTATCATAATTAGTAATGTAATGATAATAATTGCAGCAACTTCAAAAAATTGGAAAATTTAAATGATAAGGAAATTACCCAATTAAAATGGGCAGAAAATCTGAACAGCCACACTAATAAAGTTATTCACATGCCAAATATATGTAAAACATGCCCAATACTGTCATTAGAGCAATGAATTAAAATGGTGAGTAACAGATCTACTGGGTTGGTTAAAATAAACGAGCACTGAACACTGCTGACAATGTGCCTTGTCTAGGAACACACATTCATTATTGGTGGGAAGGCAACATGATCTTTAGAAGAGAGATTGCCTACTTCTTACAGAGCTTGTCTATCATATGATCCAACACAATTGCATTCCTTGTTATTCATCCAAAGTAGAGACTTATATAAACACAATAATATTTTCACACACTTATATTGCATTGTTACTCACAATTGTCCAACCTTGAAGCTAACCAAGATATTCCTCAGTAGTTCAATGCATGAAAAAATATTGAAAAAATCTCAAGATCATAGGATGTTATTTGGTGAAATCAGCAAATGAGACACAAAGGCACAGAGTAATGTGGAAGAACCTTCCATGTACTGCCATAGTTGCAAAAAGGCAGTCTGAAAAGACTGCCAACAAAGCAACTGCAACAGTATTATGGAAAAGAAAAGCTATGGAGATAGTGTGAAGACCAGGGACTGCCTGGGGCAGGTGGAGGTAAGGTGAACAGGTAGAATATAGAGGCTGTCTAGTGTAACTAAAACCCATACACATACAACACAAAGAGTCTGAATGTAGGAATATATACTGTAGACTTAGGATGATGACGTGTCAATATTGGCTCATCAGTGATAACAAATAAACTCCACACCTGTAAGGGTTGGTAATAAGAGAACAAAAATGTCTGTGGTGAGGAGGGGGTTAGAAGAACTAAAGGAAGCCATGGAACCCTGTGCTCTTCCCTGGATTAGAGTTCTATGTAAATATGAATGATTTAAAAATAAGGCTAAGACTTCAAATTCATTAAGGACAAGAAGATGTTAAAATGGTTAGAAAGACAGTTGAATCAGGAGTATCAGGGATCAGGCTAGTGTCCCATATTTCAAAAGCCAGGGCAAATGTGAGAGACAATGATTTCAACAAAAATGTGTACAAACTCATTCACACTGTTACCAAATATGTAGCAACTAAGTGTTTTATAAAATTGGACAAAGATGATTGAGTCTCTGGCCAACATGTATATGGTGAGGCAGAAAATAGTTCACACTACTTTAGATGAGGCATTTGGAAATGCATTATAAACCAAAGAATCTTTGAATCTGGAAGCTATGCTGGTAACTAAAAAGTTCATAGGTAAAGGAAAGCGACCGATTATATTCTGGAGGCCACCATATTTTCCCATGGTTTTCCTTTCAAGTAAACATGCTGTGGGGTAAATGTAAAATGTGAGGGGATCCTCCCAAATTGCCCCATATGTCAGCTCTAGATTAGACCAGGGGTTGGCAAATTTTCAATGTAAGTGGCCAGATGGTAAATATTTTTGACTTTGTGAAAACATATGGTCTTTTTTGCAGCTATTAGACTCAGCTGGGGTAGCATAAAAATGGCATAGACAATATGCTTATGGGTGAAAATGTCTGTGTTCTAACAAAACTTTATAAAACAAGGCAGAGGTCTGCGTTTGGCTTGAGATCAGGTTGGCAATTTCATGGTCTACAATAAGCAGATTTAAAATGTAGCTTTAATTAAGGAAACACCATAATCATATTTTAGTTTTAGAAAGAATATCCCAAGATATTATGAAAAATGTGGACATTTCCCTTCATAGCAAGTTTTGTGAGAGAAGGAGATTTTGAAAATAACCAAAAGTGATGATCTAAGACTGCAATCGTGGGAATGGAGTATCAGTGATGCAAAAGATGGCATAAAGATGGCACAGGCAATAAAGAACTCCAGATTTAGGACTGGATTTTGGGTTCCCAGTAACTCAGGAAAAGCTGGCTGTATTAGAACTTCAGCCCTAGGTAGGAGGTGTGGAGGCAGGATGATCCTGTGTCTTCCTGACCAGTTAGCTCCAGGTGCAGTGAGAGATCCTGCCTCCAAATATAAGCTGGAGAGAGATAGAGACAGGTACCTCCTATATCCACCTCTTGATTCACACATGTTTGTACACACACACACACACACACACACACACACACACACACACACACACCCATGCACACACACGGACATGCACACAGACACACATGGACATGCACACAGACATGTACACTTGAATGCAACACACACCAAAAATAAATATTTTCAAAACAATTGAATTAATAAAATAGCCTAGGTTTAGTGTGCTTCTGCTTCATTGGGGAGGAAAGGCACTTTAGTTTTTTACAACACAATGTACCATCTTTCTTTCATTTAGATAGAATAAAAGAAAAGATAGAACCTACACTTGGTATATATCACTTGGTATATATTGTGTTTACTTTTGAGCTTCTTAAGGTTCATCCTGAAACCTGGGTTGCTGTTCCATAAATGAGCCCAAGATGACCTTCATGTTACTTCTTCAAAGCAAGATGAGACTAATTAGTTCAAAAGCTATTGTACCTAATGAGGTTTTACAGGTTATTGTTTTAAAAACAGTCTCAGCAAGCAGATATTAAGATATGTAAAACCTGCCTGGTTTTATATGTTCTATTGAACTCACTCAAGGTTTGCTAGATAGGGAAGGCAACCCTGGGTCATTAATACTCTAAGCATCAGCTACCCATTGGAGCTCTTGCCCAGAGACCTCTTGCTGTGCTAGTGGAGAATCTTAGAAGTAAGATCCTGCTCCTTCAGAGAGTCTTTGTCCCTTTATTCCTGTTCTTAGGATAGGTTGAGTCTATTTAGTCAATATACACCTTTCTAAATTTGCACTCAAATACAGCTGGTTTGTGCTACTGCTTCCTTGGGGGGTCTGTGTTGGTTTGAAAGGGAATGCATCCAATATGCTCAATTGTTTGAATGTTTAGCCCCCAGCTAATGGTACAGTTTGGGAAGGATTGGGAGGTGTGTTCTTGTATGAGGAGGTATGTTACTGGAGGTTTGTTTTGAGCATTCAAAAGCCCACCTCAGTCCCAGTTGTGGATCAAGATGTAAGGCTTCTAGATGTCTGTTTTCCACCATGATGATCATGAACTAACCCTCTGAAACTATAAGCAAGCTCAATGTTTTTTTTTTTTTTTTTTTTTTTTTTTTTAATAAAAGTTGCCTTGGTCATGTTGTCTCCTCACAACAATAGGACAAGAGTTAAGACAGTTTCATATACCCTTTCTTGACCAGATCCCAAGACCCCTTGTCTCTCCTAACTTAGTGACAGCTGTAGCCATATATTTGCGTATATGCAATGTTTGCTGCAAAAGGAGTAGATTGCTTTGCAAAAGGAGACCACATAGAATAAGAAGAAGATGTAAAGATGAAAATCTAAGGGACATTTTTGGAGGGGACTGTAAATAGCAATTCACCTAGTAGGTTAATTAACCACAGACAACTGACAGGTTAACAGGTAGAAAAGATTTGTTGACCCACAAAGAAAAATTTTCAGTGCAGGAGCAGTGCAGACAGACTCAGAACCCTTCTAGATGGATGTTCTATCTATTGATCTTTATCCAGAGCAGATCACAACATCTGCTCTGGATAAAGAAATGCATAAGTTCTATGATGCAATCACTGCCTCTAGACACACATCTTTAAAAGATATGTGTTTCCAAAACCTGTGAATAATAAGTGTGGGAATAAGTAAAAGAGAGCTAGACAGGTGGAACATCAGCAAGAAGTTATCTGGGGCTGGTGAAAGAGAGCTGAGTTTCCTATCAAATCGAGATCTGAATTGTGGTTGGCCCAGGTTGTTTTCCAAGGAATCACTGCAAACTGAGTTCAGTGGTCAAATGAAAATAATTACTTCTCTATTGTATTATTGGCATCAGACTCAAGTGAGATAACAGAGACCTCAATATTTTATCTGAATAAGGCTGGCAGACCTGCACGATGTCATATTTCATCATTCTTGACTGACAGTTCTCCATTTCAATTTCCTTCATAATTTCTTTTCTTTATTTAAATTATTTTCTTTTATATACATTTCAAATGCTATCCCAAAAGTTCTCTATACACTCCCCTTGCCCTGCTCCCCTACCACCCACTCCTACTTCTTGGCCCTGGTGTTCCCCTGTACTGGGGCATATAGAGTTTGCAAGACCAAGGGGCCTCTCTTACCAATGATGGCTGACTAGGCCATCTTCTGCTACATATGCAGGTAGAGACATGAGCTCTGGGGGTACAGGTTAGTTCATATTTTTGTTCCACCTATAGGGTTGCCAACCCCTTTAGCTCCTTGGGTGCTTTCTCCATTGGGGGTCCTGTGTTCCATCCAATAGCTGACTGTAAGCATCCACTTCTGTGTGCTAGGCACCGGCATAGCCTCACAAGAGACAGCTATATCAGGGTCCTTTCAGCAAAATCTTGCTGTCATCAATTTCCTACATAATTTCTTAAAAAACAAAAATTCCAAAATACCCCACGTATGGTATGTTTCATTCCTAATCCTTCAAATTCAGGGTAGGCCCCAGTAAATAGCCAACACAAAAAAACTTAGTGATATTTTTGTAGACTTTTCATCTCAAATTGTTTTGTTTGAACATTTTTTTTTATCTTACTGATATATATGGCTTCTGAAGGTAATGTATGTTTTGGTGAGGTTTGCTAAGCCTAAGAATCATAAAGAGAAAAGACAAAATCCATGACTGTCTAATGAAAGCAAGCTGTATTTTGCGGTGCACCCAGGATTAGACAGTCAGCTGTCTCACCCTAAATCAGGATTTGAGAGCACAGCCCCTACTGGCCTCTGGAACTTCTTTTACAGGACCCAGATAGTTGGCTGATATACATTGTTAAAAAGATAACAATGAAAGACAAGGAATAAGGGTAAGGATGTGCATCATATCATTGGAGTTGCAAGCCATTTATATTGAAATCTAAGAAACAGGAACTTATTCTTAATTATAAATAGAAACTTCACCTTCCAAAGACTTAAAACAAGACAATTAGGAACTTATTCTTTATCTATCAAACAGAAACAATCTGCACAAGACAAACAGAAACTTTTTAATTACAAATATAAAACTTAACTTGGAAGAATGTAACACAGGAAAAAGATGAACTTATTCTTAATATCTTTACCACAAACAGAACCCTTAATCAGCAAGGTGTATTGTTCTTGTTTTGGTCTCATGGCAAGTGTGTGTTTCCTATGTTTTGTTCTTGATTTGTCTGTTATTTTTCTTTGTTTGCTTTCTAATGGGAGAGTAAAGGGTGGAGAAAAGTGGGTGGAGAGGTGGGAAGGATCTGGGAGGAATTTGGCGAGGGGAACCAAGATCAGAGTATATTGTCTGATTTTTTTTTTCAGTAGAAAAAAAAAATAAAAGAAAGCAAAGCAAAGCTCTATGAAAGTGATTTTCACATGAGGTTTGGATAACTAAATCCCAGATTCTGAAAACTGGATTGAGCAAAGGAAGTGTTTGAAAAGCTGGCTGGTAGAGTTCCCAGATAGTAAAGTCCACTCCTTCATTGTCAGTGTTGTGAGAAATGCTAGGTGTGTTTGTCCTTTAATAATGTTAACATCTAGGAATTTCATAAATTCATTCTTTTTAATAGCTGAGTAGTACTCCATTGTGTAAATGTACCACATTTTCTGTATCCATTCCTCTGTTGAGGGGCATCTGGGTTCTTTCCAGCTTCTGACTATTATAAATAAGGCTGCTATGAACATAGTGGAGCATGTGTCCTTCTTACCAGTTGGCACATCTTCTGGATATATGCCCAGGAGAGGTATTGCTGGATCCTCCGGTAGTACTATGTCCAATTTTCTGAGGAACCGCCAGACTGATTTCCAGAGTGGTTGTACAAGCTTGGAATCCCACCAACAATGGAGGTTAGGCAAATGGATGGACCTGGAGGGCATCATCCTGAGTGAGGTTACCCAATCACAAAGGAACTCGCACAATATGTACTCACTGATAAGTGGATATTAGCCCAGAAACTTAGGATACACAAGATATAAGATACAATTTGCTAAACGCATGAAACTCAAGAAGAATGAAGACCGAAATGTGGACACTTTACCCCTTCCTAGAAATGGGAACAAAATACCCATGGAAGGAGTTACAGAGACAAAATTTGGAGCTGTGACAAAAGGATGGATCATCTAGTGATTGCCATATCCAGGGATCCATCCCATAATCAGCTTCCAAACGCTGACATCATTGCATACACTAGCAAGATTTTGCTGTAAGGACCCAGATATAGCTGTCTCTTGTGAGACTATGCCGGGGCCTAGCAAACACAGAAGTGGATGCTCACACTCAGCTATTGGATGGGTCACACAGCCCCCAATGGAGGAGCTAGAAAAAGTACCCAAGGAGCTAAAGGGAACTGCAATCCTATAGGTAGAACAACAATATGAACTAACCAGTACCCTGGAGCTCTCATCTCTATCTGCATATATGTCAAAAGATGGCCTAGTCAGCCATCACTGGAAAGAGAGGCCCTTTGGACTTGCAAACTTTATATGCCCCAGTACAGGGGAACGCCAGGACCAAAAAGGGGGAGTGGGTGGGTAGGGGATTAGGGGTGGGGTGGGTATGGGGGACTTTTGGGATAGCATTGGAAATGTAAACTAGGAAAATAAAAATAAAATCACTCAAAAAAATAATGTTAACATCTTAGCTAAAATAGCTAATAGTATAATTTCATTCTATTTCATAATTTGGGGACATGTTTTAACTTACACACTGAGCGAGTGACAAAATCATTATAATATTAAGATTGACAGGAGAGGTTGACAGGATAAAACAAGAAAAGTCAAGTATTTTGGAAATCTTTGCATAGAGTCAGACTATAGAGTGTGTGCTAAGTAAAACAGTTGTTTCATTTTTCCTTTTAAGTAATTGCTATTTTATCATGCTATAATTTTGTAAAGGTTTCACAGCTTTTATTTTATTTTGAAATCCAGAATACTGTCTTGAAACTTGAGAGGTTTTCAGTGTTGTCATTTCCTAATTTGCCAAAGCTGAAGGTGAGTTTCCTATAGTGAGTACACTTAAGGAGCAGCAGAGCTACATTCAAACAAGACACCCTCACTTAAAGGGATGTACTAGATAGATCCCTTTTTGTGAGCATTCCATAGCCTCAGTAATAGGGTCAGAGGCCTTGGGATCCCAATTTGGGCCTGTCACTGGACTTTCTTCTTCCCAGGCTCCTCTCCATTTCCATCGCTGTAATTCTTTCAGACAGAAACAATTATGGGTCAGAGGTATGACTGTGGGATGGCAACCCAACAAATGTCCTGTCTGCCTGCTTGAGATGATCTCCACAAGTTCCCTCTCCCCACTGTCAGGCATCTCATCAAGGTCCCTCCCTATGAATCCTAGGAGTCTCTCACCTCCCAGGTCTCTGGTGCATTCTAAGGGGGCAGGGACCTCCTATTTCCTGAGGATGCCTGTTTCCAGTCTTTCTGCTGGCCCTCAGGGCTTCTGTCTTGTTCGCTCACCCACTATCAGATCAGTTTCTTCTCTACTCCCCACTGCCCTGCTACCCAGTCCATACTCCCTCCCAAGTCTCTCCCTCTCTCACTCTTGTGATTGCTTTCTACTCTCTCTCAAGTGGGACTGAGGCATCCTCACTTGGGCACTTCAGCTTGTTGAGTCTTTTGAATTCTGTGGACTGTATCTAGTGTATTATGTATTCTTCCTTCCTTCCTTCCTTCCTTCCTTCCTTCCTTCCTTCCTTCCTTCCTTCCTTCCTTCCTTCCTTCCACCCTCCCTCCCTCCCTCCCTCCCTCCCTCCCTCCCTCCCTCCCTCCCTCCCTCCTTCTCTTCTCTTCTCTTCTCTTCTCTTCTCTTCTCTTCTCTTCTCTTCTCTTCTCTTCTCTTCTCTTCTCTTCTCTTCTTTCTTTTTCTTTCTCTTCTTTCTTTCTTTCTTTCTTTCTTTCTTTCTTTCTTTCTTTCTTTCTTTTTTGGCTAATATTCACTTATTACTGAGTGTGCATACCATGTATGCTCTTTTGGGTCAGAGTTACCTCACTCAGGATGATATTTGCTAGTTCCATCCATTTGCCTGAAAAAGTCAGGATGTCCTCATTCTTTTTTTTTTTAATTAGGTATTTTCCTCATTTACATTTCCAATACTATCCCAAAAGTACCCCATACCCTCCCCCCCCACTCCCCTACCCACCCACTCCCACTTTTTGGCCCTGGTGTTCCCCTGTACTGGGGCATATAAAGTTTGCAAGTCCAATGGGCCTCTCTTTCCAGTGATGGCTGACTAGTCAATCTTTTGATACATATGCAGGTAGAGTCAAGAGATCCGGGGTACTGGTTAGTTCATAATGTTGTTCCACCTATAGGGTTGCAGATCCCTTTAGCTCCTTGGGTATTTTCTCTAGCTCCTCCATTGGGGGCCCTCTGATCCATCCAAGAGCTGACTGTGAGCATCCAGTCCTCGTTCTTAATAGCTGAGTTGTATTCCATTGTGTAAATGAACCACATTTTCTGTATCCATTCTTTTGTTGTGGGACATCTCTGAGGGACCAAATAAGCAGATAAAAGAGTCAGATGCAATTATTTCCACCCAACCAATGGAAGAAGCAGCTAGCCCCTGTTGTTGAAATGGGGAAGGCTGAAAGAAGCTGTTGAGAAGGGTGATTCTGTAGGAGGACCAGTGGTCTTGATTAATCTGGATATCGAGATCTTTCAAACACTGGACCACCAAGCAGACAGCATACACCAGCTGATATGAGGCCCCTAACACACATACAGTAGAGGACTTCCAGGTCTATGTTCATTCAGAGATGAAGCACCCAACCCTTAAGAGACTGGAGGCCCCAGGGAGTTTAGAGGCCAGGTGGGGTGTGGGGTGTGGCATCCACATGGAGATGGGGTGGGGTAGGGAAAAGATGTGGGATGTGGAGCAGTCAGAAGGTGGATGGCAAGGGGTGGGGAATGGAATATAGTATGTAAAAAATGAATTACAAATAAAATAAAAATTTTAAAAAGGATGTACTAGAAAAAGCTCCTTAACTTGCAAGGCAAAGGCAAAAGATGAAGTCAGTCCATCACAGCTAAGTTAAGGGAGGTTGAAGGAGTCTGTGAAAATGTCAGACTGTATAGCTCCAGGGTCCTGTTACTTCACAGAAGCACTAAATTATGGGCAACAAATTTTCTGAATCAACCTTGGCATGACCCTGAAACCAATCAATGGTTTATAGTAAATAAGTAAAGGTACTGTGACAACCACAGTGACCTGTGTTAACTCCTCACCCTTCTCTACCATACCCAACTCACTGGGGATCTGAAAAACAGAAGAGCATATTCTAGGTATGAGCTCTTTACTGCAGCTTGAGAGGAAATACAGTAGGTCTTGATGTCAAATAGTGCTTTAACCTGCCTGGGGACTACTTAAAGACCTGATATGAATCAGTTGCTTTTGTTGCACATAATTTGGAATTTCAGGGTAAGAAATTACATTGATCTAAGGAATTTCTTTTCTTAAGTTTTTTACTGAATCTTGCTTTTGAAATTATAATATAATTACATTTCCCTTTATTTTTCCTCCATCCAAATTTTCCAATATACTTTACCCACTCTCTTTTAAAATCATGGCCTCTTTTTTTCACTAATTGTTATTGCATGCACATATGTATTTGTATATACATATATAAACATGTAGGAGCAGGAAAGGTGTGACCAAATGGGCTGCCAAACTGGGTCCAGAGCAGCTAAGGTAGAATATAGAATTTAGTAAGAGATAACTTGGGAAATGGTGGGAAGTGGGTTAACCTCATGGAGGTTAGGAAGTGGCCCAGCTGCTGTGTGTGTGTCTTTCATTCATTAAGGGACACAGAACATTTGGGGTGGTGTATTAGTCAGGGTTCTCTAGAGTCACAGAACTTATGGATAGTCTCTATATAGTAAAAGAATTTATTGATGACTTACAGTCGGCAGCCCAATTCCCAACAATGGTTCAGTCACAGCTGTGAATGGAAGTCCAAGGATCTAGCAGTTACTCAGTCTCACACAGCAAGCAGGCGAAGGAGCAAGAGCTAGACTCTCTTCTTCCAATGTCCTTATATTGTCTCCAGCAGGTGTAGCCCAGATTAAAGGTGTGTTCCACCACACCTTTAATCCCAGATGAAAGGTGTAGCCCAGATTAAATCTCCTTAAACTCGGAGATTTAATCTTCTGGAATCCATAGCCACTATGTCTCAAGATCTCCATACCAAATCCAGATAAGGATCTCCAAGCCTCCAGATAAGGGTCACTGGTGAGCCTTCCAATTCTGGATTGTAGTTCATTCCAAATATAGTCAAGTTGACAACCAAGAATAGCCACTACAGGTGGGTAGCAGAAACTGAACTTCCAATTTGCAATATATATATATATATATATATATATATATATATATATATATTCATGAATATAACCTGTTCAGTCCATATAATGTTACTTGTATGTAGAGGAATTTTAATCCAGCAACATGGCTGCTCTGGTAAGGGGTCACATCCAAAGACCTTCTAGGTCTGTGTGATCTGGTTGGAATGACACACCTTTAATCCCAAATAATGACATCTAATGAAGGGCAGTTCAGTGCAATGCAGCTCCATTCAGTTGGGTTCAATACAGTCAGTGGATGCAGAAGGAGTACAGTGGAATTAAGTTTAGTTCTATTTAGTTCATATAGTAGAGGTAGTTGAAGCCAGAGAAGAAGAAGGGGCCAAAAGATTAGAACATGTCAAATTTAGTTTGAGGTCAAGCAGAACAGTTTAGTGAGAAGCTAAGAGAAACCAGATTGAATCTGTCTGGTTGGAGAGGAACTTGAGAAAGAACAGATGGATTGAACCAGCTTGTCACACTTTAGAAAGAACTAGAAAAGGTGAGTTTAATTCAGCACTAAGCCCAGACAATAGTTACATCAAGGGAATAAAAGTTACTTTTACTCTTGTATGTATATTTGAACATTTGCTGACCAATTGGTGCGTTCTTTCCTTGGTAAGACCACCTTTCTTGCCCTCAGCTTTTCTCAGTTGCCTATAATTGTTTTGTGTATTATTGAGGTTTCATGGGTTTCTCTTTGTTCATTTTGTCATATTCACTGGTATAATCCCTGTTCAGCTCAATTTGTGCAGTTATGTTGGTAAAACTTTATGGGTGCAGCTTCTGATATGATTAGAGACAGTCTAACAGTAAACTCATCAATTCTCTGGCCCTTAAGATGTGTCTGTCCCGTTTCAGAATTTCCCATGATTCTTATGTGCATGAGTATTGAAATATAATATTTGAGACTGGGATTCAGAACTCTGCAGTTGTGATTGGTTGTGAGTTTCTGCAGTGGTCTCAATCTGTTGTAAAGAGAAGTTTCCTTAATGGGGAGCAAAGACTACACTTATCTGCAGGTATAAGAACAAATGATTATAGATAATTTTAAGGATTTTGCTAGTTTAGTAAATTAGTGAAGATTCTTCTCTTATAGCCATGCCATCACTGACAGAGTAATTAGCTAGGTTTCCAGCACCAAACATATTCTCCTTCTTTTTTAGTGGGTGTTTGAGAACAGTTAATTGCTAGTCTATGGGAATGAGTCTCACATTTAGTGAGAACTTTTTTTTTTAAGACAAACGAGCAACACACTGCTATATTCAAACCAGATAATCTCACTTAAAGAGCCACAAAGAAAAAAGCTCCTAACTTGCTAGGTAAAGGCAAAAGAGTTGGCAAGTCCATTGCAGCTAAGTTAATACTATAGGGAGGTTTAAGGTGTCTGTGAAAATGTCAGATTATGTAGCTCTGGTGTCTGTTCCCTCACAGAAACATAGGAGGTAACATTTGATTAAAACAATGCAGAGGATGAAAGATTGAAGGAAAAAATTCTTTGGGAAAATTGACAGATTTCCCATATATATGGGGGGAATTTAGAAAACCAAATAGGCACCTTGAGTGTGAACTCAGCTGACAGTCCCCAGAGGACTCTCCACACCACAGGTGCCCTAGCACACCCAGGATCTTGGGATCACTGGTGAGTGGAATGCAACATCTGTTCCAAAACAACCAGGAGTGGCCTGTGCAAACAGGAACAGTGACAAAGGAAACTGGCCTGACTAGCAGCTGGTCTTTCCAGTCTGCATCATCCCTGGGCCATCTTCGGTTTGAACTCCGCAGATGGTCCCAAGGTCCCCAGAGGACTCTCCATGCTGCAGTCGCCCTACCAGACCCAAGATTTTAGGATCACTGGGAAGAGTTGGCCTCCAGAGAAGGTTCTAACCCCAGGACTCAGGTGAGAGCAATATCTTGTATCCCTGGTCTCTCAGAGATCAGTCAGAGCAGGAGAGCACACTGGCCAGCTGCTGGCCTCAGGGGCAGCAGAGCTTCTTAAACAGGGTCCCTTCAGGCCTTCATCCTCAGCCAGGAGGCAGAGCTGAGATCCAGACCTCTGGACACCTTCCCTGCCAGAGTCAGCCTCCAGGGAGGGCTCTGACCCTAGGACTCAAACAGGAGGTTGATCTGAGCTCCAGACTTCTGTGTACCTTCCCTACCAAAGGAGAGCTTGCCTGCAGAGAATGCTCTGATCACTGGGACTCAGGACAGAGTTGGACTCCCAGGAGTGTTGACAAAGGCTAACAGAATCACAGGAGGAACAAGCTCCAGCCAGAGACAGCTAGAACATCTAACCAGAGATTACCAGATGGCGAATTGAAACCAAGACCACTCAGCATCATCAGAACCAAGTACACCCAACACAGTGAGTCCTGGATACCCTGATACACCCAAAAATCAAGTTTTGGATTTAAAATCATATGTCATGATACTGGTAGAGGATTTTAAGTAGGACATTAATAACTGCCTTAAAGGAATACAGGAGAACACTGAAAAACAGGTAGAAGACCATAAAGAAGAAGCAAAAAATCCCTCAAAGAATTACAGGAAAACACTGCTAAACAGGTAGAAGTCCTTAAAGAGGAAACACAAAAGTCCCTTAGAGAATTACAGGAAAACACAACCAAACGGGTGATGGAATTGAACAAATGATCCAAGATCTAAAAAAGGAAGTAGAAACAAAGAAAACCCAAAGTGAGACAACTCTGGAGATAGAAATTCTAGGAAAGAAATCAGGAACCATTGATGTGACCATCAGCAACAGAATACAAGAGATGGAAGAGAGAATCTCAGGTGCAGAAGATTCCATAGAGAACAATGGACACAACAATCAAAGAAAATGCAAAATGCAAAAGGGTCCTAATTCAAAACATCCAGGAAATCCAGGACACAATGAGATGACCAAACGTACGGATTATAGGTATAGATGAGAATGAAGATTTTAAATTTAAAGGGCCAGTAAATATCTTCAACAAAATTATAGAAGAAAACTTCCCTAACCCAAAGAAAGAGATGCCCATGAACATACAAGAAGCCTACAGAACTCCAAATAGACTTGACCAGAAAAGAAATTCCTCCCAACACATAATAATCAGAACAACAAGTACACTAAATAAAGATAGAATATTAAAAGCAGTAAGGGAAAAAGGTCAAGAAACATATAAAGGCAGACGTATTAGAATTATATCAGACTTCTCATCAGAGACTATGAAAGCCAGAATATCCTGGTCAGATGTTATACAGACAAAAATACCCAACAAAACTCTCAATTACTATAGATGGAGAAACCAAAGTATTCTATGACAAAACAAATTTCACACAATATCTTTCCATGAATTCAGCCCTTCAAAGGATAATAAAGGGAAAACTCCAATACAAGGAGGGAAATTATGCCCCAGAAAAAGCAAGAAAGTAATCCTTCAACAAACCTAAAAGAAGATAGCTGCAAGAGTAGAATCCCAACTCTAACAACAAAAATAACAGGAAGCAACAATTACTTTTCTTTGATATCTCTTAATATCAATGGGCTCAATTCTTCAATAAAAAGACAAAGACAAGCAGACTGGATACATAAATTGGAACCAACATTTTGCTGCATACAGGACATGCCCCTCAGGGACAAAGACAGTCACTACCTCAGAGTAAAAGGCTGGAAAACAATTTTCCAAGGAAATGGTCTGAAGAAACAAGCTGGTGTTAGTCATTCTAATATTGAATAAAATCAACATCCAACCCAAGGTTATCAAAAAAGATAAGGAGGGGCACTTTATACTCATCAAAGGTAAAATCTTCCAAGATGAGCTCTCAATTCTGAATATCTATACTCCAAATGCAAGGGCATCCACATTCATTAAGGAAACTCTAGTAAATCTCAAACCACACATTCCATTTCACACAATAATAGTGGGAGACTTCAACACCCCACTCTCATCAATGGACAGATCCTGGAAACAGAAACTAAGCAGAGACACATTCAAAGTAGCAGAAGTTATAAAAAATGGATTTAACAGATATCTACAGAACATTTTATCCTAAAACAAAAGGATATACCTTCTTCTCAGCACCTCATGGTATCTTCTCCAAAATCGACCATATAACTGGTCACAAAACAGGGCTCAACAGATACAAAAATATTGAAATTATCCCATGCATCCTATCAGATCACCATGGACTAAGACTGATTTTCAATAACAACATAAATAATAGAAAGCCGACATTCACATGGAAGCTGAACAACACTCTACTCAATGATATCTTGGTCAAGGAAGAAATAAAGAGATTAAAGACTTTTTAGAGTTTAATGAAAATGAAGCCACAACATGCCCAAACATATAAGACACAATGAAAGCAGTCATAAGAAAAACCTCAGCTCTGAGTGCCACCAAAAAAAAAAAAACCAACCAACCAACCAACCAAACAAACAAACAAACAAAAAAAAAAACCCAAAAAAACCAACCAACCAACCAAACAAACAAACAAACAACAAACCATAGGGAGAACATAAACTAGTAGGTTGACAGCACATCTAAAAGCCCTAGAATAAAAGGAAGCAAATTCATCCAAGAGTAGACAGCAGGAAATAATCAAGCTAACAGAAGAAATCAAGCAAGTGGAAACAAAAAGGACTATACAAAGAATCAACCAAACTAGGAGTTGGTTTTTTTTTAAAAAATCAACAGGATAGATAAACCCTTGGCCAGACTAACTAGAGGGCACAGGGACAATATCCTGATTAACAAAATCATAAATGAAAAGGGAGACATAACAACAGAATCTGAGGAAATCTAAAGCATCATCAGATCCTACTACAAAAGGCTATACTCAACAAAACTGGAAAACCTGGATGAAATGGACAATTTCCTAGACAGATACCAGGTAGCAAGTTAAATCAGGATCAGGTTAACGATTTAAACTGTCCCATTTCCCCTAAAGAAATAGAAGCAGTCATTACTAATCTCCCAACCAAAAAAAGCCCAGGGCCAGATGGGTTTCGTGCAGAGTTCTATCAGACCTTCAAAGAAGACCTAATTAATTCTCCTCAAACTATTCGACAAAATAGAAACAGAAGGTAGTCTACTCAATTCATTCTATGAAGCCACAATTACTCTGATACATAAACCACACAAAGAAAGAGTACTTCAGCCTAATTTCCCTTATGAATATAGATGCAAACATACTCAATAAAAATCATGCAAAATGAATCCAAGAACACATTAAAACAATCATCCATCATGATCAAGTAGGATTCATCTCATGGATGCAGGGAGGGTTCAATACACAGAAATCCATCAATGTAATCCACTATATAAACAAACTCAAAGACAAAAATCACATGATCATTTTGTTAAATGCTGAGAAGCATTTGACAATATCCAACATCCCTTCAAGACAAAAGTCTTGGAAAGATCAGGAATTCAAGGCCCATACCTAAAATACACCAAACAGGTAGCCAAAATCAAACTAAATGGATAGAGACTTGAAGTAATCCCAGTAACATCAGGGGCTAGACAAGGTTGCCCCCTTTTCCCTACCTATTCAATATAGTACTTGAAGTCCTAGCCAGAGCAATTAGACAACAAAAGGAGATAAAGTGGATACAATTTGGAAAGGAAGAAGTCAAAATATCACTATTTGCAGATGATATGATAGTATATATAAGTGATCCTAATAATTCCAACAGAGAACTCCTAAACCTGATAAACAGCTTCAGTGCTATAGCTGGATGTATAATTAAATCAGTGGCCTTTCTCTACACAAAGGACAAACAGGATGAGAAAAAATTAGGGAAACAACACCCTTCATAATATAAAATACCTGGGTGTGACTCTAAGTATGTGAAAGATCTGTATGATAAGCACTTCAAGTCTCTGAAGAAAGAAATCAAAGATCTCAGAAGATGGAAACATCTCCCATGCTCATGGATTGGCATGATTACGGCAGTAAAAATGGCTATCTTGCCAAAAGCAATGTACAGATTCATTGCAATCCCCATCAAATTCTTCACTGAATTAGAAAGGGCAATTGGCAAATTCATCTGGAATAATAAAAAACCTAGGATAGCAAAAACTATTCTCAACAATAAAAGATCCTCTGGTGGAATCACCATGCCTGACCTCAAGCTGTACTACAGAGAAATTGTGATAAAAACTGCATGGTACTGGTATAGAGATAGAGGTAGATCAATTGAATAGAATTGAAGACCCAGAAATGAACCCACACACCTATGGTCACTTGATCTTTGACAAGGGAACTAAAACCATTCAGTGGAAAAGAGACAGCATCTGCAACAAATGGTGTTGTGTCAACTGGCGCTTAGCATTTAGAAGAATGCAAATTGATCCATTCTTATCTCCTTGTACAAAGCTTAAGTCTAGGTAGATTAAGGAACTCCACATAAAACCAGAGACACTGAAAATTATAGAGGAGAAAGTGGGGGAAAGCCTCGAAGATATGGGTACAGGGGAAAAAATTCCTGAACAGAACAGCAATGGCTTGTGCTGTAAGATCAAGAATCGACAAATGGGACCTCATACAATTGCAAAGCTTCTGTAAGGCAAAAGACACTGTCAATAAGACAAATGGGCACCAAGAGATAGGGAAAGGTTCTTTACCAATCCTAAATCTGATAGGGAACTAATACCCAATATATACAAAGAACTCAAGAAGGTGGACTCTAGAAAATCAAATAATCCCATTAAAAATGGGGTACAGAGCTAAACAAAGAACTCTCAACTGAGGAATACCGAATGGCTGAGAAGCACCTGAAAAAATGTTCAACATCCTTAATCATCAGGGAAATGCAAATCAAAACAACCCTGAGATTTCTTCTCATACCAGTCAGAATGGGTAAGATCAAAAATTCAGATGACAGCAGATGCTGGCAAGGATATGGTGAATGTGAAACACTCCTCCATTGCTGGTGGGATTGCAAGCTGGTACATCCATTCTGGAAACAAGTTTGGCAGTTCCTCAGAAAATTGGACATAGTACTATAGGAGTATCCAGCAATACCTCTCCTGAGCCTATACCCAGAAGATGTTCCAACTGGTAATAAGGACACATGCTCCACTATGTTCATAGCAGCCTCATTCATAGTAGCCAGAAGCTGGAAAGAACCTACATGCCCCTCAACAGAGGAATGCATACAGAGAAATTGGTACATTTACACAATGGATTACTACTCAGCTATTAAAAACAACAAATTTATGAAAATCTTAGGCAATTGGATGGATCTGGAGGGATCATCCTGGGTGAGGTAATCCAATCAGGAAAGAACTCACATGATATGCACTCACTGATAAGTGGATATTAGTCCAGAAATCACATGATATGCACTCACTGATAAGTGGATATTAGTCCAGAAACTTAGAATATCCAAGATACAATTTGCAAAACACATGAAACTTAAGAAGAAAGGAGACCATAGTGTGGATACTTTGTTCCTCCTTAGAATGGGGAACAAATTACCCATGGAGGGAGTTACAGAGTCAAAATTTGGAGCTGAGAGGGAAGGAATGACCATCCAGAGACTCCCCGACCCAGGGATCCATCCCATAAACAGCTACCAAAACCAGACACTATTGCATATGTCAGCAACATTTTGCTGACAGAACCCTGGTATATCTGTCTCTTGTGAGGCTATGCCAGTGCCTGGCAAATACAGAAGTGGATGCTCACAGTCATCTATTACATGGAACTCAGGGCTCCCAATGGAGGAGCTAGAGAATGTACCCAAGGAGCTGAAGGCATCTGCAACCCTATAGGAGGAACAACTAACCATTACCCCAGAACTCATGTCTCTAGCTGCATATGTAGCAGAAGATGTCCCAGTCAGCCATCATTGGGAGGAGAGGCCCTTGGTCTTGTGAAGATTATATGCCCCAGTGCAGGGGAATGCCAGGGCCAGGAGGCAGGAGTTGGTTGGTTGGGGATCAGGGCAGGGGGAGCATATAGGGGACTTTCTGGATAGCATTTCAAATGTAAATGAAGAAAATATCTAAAATATATATAGAAAACCATATAGATGTCCAGTAAGAGTGTAGGTTCACATTAGAGAAGACTCTGTGTTTTCATTTCTGACTGATGTCTTTGTTAGACACATGATGAAATTACAGAGAGTTCTAGAATGAGTGTCTGGTAAGCAAGGAGTACCTTATGATACAGCTAATTTCTGGAGATGAGATAGGAATATGAAGAAAAGATATTAAGAAATGATTATACCTCTGCTCACAAAGACATATTTTTTTGAAATGAGAATTGAATGTAGGATGTCTTTTATTCTAAACAATCATGTATCATTGAGCTGCAAAATGTTTAATTTTGGTCTAGAGTCTTGCAAAATTTCCTAGACTGGCCTTGAAGTTGTGATTCTCCTGTTTCATATTAGCCAGGATTATAGTCCTGAGACACCAGGTCTATCTTAACATAATCATATAGTGATAAAATGGGAAAGATTCTATAAAATTATTAGAGTAACAAATGAATAATTTAAGCACAATTACTGAATATGAGCTCAAATTACTAAAATCACCTGTATTTCAATTTACTTTAAATGAATAATCTGGGACAAGAAATAGTGTTTATGCTTTTTATAGTGTTGTGAAGAGTTCTATGTAAAATGTTTTCCATAGGCTCAGGGGCTTGATCACTTGGTCTTCAGATGGTGATGTTGCTTTGGATAGGTGGAGTCTTTTTTGGCATGAGCCTTAGACATGGTCTCAGAGTGAGAGGCAAAAGATGTGAGAAGTCTATGCCAGCTCCCTCGTCTGTTTCTAATATGTCAGGTTGTGAAAATGGATATATAATAGTCTACCAGAGCTCTCACCATCATAGACTCTGATGTGTCTTCCCTTTTAAAATAGACTGTATTCCTTAAACTGCAAGCTAAATAAATCTCTTCTCCATTAGTTTGCTTCTATCAGATATTTGATCATAAAAAGAGAAAAATAGCTAAGATAAACATTTAAAAATTAAATATATGGGAGAAAGATGAGAGAAACACAAAACATGCATGTGAATCCTATAAGATAACAGTATAAACAATTGAAGATAAACAAACAGATAGGAAAATAAATCATGTTCATGAACATAAGAAGTTAGTGTTGCAATAGCAGCACTTCCCATTGTGCTGTGGCTCAATGCTTTAAGCATTGGAGTATCATTGGATATTTTTCTAATTCAAAACTTGTATGGAATTCAGAATTCCACAAATAGCTGTTTAAGAAAAAATTAATCCCACCTCAGAATTTCTACCCTGCTTTTAACCATTTGGTTCCTGGATAAAAGACACACGAACTTTATATTTACAATATGCCTTAATCAGCACAAGAGCTGGGCAGATATCTATCCTCTTTGCTTTTATGCCTATTTTCCAGTCTATCCAATTGCATAATTTGCCATGTTTTGCCTGGATGCTCTTATCTCCAATTAGCCAACCCACATGGCCATTATTTTATGGCTACCTAACCCATGACAGCTTTCTCCTCTCTCTCAAGTTTCTTTGCCTCATTGCTCTCCCCTGACCCCAAGCCTGGGAACCCTATACCCCACCTAGGTCTCTTCTGCCCAGTTAATGGCTATTGGCATCTTTATTCACCAATAACAAACTACTCAGGGTCAAGTATACATAGTGTCATTTGAGTCTATGTGGGGACTCTCTCTTCTCTGGAGTAACCATGTCTTGGGGCCTGCACTTAGTATTACAATGCATAGCAACAGACCAAATATCAGCATATGAATTCGAAGATCCCACATATAGCTAAAGCAAAAAGTTAAACATGGTATTTCTGATTTCTATTTAACTCAGCAGTTCCCCTCTGGAGGAATACTTCAAACAATTAAAAAATCTGAATAAATACATGACTAGCAATGCCCAGAGTATCACCGTTCCTACAACTCATGTGTGATGATAACTGAAGTGACTTGTATTGGAGGAATGGTCTATAAATTGCTGTACATGCATTCTATGAAATATTCAATCATGAAAAGTAGAGAAGTACCCATGCTTTACACAGCATGGATAAACTTTACAAAAATGTTATTTAGTAAAACACCATAGATATAAATGGTTATACATCATATGATTCTATCATATGTGAAGTAACAAGAGTAGGTAAACCAATAGAAACAAGAGTTCTAGTTAGGGCTTATCTGTCTGAGCTTTTGCATGGAGAAATCAATTGTTTAACTGGTTTATTTGAGGTGATTAAATATTTGGGTGACTGATGTAATGATTGGTTGTCCTAGTTACTATTATATTGCTATGAAGAGACACTATAACCAAGGCAACTCTTTTAAAATAAAGCATTTAATTGTGAGTTTGCTTAGAGTTTCAGAGGGTTAGTTCATAACCATATGGCAGGAATCAGACAGGCATGGTGCTAGAACAGTAGCTGAGAGCTTTACATCCTGATTCACAGGCAGCAGGGATAAAGAGAGCAAGACTGGCATGGTATGGGCTTTTGAAACCTCAGAGCCCACCTCCAGTAGCTCCAGTGACACACCTCCTCTAAAATGGACACATGTATTCTACTAAGTGCCAACTTTCCTTTCAAACTGTCTATAACCCAGGGACCAAATATATAAACATATAAGCCTATAGGGTTCATTCTCACTCAGACTTCCTTACCGTGTGATAATGAGTGCAAGCATTGTACATTAAGAGAGTTAGCTTTAACCTGGGATTGTGGTACAATCCAGTAAACCAAGTTACTTGAGAAGTTAAAATTGGATATAAAGGCCATGAGCTGGTGGGGGTGGCTCAGTGGATAAGGTGTCTGCTGCTAAACTTGGTGGCTTGAAATTAATCCCCAGTTTACATTTTAGAGGGAACAAATTGACTTCCACAAAGTGTTCAGTGACGCCCACAAGATGCCTTGACATGTACTCACACCCTCCAATGTACACATATAAATAAATTAATGTAATTAAAATGGTATTTCTTTAAAGTTCAAAGACAGTTTGAATAAGTTAGTGAAGTCTTATGTAAAAAAATATAAAAGTAAGAATAATTCATAATATGTACATATATTCATATATTTAATAATTCATAACACATTATATATGTATGTGTATGTGTATGTGTATGTGTATGTGTATATGTATATGTATATGTATATATATTTACTTTGCTTCATTTGCAAATCTTTATTTGTCATGACTTTGTGCAGGAAAGCATACCAAAGGACTATCTATCACTATCTCCCCCTCTCTTTGTATCTATCTCTATCTATCTCTATCTAATCTATATCTACAGATATAGATCAGTAGGAATGCTTTTCTACTATGTGTAATGCTCTAGGTTCAATCTCCAGGGCTATAAATAAAAGATATTTTCTGTAAATTCTTAGTATTATATTTTTCAAAACCTACTTTAATAAGGGCTTTTAAATGCTTCAATCTCCCTTATAGCCAACTGAGCAAAGGTAGGGGAGGAAAACAACTAATAGGACAAGGGGATGTGGACCTGTATAGAAGTAATTTATTGGAATGATTTCAATATTTGTTGTCTACAGTCCAGTCCATAGCAAAATATCAAACATATATCAGCAGCTGTGGCTCCATCCTAAAGAAACCATGAGCCTTTGCTGATCAGTGTGAGTCCTCTGAAGTAACAAGAAGCAGCTGGAACACCACCAAAAGTTCTTTGGTGTGCTTCTCTCTATGAAGTCATAACAAGCAAAGATCAGTGAAAAAGCGGGGAGAACCAATGCATGAGCATTGCCAGTGAAGACCAGTATCAGTGAATCCAACAAAAACCAGCAAGGCAAAGTAATTCATACCAGAGCATCATCAGAAAAGGTGAGCAAGGAGTGATGCAATCTCACAGCATTGCCCCCTGCCTGCTAGGTTATACTTATACTCTTTGCAAACATGTTCTCTCAAACATCTCCAGCAAAATATCACATACCATTTCAACAGAGAGCTCCCAGAAAAACACATAGGTGTTCTCAGCAAAATATCCTCTCATAGGACAGCTTCCAAAAATCATCACATGAATATATATATGTATATATATATATATATATATATATATATATATATATATATATATATATATGCACATACATACATACATACATACATGTGTGTGTATGTTCATTGTATTGTTTTCTTGAGACAGGGTTTCCCTGTGTAGCTCTGGCTGTCCTAGAACTCATTTTGAACATCTGGCTTCAAAATAACATTTAATGTAGCACTATATGGCTTTCCAACGTTGTAACATTGCAATTTTATGAGGTAATATAAAGTGAGCTCAGAGAACAGATCTTGCCCCAGAACATTGAAGAAACCTAGAGGAATACAGGTGAGTACAACTATTGTCTTTAGATCTCACTTCAGAGGGAACTTGGATGAACCCCTGTCATTCGAAAGGGTCCCCACCTTCACCCTTGAAGAAAATCAGGCCTAGATGTTTGAACATAAAAGTAAAAGTATTTGTAATGTTTTGGTCATAAATGCTTGGTCAATTTTTTTTTCTTTGCTGCATACTTTTGTTGCATGTCTTTAAAGGTTTTATTGATTTGTGTTCAGAAAGGTTAGAAGGAAAATGGCTGTGTCAAAATAGATTGCACAAACATATTCTGAGTATCTCTGAACAGCTTAGGATCTGCACATACTTCAGACTACACACTAGGTGTTCTGTATAGACATAGGTGGTCCTCATGCTCTATGAAGTCCTAAACGTTTTTCAATGGGAGCATGGATTCTGTGACTGTACCTAGGAGCTATTTTTTGGATACTAATTTGTTGAAACTTCAAAGTATGTATAGTTGAACTGGTTAGACAGTAGGAGAAATTAATAATCATTCCTTACAGGGTTATTTCCATTAAAATGACATAGGAAGACATGATCCGAATTCAAGTGAGACTTTTACTATCTTTAGAATTGGAGATTTCACCAGGAAAAGATCTGTAGTATGCAGAATTTGTCTTCTTTAAAGGTATTTCATGACAAGAAATTCTCCTTTTTCTATCGTTTCTCTTTGTCTGACAAAACAATAGTTTAAATATTGACACAGGGAAGCTTCATGAGTGGTCACCTGCTTATTTCTTTCCTATGTTTGGAGTATTTTTATATAAATAACTTATTATCTATGTTTTATAGACCCTTTAGTTTCATAGGTAACCATACATTTCTCATTATTATTGTCATAAGAATTTCTCAAAGGATGTAGTAATTTATCAACCATTCTCTACAGTGAGATTAGTATTATTTTTCAGTTAATATTTACAGAGCTGAATGCATTTTGTTCCCAAATGGATTAATGCTAATTTTCACTTGGTAATGTTTTGATGTCAGCTCTCACACACACCAGACAATGGTTGCTGTGGAAAATCTAAATTCTAGTTAAGCTTTGACACTTCACTGGAGGACACAGCTTTCCCCTTCCTGGAGTCCACCTTTCCCCACACAATGAATATTCTGAAATCTCTTACTACTTCATTCCCATAGCTGCTTTTCAAAAGACCTGTATGTAATCAGATGACCTTATAGTATCATTCATCTGCATATTTCAAACTATCTTACTGCAACCAAGCTCCTTACTAAAGAAGCAAAGTTATTATCAAGAATGTCTTTATCCTTTGCTTTGATTTTACCAAATATCTATATTCTGATTTAGATATTATAATATTTGTTGCATGTTCTTATTTAATTCCCATAATTTCTATGCAGGCAATAAGAATTACTTGTGAACTTATATAGAGACTGGTTCAGAAGAATTATCACCTTCTTCCTGATAGAGCCAGAAAGTCAGCTGGCACTGGACCACTGGTTCACTGGTCAGCTTGTGAGAATCCTTGGCTGGATACCTTGTACTAATTTCCGTAGCTGAGGATTTAGACCTGCTAAAATTATGTAATGATGAGTAATGATGAGACAATGAGTAGAGGAGTGTTTCAAGATATAGTATCCAAGAGGATGGATGTTATGCTGGTATAATTATATTTAATTAAAAAATAAAAATAGGATGGACAGTGTCCTTAATCTACACCCATTCCTTAGAGAAAAACATTTTTATTTATTTATTTATTTATTATTATTATTTTTTAGATATTTTCTTTATTTACATTTCAAATGCTATTCCGAAAGTTCCCTATCCCCTCTCTCCGCCCTGCTTCCCTAAGCACCCACTCCTGCTTCTTGGCCCTGGCATTCCCCTGTACTGGGGCATATAAAGTTTGCAATACCAAGGGGTCTCTCTTCCCAGTGATAGCCGACTAGGCCACCTTCTGCTATATATGCAGCTTGAGTTCTTGATATATTTGGATACTAACCCTCTATCACAGGTCCAGTAGTTGGAAATGTTTTTCCATTCTGTATGCTGTAATTTTGTCCTATTAATGGTAACATTTCCTTTACAGAAACTTTTTAGTTTTGTGAGACACATGTATTAATTGTTGATCTTAGTGCCTGTGCTTTTCCTGTTCTGTTCAGGAAGTTGAGTCCTGTGCACTGAAGGCTGTTCTTCACTTTCTCTTCACTAAAATTCAGTGCATTGGTTTTATATTGAAGTCTTTGATCAATTTGAACTTGAGTTTTGTGCAGAGTGATACTTTTGGATCTATCTACATTCTTCTACATGCAGATATTCAGCTACTTCTAGCACCATTTGTTGAAGATGCTTTTTTTTTCCCTTTGCACTTTTTTATTAGATTTTTTTTTTTTAATGTTTCCAATGTCATCCCCTTTTCTGGTTTCCCCTGCAAAAATCCCCTATCCCTACCCTGTTCTCCTGCTCAACAACCCACCCACTCCTGCTTCCTGGCCCTGGCATTCTCCTATACTGGGGCTTAGAGCCTTCACAGAATCAAGGGCCTCTCCTCCCATTGATGACCAACTAGGCCATCCTCTGCTACATGTGCAGGTACAACCATGAGTCCCTAGCATGTGTATACTGTGGTTGGTGGTTTAGTCCCTCGGAGCTCTGGGGATACTGGTTAGTTCATATTGTTATTCCCCCTATGGGGCTGCAAACCCCTTCAGCTCCTTGGGTTCTTTCTCTAGATGGGGTACCTTGGGCTCCATCCAATGGATGGCTGTGAGCATCCACTTGTGTATGTGTCAGGCATTGGCAGAGCCTCTCAGGAGACAGCTATTTCAGGCTCCTATCTGCAATCTCTTGTTGGCATCCACAATAGTGTCTGGGTTTGTTGACTGTATATGGGATGAATCCCCATGTGAGGCAGTCTCTGGATGGTCATTTCTTCAGTCTCTGCTCCACACTATGTCTCTGTAACTCCTTCCATGGGTATTTTGTTCCCCCTTTTAAGAAGGATTGAAGTATCCCCACTTTTGTCTTCCATCTTCTTGAGTTTCCTGTGGTTTTTTTAATTGTATCTTGGGTATTCCAAGCTTCTACCTCACACTAGTTAGAATGGTTGAGATCAAAAACAGCAGATGCTGGTGAGGATGTGGAGAGAAGAACATTCCTCCATTGCTGGTGGGATTACAAGCTGGTACAACCAGTCTGGAAATCAGTTTGGCGGTTCCCCAGAAAATTGGACATAGTACTACCTGAGAACCCACTAATACCATTCCTGGGCATATACTCAGAAGATGCTCCAATAGATAATTAGGACACATGCTCCACTATGTTCATAGCAGCCTTATTTATAATAGCCAGAATCTGTAAAGAACCCAGATGTCCCTCAACAGAGGAATATAGAAAATGAGTTACATTTACACCATGGAGTACTACTCAGCTACTAAAAACAATGAATTTATGAAATTCTTAGGCAAATGGATGGATCTGGAGGATATCATCCTGAGTGAGGTAACCCAATCACAAAAGAACACACATGATATGCACTTACTAATAAGTGGATTTTAAAAAATGATTTATTTATTTTACATGAGTACACTGTAGCTGTCTTCAACACACCAGAAGAGGACATCAGATCACATTACAGATAGTTGTAAGCTATCACGTGTTTTCTGGGAGCTGAACTCAGGACCTCTGGAAGAACAGTCAGTGGTCTTAACAACTGAGCCATCTCTCCAGCCCCCGAAAATGCTTTCTTTTGTTCATTGTTTGTTTTTGGCTTATTTATAAAAAATCGAGTGTTCATGTATGTCAGAATCTTTGATTTGATTCTATTATTCAATATATCTGATTTTATGCCAATAGCATGTGGGATTTATTACTATAGGTCTGTTGTAGAAATTGAAATCAGGAGTAGTGTATTGTTCAGGATTATTTTAGTTGTCCTATTTTGTTTGTGTGTTTGCCTCTGTTTTTCTTCCATGTTGAGTATTGTCCTTTCAAGGTCTGCAAAATATTGTGTTAGAATTTTGATGGGGATTGCATTGAATCTGTAGATTGTTTTTGATAGATAGGGTGACCATTTTGTACTATGTTGGTAGTACTGATTCATGATTATGAGAGATCTTTCCATCTTTTGCTATTTTCTTCAGTTTTTTTTCTACCAAGATTTGAAGGGTTTATTTTGTTAGACAAATATTTCACTTACTTAAATAGAAGCATCCCAAGGTATCTTATATTATTTGCAGCAATTGTGAAAAGTGTTAGCTCCATAATATCTTTCTCAATTTGTCATTTATATATATAAAGAATACTGATTCTTAAAAATCTTTTATCCAGGTACTTTGCAGTAGGTTTATATCAACTTATCAACTATCAGAGTTCCCCAGTAGAAGTTTTTGAAAATCTTATGTATATTATCATATCATCTGTGACTAGCAATACGTTGACTTCTTCCTTTTCAATTTGTATCCCCTTGATCTCCTTAATTTTCTTATTGCTCTAGCTAAAATCCAGGTACGATATTGAATAGATAAGAATAGAGTGGACAGCCTTCTTATTCCTGGTTTTAATGGTATTGTTTTGGGATTCTCTCTATTCAATCTGATCTTGCCTATAGGCTTGCTTTAAATTGCCTTTATTATGTTTAGGTTGTTCCTTGTATCCCGACTTCTTCGAAGACTTCTCATGAAGGATATTATATTTTGTCAAAGGATTTTTATGCATCAAATTTGATGAGAATATGATTTTTCTTTCAGTTTGTTTATGTGGTGGATTACATTAACTGATGTTCATATATTGAACCATTCCTGCATCTCTTGGGTGAACCTTACTTGATCAGGGTAGATGATATTTTTAATGTGTTCTTGGATTTGATTTGCAAGTATTTTTTCATCAATGTTCATGAGGGAAATTTTCCTATAATTCTCTTTTTTATTGAACTTTATTTGGGTATCAGGGGACTGTGGCTTCACAAAACAGTCAGGAGACTGAGCTTTCTTTCTTGCTTGCTTGTTTATTTATGTTGGTAGAATTTTCATGACTGCTTCTATTTCCTTAGGAGTTATAAGTCTATGTAAATTATTTATTTGATCTTGATTTAAATTTGGCAAGTGGTATCTATTGAGAAAATCATTTCTTTTAAATTATCCTGTTCGATGGATGGAGTTCATGTTTTTAAACTATATCTTTTTAATTTCTTGGATTTCCTTAGTGTCTGTTGTTGTATCACAGTATCATCTTTTTGTTTCTGATTTTGTTAATTTGGATAGTTTCTCTCTTTCTTTTAGTTGTTTAGATTAGTGTTTGTCTATCTTGTTGTTTTTCTCAAAGAACCAATAGTTTGATTCTTTGATTCTTTGTATTGTTCTCTTTGTCTTTATAATATTGATTTTAGCTACCAGTTTGATTATTTCCTGCCATGGACTCCTCTTGGGTATGTTTAATTCTTTTTGTTCTAGAGTTTTCAGGTATGTTGTTAAGTTGCTATTATGAGAGCTGTTCACTTTTTGCTTAGTAAATGCTTAGTGCTATTAACTTTCCTTTGAGTACCACTTTCATTTGTGTCCATAAGCTTAGGTATGTTGTGTGTTCATTTTCATTGAATTATAGAAAGTCTTTAATTTTTTTCTACTTTTTCCCTTGACCCAGTAGTCATACATGGAAAGTTGTTCAGTTTCCATGAGTATAGCAATAGTTTCATGAAGTGTTAAGAAGAATGTATATTGTTTTGTATTCAAATGAAAAGTTTTATAGATATCTGTTAGGTCCACTAGGTTTTTAATATTTCTTAGCTCCAGTATTTCTCTGTTTCATTTTTGCCTGGATGACCTGGCCATTAGTCACTGGTCATTTGTCTCCCACTATAAAAGTGTGAGGGTCAATATGTGATTTAAGTTTTAGTAATGTGTATTTTATGAAGGTATGTGCCCTTGGGTTTGGTGCATTGAAGATATGAACTTAAATGTCTGTCATCTTGGTGTATTTTACATTTGATGAATGTGACATTTTTTTATTAGTTATGGTTTGAAGTCCATTTTGTTAGATGTTAGAATGGCTATATCAGCATGTTTCTTAGGTCTATTTGCTTGAAAATCCCTCTTCTAGCTTTTTACTCTGAGGTAATATATGTCTTTGATATTGAGGTATGTTACTTGCATTCAGCAGAAGGATAATGGTTCTGGTTCTCGTATCCATTCTGTTAGTCTGTCTTTTTATTGGGGGGTTTATTTCATTGATATTGAGAGATACCAATGACCAATGATTGTTAATTCTTGCTTTGTTTTGTTGTTGTTGATGGAGGTAGTGGCAGTGGTGGCAGTGGTGGTGGTGGTGGTGGTGGTGATGGTGGTGGTGTGTGTGTGCACTTCCCTTTTTTTTTATTTTGATGATATGAGAATATTTATTTCCTGTGTTTTCATGAGTGCAATGCTGGGTTGGGGTTTTCTTTCTAGTTTTCCATCTATAATGATTAAAAGTTTTGGTAGGTACAGTAGTCTGGGCTGACTCCTGTGGTCTCTTAGGGTCAGCAGGATATCTGTTCAGGACCTTGTAGCTTTTGGGGTCTCCACTGAGAAGCCAGATATAATTCTAATTTTGTCTTTCTTTCTGCCTTGCAGTTTTTAATATTCCTCCTTTGTCCAGTATCTTTAGTGTTTTGATTATTATGTAGTGAAAAGACCGCTTTCTGGTCCAATATATTTAATGTTCTATAAGGTTCCTGTGTTTTTAAACATATATCCTTCTTAAAGTTAGGAAAATTTTATATGGAACCTTTATGAGGCAGAATTTTGCTGTAAGAGATTTGTTACTAGGAACAGGTTTTAAGCTGATAAGGTTTTGTAGTCTGGCCCCACATTCTATTCTTTCACTATCTGTGCTTTGTGTGTATGGATGACATATAATTACTCTACTTTCTGAATGACAGCCTCATGATTTTATTCATTTATTCTCCAACATGTTAGATTATATCCCTTCTGACGTTTTTGTCAGAATAAACTCTTTTCTTTTAATTTGCTTTTCATCAGAGTATTTCATCAAAGCAATACTTAGATTATGCTTAATGATATGCTTCTATGTCTACTTATTGACTAAATGTCCTATTTGAAATGAACTTAAAGCTATATGGTGGTACATCTCTGTGAGCTTACTACTCAAGAGATCAAGTCAGGGAGAGTTCAGATTTGGGCAGCATAGCAAGACTTTGCCTTATGATACAAAACAAATGAGCTGGGGATATGACTCAGTGGGTTAAGCACCTGCTGTTTCTCATATCAAATAGCAGTAGATTTTCCCATATTAAATATGAGAATATGAACAAGCCTATGCCAATTTGAGTCTACCCTGAAAGATTGTTAAAGCTCAGAACTTTTTATGGCATTTGCTACACTGTCTGAATTGCTTTTCTGCTTATAAATATGTATCATTTAACTGAACTACCTGTTTTCTTCAATATTGTACAGGAATGGATCTTGTTGAAATTCAGAAATAACACCCAAAACCATGACCTTTGAGCTAGTGGACACTTACTTAAAAGAAACTGAAAGGCCTGTAGAGCTATCTCTGACCTTCTCTCACTTTTCATCCAACCACCTGTAAAGCCTTTCTCTGAATTTTCAAAGCTGTATAAAGACCAAGTATAGTCAAAATAAGCAAAATTTCCTCTGATCATCTCACTAAAATTTCATCACTGTGAAAGATAAATTTGTGTCAGAGAGAAAAAAAAAATCAAACACCACACCCAGAACTCAAATTTTATCCTACAACATTGTCTAATTTTTAGGACCTCTAGAAACCATTTCCTATTTCTACTAGTGTCCTACAACTCTTGTATTTTTTCTTGGTTTTGTTTTTGTTTGTTTTTTGTTTTTTTTTTTTCAAGACAGGGTTTCTCTGTATAGCCCTGGCTGTCCTAGAACTCACTTTGTAGACCAGGCTGGCCTCGAACTCAGAAATCCACCTGCCTCTGCTCCCAAGTGCTGGGATTAAAGGAGTATGCCACCATGCCAGGCTACAACTCTTATTTGTTTCTGTCCCATATGAAGAAGAGAACATCTTTCTGAATCTGAGTGAATTACAGGGGCCTCTCCTTCTTACCATATCCTGATGTTAGAGGACACTTCCTTGTTTATCTCCCATCAGTCTTCCCATCGCCAATTTATTTCAGCAGACTTAAAGACTCAAACCTTCATGAGTCTTTCCCTAGCAAAAAAATTATTCTCTGCCTTCACAGAATTAAAAACATTCTGCAATGAAATCCTTGAATGTAATCTCCTTTCCAGGGCATTTCCTGCAGAGTCAAACACACCATTAGGAGTAGAAAAGTAGTGAAAGAACTAAATGCACAAAAAAAAGTAGAAGCAATGTATTTGTAAACTCTCTATCAGAATATAGGGGAGTGGGAAATGAATTGCATGGCATACTATTTAAGTCATAATTGTATTAAATAGAAAATAAAATTCAAGACTTGAAACAAAAAAAATTAACTACAGAGAGGATTAATGCCTCAGTATGGTAATTTTAAAATTAATTTATCAACTAACTTGTATAGATTCCCTTGAAATTATATATATATATATATATATATATATATATATATATATATATATATATATATATATGTAGTATAGTAATTAATTGTGCCAGTAATTAATTGTGTAGAATTTCCTTCTGGCACATATGCAAGAAAAACATATAGAGGAAAGGACAGATGAGCTGATTAAATACACTTGGAGAAAACATGTATTAATTCAACAAATGTTTATTTATTAATACCACCAGTTGTCAAAAATTTTAGCTTGGGCAGGTCGAGGCAAGAAATAGACATTAGACATTTTCTGTGATAAAAATATCTGTTAGAAGAAAGATGGGCCATGGGACATATATTTTTGGAGAAAATGAATACAGTTCAATTCTTCTAATGAATGTACTGGGGAATGCTATGCTAAGTAAAAGGCAAAATTTGGGAAGATTCAAAATAGGGTTTCTCTTTGTAATGTTGTGGATTTGGTTTATTGTTTTTATTATGTTAATTTGGTTCCCAAAATTACATGGGAATTTGTAAGTCAGAATGTAAGACACTGAGGGTCCCTGCCCCCAGATGGCTTTGATTCGTAAATAAAGTTACCTCTGTCCAGTGGCTGCATAGGCAGACAGAGGCTGAACTTTAGATTTGTTGGGAAAGGGAGCCAAGAGAGAAGTATTTAGTAAGAGAAGAAGAAGCCATACAAGAAAGTAGTCCTCATTTCATTAGATGCTGAGAAAGCATTTGACAAAATCCAACATTTCTTCATAAAAAAGTCTTGGAAAGATCAGGAATTCAAGGCCCATTCCTAAATATAGTAGAAGCAATATACAGCAAACCAGTAGCCAATATCAAACTAAATGGAGTGAAACTTGAAGCAATCCCACTAAAATCAGGGACTAGGCAAGGCTTGTCCACTCTCTTCCTACCTATTCAATATAGTACTTGAAGTCCTAGCCAGAACACTTAGACAACTAGAGGAGGTCAAAGAGATACAAATTGGAAAGGAAGAAGTCAAAATATTACTATTTGCAGATGATATGATAGTACATTTTATTGAGCCCCAAAAATTCCAACAGAGAACTCATAAAGTTGATAAACAACTTCAGCAAAGTGGCTGGATATAAAATTAACTCAAACAAATCAGTGGCCTTCCTCTACTCAAAAGATAAACATGCTGAGAAAGAAAATAGGGAAACAACACCCTTCATAATAGTCACAAGTAATATAAAATACATTGGTGTGACTCTAACTAAGGAAGTGAAAGATCTGTATGACAAGAACTTCAAATCTTTGAAGAAAGAAATTAAAGAAGATCTCAGAAGATGGAAAGATCTCCCATGCTCATGGATTGGGAGGACTTATATAGTAAAAATTGTCATCTGGCCTAAAGCAATCTACAGATTCAATGCAATCCCCATCAAAATTCCAACTCAATTCTTCACTAAGTTAGAAAAAGCAATTTGCAAATTCATTTGGAATAACAAAAACACAGAATAGCAAAAACTATTCTCAACAGTAAAAGAACTTCTGTTGGAACCACCATCCTTGACCTCAAGCAGTACTACAGAACAATTGTGATAAAAAGCTGCATGGTATTGGTACAGTGACAGGCAGGTAGATCAATGGAATAGGATTGAAGACCCAGAAATGAACCCACACACCTATGGTCACTTGATTTTTTTAATTAGGTATTTTCTTCATTTACATTTCCAATGCTATCCCAAAAGTCCCCCATGCCCTCCCGCCCCCAACTCCCCTACCCACCCACTCCCACTTCTTGGCCCTAGCATTCCCCTGTACTGAGGCATATAAAGTTTGCAAGACCAATGGGCCTCTCTTTCCACTGATGGCCGACTAGGCCATCTTCTGATACCTATGCAGCTAGAGACAGCTCCCGGGGGGTGCTAAAACCATCCAGTGGGAAAAAAGACAGCATTTTCAACAAATGGTGTTGAATCAACTGGAGGTCAGCATGTAGAAGAATGCAAATCAACCCATTCTTACAAGAACTTCAAGTCTCTGAAGAAAGAAATCGAAGAAGTTCTCAGAAGATGGAAAGATCTCCCATGCTCATGGATTGGGAGGACTAATATAGTAAAAAGCTCCTATACAAAGCTCAATTCCAAGTGGACCATGGACTTCCACATAAAACCAGATACACTGAAACTAATAGAAAAGAAAGTGGGGAAGAGCCTCAAGCACATGGGTACCACGGAAATTTTCCTGAACACAACACCAATAGCTTATGTTCTAAGAGCAAGAATTGACAAATGGGGCCTCATAAAATTGCAAAGCTTCTGTAAGGCAAAGGAAAATGTCAATAGGACAAGTGGCAACCATCAAATTAGGAAAAAAAAAATCATTACCAACCTTACGTCCGACAGAGGGCTAATTTCCAATATATATGAAGAACTCAAAAAGTTAGACTCCAGAGAACTAAACAATCCTATTAAAAATGGGGTACAGATCTAAACAAAGAATTCCCAACTGAGGAATACTGAATGGCTAAGAAGCACCTAAAGAAATGTTCAATATCCTTAGTCATCAAGGAAATGCAAATCAAAACAACCCTGATATTCCACCTCACACTAGTGAAAATGGGTGAGATCAAAAACTCAGGTGACAGCAGATGCTGGTGAGGATGTGGAGAAAGAAGAATCCTCCATTGCTGGTGGGATTGCAAGCTGGTACAACCAGTCTGGAAATCAGTTTGGCTGTTTCCCCCAAAATTGGACATAGTAGTACCTGAGAATCCACTAATACCACTCCTGGGCATATACCCAGAAGATGCTCCAACAGATAATTAGGACACATGCTCCACTATGTTCATAGCAGCCTTATTTATAATAGCCAGAAGTTGGAAAGAACCCAGATGTCCCTCAAAAGAAGAATAGATACAAAAAATGAGTTACATTTACACAATGGAGTACTACTCAGCTATTAAAAACAATGAATTTATGAAATACGTAGGCAAACGGATGAATCTGGCGGATATCATCCTGAGTGAGGTAACACAGTCACAAAAGAACTCACATGATATGCACTCACTGATAAGTGGATATTTGCCCAGAAGCTTGGAACACCCAAGATACAATTCACTGACCATGTGAAGCTCAAGAAGAACGAAGACCAAAGTGTGTATATTTCTGTCCTTCTTAGAAGTGGGAACAAAATATCTGTGGGAGGAGATACCGAGACAAAATGTGGAGCAGAGACTGAAGGAAAGTCCATGCAGAGATTGCCCCACCTGGGGGATCCATCCCATATACAGTCAGTCATTAAACCCTGACACTATTGTGGATGCCAACAAGTGCTTGCTGATAGGAACCTGATATAGCTGTATCTTGAGAGGCTTTTCCAGTGCCTGACAAATACAGAGGTGGATTCTCTCAGACAACCATTGGGCTGAGCACAATGTCTCCATGGAGGAGCTAGAGAAAGGACACAACGAGGTGAAGGGGTTTGCTGCCCTATAAGAGAAACAACCAGTATGAAACAACCAGTACCCCCAGAGCTCCTAGGGACTAAATCACGAACCAAAGAGTACACATGGAGAGACCCGTGGCTCCAGCCGCATATGTAGCAGAGGATGGCCTTGTAGGTCATCAATGGGAGGACAGGTCCTTGCTCCTGTGAGGGCTTGATGCTCCATAGTAGGTGAATGCCAGGAGAGAGAAGTAGCAGTTGGTGGGGTGGTAAAGTGAGGGGGGAGGAGGGAATAGGGGTCTTTTGGAGGGGAAACCAGGAAAGGGGGTAACATTTGAAATGTAAATAAAGAAAATATCTAATAATAATAATGAAAAAGAAGGTAATTCTCCATATTGAGTGGAGCTAAGAGGCTATGCAGCCATGAAGGACTTTCACCTTGATGAACAGTTTTCCCACATATGAGTTTCACTGTGTGTGTCTTTGTACAAGTAGTGAGCAACTTGTTCCATCACCACCTGGGAGATTAGGTCAGTTTAATCAACTAGGTACGACAACAGTCAGCCCTGGAAGTTCTGTAACTCACTCTGTAGACTAGGCTGACCTCAGAGTCATAGATCCACCTGTCTCTTCCTCCTAAATGCTGGGATTAATGGTGTGCACCACCACTGACTGGCAAAATGTAAAATTATGTACCATTGGTGTCTGAGATTACTAATTATAGTAGGGAATATTGCCTCACCCAAATTGATCATTTGGAATAAGGTAAGAAAATCAATAATTTAGTACAAGTAATTAAAATTCTAGGATAAAAAAGTAAAAATCTCAACATTTCTTTTTTATATCCTAATACCTGGAAATTGTAGGGAGTTCCAATCTTTAAAAGAAATTCTAATTTTTCTGAAAAAAATCATCTGTTTTGTTAACGATCTCAGTTGGTCAATCTTACCCCAGTTTCTCCTCTGCAATACTGGATAGAAGAATTGTTCAATATTTATGAAGTTTAATTTAATGTAAAGAATCAAAATCTTGGAACAAATTCTAAACATAAAAAAAGAAAATGTCAAAGTCTAGTTCATGTATGTTAAAGATACGGAGAGAAACAATTACAAAAATTGACAGTGAGATAAAAGAATTAAAAGTATAATATTTTGACACCTAGAAAGCTTGCATGAAAAAGAAAACAGAACAAAATATATAACTGACATTACAAAAAAATTAAAAAAAAAAACAAATTAGAAAACACAAGTAAGTAATCCCTCTAAGTTGAAGAGAAAGAATGAAGTAAATAAATGGGTAAGGATTGTAGAAGACATTAGGTGTTGGATTCACAGACCATGAGAAGAGGAAGCAAAAGGTGTCCACAGTGCAGTTAGTACACAAATCTGCTTTGAACTTTACCTACATTCACTTCCTTAACTCTAGAGACTAGTTTCCTAGTAAATGTTATTATCATCATTTTTATGCTACAGTGAGAAAAGTCAGCCATAAATTGGTTATGCAATTTCTCTAAGGACTCAGCAGTTCAAAATGATGGGACTGGAGGACTTAAATCCTGGACTATCATCTTTAGACAGTGATGCCTTTAAAGTGAAATGAAATGTAAACAAAATTCATATTTATCTTTTTTTGATTATTGAAAGTTAAAATTTATTAAGCCATCATGTGCCAAATACTAAGGTTCAAATTAACTTCAAAATATATATAGGCATGTAATGAACTTAAAAATGAGAAAACTGGATTGGAAATTGCACAGAGCTACAAGTGACGGATGGAACTAGAGTGAAAATCTCGATCATCATCTATTACAAACTGTTTCCCCTAGGTGTCCAACATTCAACTGATTCACAATTATCTAGACCTTTAAAGAGCAATTTTTAATAACAAGCACTTGGCAACCCTAACAATTTTTCCATAAATTGAAATGATAGTAACTGAATTCATCGTTTTCTACAAATTAAGTTAATTTGAGGCAAAATGACTTCAGTGACGAATGTGTTTCATTATTTATTTAGATGTTGAAGCTCTCAAACTATGCTTTTACAAGCTGGTGGACACTGACAAACTATTTCTCCCACAGAACTATAACCACACATTCCCAGACAGTATAAATATATGGTTGAACTAACTTTAATACACATCACCATTTTATCGATTACATAATAAAACAAATGATCAAGTATCCAATTATTAACTTATATAGCTCAGAAGGAGTATAAAACATTTCTGCTCAGTTCACTAGCAGATCCCACTTTTTCTTTTTTGCAAGAGATTGGGAAGAGAAGAGGAAAATCATAATTCAAACAAGCTGGAAAACTTCTGATAGGTATGGAAAACACAAAAATTTCAGAAGTTTTGATTAAGAATTGGTTAGCTACAACAATGTATCTCTACGTCTTAAAAATATTTACTAAATTAAAGAGCATACTCTACATATTCTGCAGAAGACAAAGGCAACATATTGCTAAAAATATTTAATAGCCTCCTCTCCTTCTTTTTCAGGCCCTCCCTGTTAGGTTGCACTTCTGAGTGCAAACATTAATTTAACTATAAGCTTTTTGTTGGAGACATTATTGAAGGTATGTGCTTCTGTAACAAACTTGATTTTCAAACAGAGGTTTCCCAAAACAGAACAAAATGAGACAGAGATATTAAATAATCAGCACAAGACTTAGTTAAAAAAAATTAAAAAAATAAAGGATGGCTGAGCAAACCTGACTTATTCTGGTGTAAGTGTGGGAGATGTAAAAAGAGTGAGCAGGCTGATAATGAGAGAAGCCCTACAGTGTTTGAAATGACTAGAGGAATACATCATGGATGGTCTAGAAAGTTCTTAGCAATTTTGGTTTTGTATGATGCTAAAAATATAGAAGCATTGTGCCGGGTATTTTGGCACCTAATCCTTCTAGATTCCTTATAGACTAATGATATTCTGGCACAGGAGTACATTTAATGACATAACCCAATACCTTATTTTAGGAAACGTCAATTGGTACAAATAATAAGCACATTTTAAATGCTGACCAGCAAAAATATTTTGCTAAGTGTCCAAACAAGTTGATCATAGCCCAAATATAGAGGTTGCAATTCTGTCAAACCTGCGGCCTGGTAAAACTGGTTTTCAATATTCCTGTGGAGCTTCAGTAGACTTATTTGGTAAGCTGATACATTGGGTAATTTCGAATGACAAATCAGGTCCCATCTGAAGTTCTACTTCCAAGGCAATGGCATCAGACACTGTTGCGAGCCGGCCTGCTGCTCACATGAACAGGGTAAACCTGAGTGTCAGGCCGGGGCTGAAAGAGAGGGGAACTAGGCAGTTGAGAGAAAAATGGAGTTAAGTCAATATTCCTGATCAAAGCTTAATGGCAAATGCGCTTACAAAGGTCTGTGTGTGTGTGGGGGGGGGGGGGGGGGAGGGGGGAGGCCCATTCCCGCCAATTCATCCTTGGAACCAGCTGCAGGATAGGGTGTAATCTCCGGAATAGCTCAGCGGCCTTCCAGCGGGTAGTATTATCTTGAAGGGGAACAGCAGCGGTGGCTGAACAATAGGGTGATTTAGGGAGGGAATCTCCACCCTAGGTAATCTTCCTTAGTGGCAGCAAGGTCAAGGTCTGGCTCAGCCTACTTCAGGCTGTGGGATGTTACAATTTTCTGCCTGTTATTAATATTTAAAAATGAATGGCTGGATAGTGGAGTGTCACATTGTGTTAGCGTTCTCAAGAGCCAATTGTATAACGAAAGGACTTCCCATGTCAGATTTTCCAAGGATTCTACCAGCTGCTATTAATAGTCTATCCATAAAGTTCTGGTAAGGCTCATCAGGACCCTGCCGAATGTTGGCTAAACTCCCACCAACATCCCCTCTAACCGGTAACTGTCCCCAAGTATGGTGGGCAGCCGCCACAATCTGTGCATACTCTCCAATGGGAAAACCAATCTATTAGCCTGGCCTTCATACGGACCTTCTTCCAGAAGCATGTTACTATCCAAGTGTGGATTACTGCTCTGAGCATTTAAAGTGTCAGCTTTCTTACAGGCATCTCGTCATTCAGAATCCCAAAGCAAGAAATCTCCTCCTGACAAGGTAGCCTTACATAGAGTCTTCCAATCTAGGGGGGTTAAGTGTGACTCCACGACCGTATCCAGTAATGCTTGTGTGAAAGGGGCTGAAGGACCGTATTGCACAACAGCTGTTTTTTAACTCTTTTATCCACTTGAAATCCAAAGTCTGTCTTGTCTGACTCTAGTATCAATTACCTCGACGACAGGAAAGGCTAGCACATCAGATGTATCCTGTCCTCACCCACGAGCCTGACTCACGCTCCTCCTAGTGGCGCTTGGTACATTTCAGAAGAGTTACTCCTTCCTGTGTCTGACATCCTTTTTGGCTCCCGAAGCTCACTAGTCAATTTCTTCAGCCTTAACTTCAAACTCTAATTTGCCTAGTTGTGTGTCCCTATGAGTAGCATCTCCCATGGTGGAGGCTATGGGTGGAGCAGGAGACTTGCAAGGAGGCAAACCCTCCTCAAAATATTTGGCGGCTCCTCTTTCAGAGTGATCTTCTTTGTGTAAAATTAGCTCATCATCAGAGTATATCTATCAAATTTAGAGTTGAGAGGACCCTTTTCTGAGAAGACCCTCGGACAGGCGCTCTTCCTGAGATTCATCAAGCTCTGCCTGGGTACTATCTGACCCCTGCGAGATCACCCTTTCAATAGCATCTTTTATGAGCACCCAGAGACAAAGGGTGAAATTATCTGCCTGAGTGATTTTCAAGGCTTTTCTAATTTTGTCCCAGGTTCTGATATCTAAAGTTTCTTCTTCCTTGAACCATGGGCAACAAGAATCTATCCTATCTAAAAAATTTTCTAACAATTGTACTTCAATCCCTACTCCTCTTGCCTGAAGCAACTCTTGAAAACTGCAGACAATCTCCTGATTCATTTCTTTTTTAAACCCTTTTCCTCATGCCTGAAGCAGCTTTTAAAAGCTGTGGACAACCGCCTGATCAGTTCCTAGTTCTGATAATTCCTCTGCTGACCTAAGTGAATCCAGTGCTGGGTGTGCGCTGATTCAAGATTAGCCTGTATCCTCCTGCCCCACTAGCAACATTTTAAAAAATGAAGTTTTAAATTAGTGCTAGCATGCGTACCTGTTGCTTCGGTGCCCGAACAATCCTTTTCTTTTTCTTCCCGTGGACCTCCACACAAAACATCGTTCCTTCAGCAGCGTCTTCCTGACCTTCCTCAGGTCCCCTTCCTGATGCCAGATTGTTTCAAGCTGGCCCATGGCTCACATGGACAGGGTACACCTGAGGGGCAGGCCTGGGGCTGAAAGAGAGGGGAACTAGGTGGTGGAGAGAAAATGGAGCAAGGTCAAGATTCCTGATCAAAGCTTAAATGTTTAATGGCAAATGCGCTTATAAAGGGGGGGGGGGACCCATTCCCACCAATTCATCCTTGGAGCCTGGAACCAGCTGCAGGTGATGATGTGCAGGATAGGGCGTAGTCTCCAGAATAGCTCAGTGGCCTCCCAGCAGGTATCAGTATCTTGAAAGGGAACAGCAGCAGTGAGTGGCTGAACAATAGAGTGATCTAGGGAGGAAGGCTCCACCCTAGGTAATCTCCTTAGTGGCAGCAAGGTCAAGGTCTGGCTCAGCCTGCTTCATGCTGGGGGAGGTTACAGGCACCCCAGTTTTATTGAATACAACAGTTGTTTCTATGACCATTGGAATCCTTGAAGCGGAGCCGCATTTTCGGACGGTACTTCTCCAGGTACAGAAGTTGCTTGCTGTTAAAAGCTCCGCGCCGCTTTTGTCCTATGAATTGTACTGCATCTTCATATTTCATTCCACCTTCAATTAATGCTAGGGCAACAAGCACTGGAGCTCAGCCAAGGCCTGCGACACAATGGACAGCAATACAGCAACCAGGTTCTTCACAAAACTTAATCTTCACAAGATTTAACCAGTCATTGACAATCTGGTTGGATGGTGGTGCAGCAGCATCAAAAGGCCAGTCAAGAACATGGATGCCTTCTCTCTCCTCAAGAGTAGTGTCGTAAGTCGCTTCACATACTCTTACTATTGTAGTAACTCCATACTTTTTAAGTTCCTCTATAAATTTGTTTAAGGTCGCATTGGTTGATTGTGTGTAATAAGAAATTGCATGTTCTTGTATGTGACTTCCACAGAAGCAGGCGGTTCATTCGAGCCATGTTAATTTAGTTAAAAAAACAAAACAAAACAAAACACACCCAATAGGGTTATGAAAGAATTAAAAAATTGAACACAGAAATGATTTTAAACAAACAAACAAAAAACAACCTGAAGTCTACTTCAATATTCAATATACTCCACTTGAAATTCTCAGTGCTTTCAGTATGAATTGGGAGAAACGGGCAATGAAATGAACCTCCTAACAAGAAGCAGTGATTCTTCACTCCAGTAATACTGAGACGATACAAGGGAAGTGCACTGAGGTTACCCCATCCAGGTCTGAGCTCTTGTCAAATGCTCTGCAGATTTCAATTCAACACGCGTGTGTCCAGGTTCTCCACTCTTATGTGGGCTTCTTTGAAGAGTAGCAATGAATTTCTACAGTTCACTTATTTGCATAGAGGTCGTGCTGTGCCTGGCAGTAATCTCCACTGCCCTTAAGAAACTCCATAAATGTGTGACCGAGAACACCACAGAAAGAAAAATGTCTACTCATTGAAGAGTGTGGCCTAATCATACATCCGGTCCCAAGACAGTGCAGGCAGTGGCAGGGCAGGCGACGGTAGGCGTCGCGGGGCAGGGGAGGGAATGCAGGCGGTGGGGGGCACCAGACAACCAACCATGCAGTGAGCTGCCCGAGGAGCGTCACCAAGTCGGCCGCAGCCCAGAGCCAATGAGCTTGCCCAGGTCTCATATTTATCTTTACCAGCTGAATAAAATAGCTACATGATAAACCAACTGCTTCTATCTCAGATACCATGGTGTAATATGATTTTAATGTCACATTTCTCTGATTTTGCTTCTTTATGGCCTTATATTCAAGCTTTCCTTTACAACATGAACTAAATATTTGTACATGGTATAAGGCAAAGTGTTTATGTTACTATTTCTAAATGGTTTGTATATACCAAATCTTAATTCTCTAGTGATTTGACATGCCATATATAGGAATGAACTACCATATATAGGGATGCATTGAACATGCCATATATTGGAATGAACTGATAGGAATAGGTATTAAACATGATATCTATCTATCTATCTATCTATCTATCTACATATATATATATATATATATATATATATATATGAATGAAGTGAATAAACACGCATATTTTTAATTAATCCTGAGACTGTATACTTCAGAATTTTGTTATTATAAACTTCATTGAAATTTTGAAGTTTTTAATTTTTTTTATAGATCATTTCTTCAGCATTGGTCATAATCACATATCTATTTGCAGTTCTGTTTCTTATTTAGAAAAACTCAAAGATTTTGGCACAAGGACTTTATAAGGCATTCTGGCTACTTCACTGAAGTTAAAATAAACTGAGTACTGAGAATATCTTTGCAAACTTTGTGTGAGTCCTCTGGCTTTGTTTTGCTATGTTTTGGATGTGGTTTGAATTCTAAAGGCTCAGGTCCTAGAATTATGGTCGTCAGTGTCATGGTACTGAGAGGTTCTGGAACTTTTCTGAGATGGGGCTCAGTAGAGATTCTCCTGTGGGAATGATGTACTATCCTTAAGAGTTGGTGTTGTGTCTTTTGGGAATGAATTACCTTCTAGATCAACAGCAGTGGGCATGAGGCTTTATAATGCAGGTCAGCCTCTTCTCAGACTCGTCTTGCACAGTGCTCTTTCTATACACAATCTCTTCATTTCCGTCACGATTTGACATAGCATGAACCCCCACCAGATCCAGACCATACATAGATGCCTGAACTGGGATAAAACCATGACCCAATAATAATTTTCTCTTCTTTATAAATCACTTGGCTTTTGATATTTTATTATAGTAGCATAAAACAAATGAAGACAGTTTGTATGTGTATGTTTAGTTTACATCTACTTTCTTCCAAAGCACAGGCATAAGTCTGTATATAACTAAACATCTACTGTCTGATACTGTCTGTGACCCCTGTAAGCCTCAGGGCCTGCAGAAAAATGATTCACATGAGGTAAAGAATAAAAATCAAGTAAAGAACAGCATCTGACCTCAGGGTTTATTTCCCTTACTCATTTAAACATAGCAAAACTTTGGGGAAAGGTGTCCAGATGACAACAAACAAAGTTTTGGAATAGTTACATAGACACTCTCTAGCCAAGAAGCAAAACATTCATGACCTTTACAATAAGAATGAGTTTTATTTTCTGATAAACAATTCATAGAGCAGGGGACTAATGAGAAAGGATTGGTAATAATCATAAGAATAGATTCAATTAATATAGGATGCCAAGTAGATTGCACCTCTTTTATTATAAGGATAGGTTCTAATCACTGAGAAACTAAGCTCTGGATAGGGTAGTTTTGCAAACTTTATATGCCTCAGTTCAGGGGAACGCCAGGGCCAGGAATGGATGGGTTGGGGAGCATGGTGGGGGGAGGGTTTAGGGGACTTTCTGATAGCATTTGAAATGTAAATGAAGAAAATATCTAATAAAAAATTGTTAAAAAATATTGCCCAGTATATTGGGAGATTCAGGAAGGCTGGCTTTATAGAATAGCAAAAAGATCACCAGGTTGTTAGACAACATTTCCTCCAGCTTTCTGAATGGCCAGATATTAGTCACTTTTTCCCTTTGAAGAAAACAGCTTATGTGTTTAACAAGCCTGGCTTGTCCAATGCTTTTTTAAAGCTGTGCCTCTTACAGATACCCCACAGATTCATCATCCTTGATGTGGGAAAACCTGCACTCCAATTGTGTGTTTTCTTGTTATGGCTTCTTGGCCAACTGTGTAAAGCTCTCAATGAATTATTTTTTTATCAGACATGAGACCCTAGAAAAAGAATTGTGTAATAGTGTTATCAGGATTTTCCTCAAGGATAATGGGAGATTTTAACATACATTTATGGTATTAATCATCAATGCTGTTCAACAACACAATCCCTTGTCCTACAGCTTTTCTAGAACATGCATTTCTCTGTATACTCATATGATAGCTTCTGTGAGCTGAATGTCCTGAGTATATTGTGCTGCCCTACTTCTCAAGGATAGGATCCACAAATACTTATTCTTCTGAAAAATTCCTTGGCAGAGGGCTCTGTGCTCATTTGATGTATGGCTTCTCAATTTTAATTTCATTCTAAACAAAGTTAATGTCTTAGTTAGGGTTTTACTGCTGTGAACAGACACCATGATCAAGGCAAGTCTTATAAAAATAACATTTAATTGGGGCTGGCTTACAGGTTCAGAGGTTCAGTCCATTATCATCAAGGTGGGAGCATGGCAGTATCCAGGCAGGCATGGTACAGGCAGAGCTGAGAGTTCTACGTCTTCATCCAAAGGCTGCTAATGGAAGACTGACATCAAGGCAACTAGCAGGAGGATCTTACGCCCACACCCACAGTGACACAGGTACTCCAACCAGGTCATATCCATTCCAACAAGGCCACACCTCCAAATGGTGCCACTCCGTGGTCCAAGAATATACAAACCATCACAGTTGGCAAGAATATAACTGTTGTTGGTATCAAAAGACCAGTTTTGCAGATTGACTCCAAACTCAGGATGTGACACATTGGTACACCTGTTGCTATGACAACCACATACCTTCCCAGAGTCCACTTTCCACACATACCTGTGAACGGTTTACATCACAATCTAAATAAAAGTCGGACCCTTCTTATGTTTCCCTGTTTATCTTTCTCTCTTTCCCCTCTTTGTCCCCACTAAACTACTTCCACATATAACTGCTTTGGCCTGGTGTGGTATGTCCTGTCATGAGCTGTTATTGTAACACAATAACTGTAACTCTAGGAATTTAATAAAACAAGGTTGGAAACCTTCATAGAGAATAGGCAGAGTTTTTGTCTTTAAGATCTCTGCAACCCTGGTGTTATTCATCTTGGAAAAGGGGTTTTGACAGGCTATTCATTTCTACTTCCTAAGATTGTTGATGAGTTCATCTTACAAATTATCTGGGATATTTAACCAAATTAATTCCTGAAGGCAGTTGAGAAATTTTTTGAGAGAGCCATAAAGATGCAAAGCAAAGGACTTTCCATTGTTGCTGACTTAAAGATGATGAGCTGCTGTCACCCATGTTAAGGAAACGGGTTTCAATCCAGTAATAACTGAGTTTTGGAACAATGATCAGCTTACTGTTTCTAGTGACTTAAGCTACATGTGATCTGCTGGTATCATCAATTTTCCTTTGGCCTCTATCTGTAGAAGAGAGAAATTGGGCCGGTATAGCTGAAATGCATATCTTTCTTAGCTGTGCTGGGCTTTGTTCTTCTGGCCGGCTTACTGCCCCATATATCTCATCCTGGCAGAAGTCAATCCCATGGCATCTGGCTATGTCTTGGCTTCAGTTTAGCTCAGTAGAGCTGTTCTGTAACCACTGCTACACTCCTCTGGTTCCCCTTCTGATTCCCTTCAGCAGCCTCCACAGAAGGATTCACAGTATATTTGAATTCTATTTGTTTCACATGGGAACCAATATGATTAGAGAAAAATCTCTGGTATGAAGCTATGACCAAACCTGAGATGACACTGAAGTGTTTATGCAAAGACATGATGTCATTGGTTTCTTTCTTTGTTGCACTCACTCAATTAAGGTACCAAACTTGAGGCTGAAGACTCAATTATGTTATGAGAAGAGACTTTCTATAGTGGAGTAGAAAGATAAATTGTTTATATAGAATATTCAGCATAATGAAAATTCATTATTGGATTTTTATAAGAATTTCCTCTTCTTAATCAAGAGGAAACTGGAATTTTAAGCAGAGTTATTTCCAAACTCATATTTTCTGTGATGCTGTGATGTGTTCATTCAGTTCTTTGCTAAGATTATTTTTAGAGCAAGACACAGATGATATTCCATTTTAATGCTGACAGGATAGGGTATCATGCTTTTTGAACACATTTCAAATAGGGTCTATGATGGGCATCAATACCATATTCATAGAATTCAGAATTATTTAAAAATTACATTCTTTTGGAGAAAGAAAAGATTTATTTAAGTATGTTGAAAAGGGAGGGGGAGAGAGAGGAGGGGGGAGAGGGGGAGAGGGAGAGGGAGGGGGAGGGGGAGGGGGAGGGAGAGGGAGAGAGAGAGAGAGAGAGAGAGAGAGAGAGAGAGAGAGAGAGAGAGAGAGAGAGAGAGAGAGAGAGAGAGAGAGAGAGAGAGAGAGGCATGCAGATTTGGGAGATGCAGAAGGCAAGCAAAAGGGAGAGAACCAAGCTGTAAGACAAGATGGTAAAAAAATTAGGATACATTTAGGTGAGCTAGCTTAGAGAGACTGCCCCAGTATGTGGCCAACAGCTTTTAACTATGTAACTGTCTCTGTGTCTTATTTAAACCATAAGCTGAACTATGAAAGCTCTGCAATAAATTTTTTAAAAATATATGCAAGTGAGTGTGGATGTATTTATGTATGGGTGACTCAAAATGTCTGGAAGGGAGTGATAGATCTTCTTGAGTTAGAGTTACATGTACTAGTTAGCTGACCAATGTAGGTGCTGGAAATCAAACTCTGTTCCTCTCTAAGATCAGTAAGCATTCTGAACCAATGAGTCATCTCTCCAGGACCATGGTTATTTTTTCTTTTACAAGTGAATGGTTGAATAAATAGGTAGAAGAACAGAACAAAAGATGAATGGAAACTGTAAAGTTTTTATTTACTTATTTTTATTAACTTTTTGCATATGAGAACCCTGTAGCAGTCTTAAGACACACCAGAAGAGAGCATGATCGTGAGCCACCACATGGTTGTTAGGAATTGAACTCAGGATCTCTGAAAGAGCAGCACGTGCTCTTAATCACTGAGTCATCTTTTCAGCCCTGAAGGCCTTTTAAAAAGTGTTTTTTCCTCAGGTTGTTGTAAGGATTTGTTTTCACCTGTTGTTGGGAGAGTTTGTGTTATAATCCACATCAGTTTGCATGCCTGAGCACTTTAATCGGTACAAGTCACACCATGAGCAATGTCTAATTCTGGGTTGCAGTCTTATAAAAGAAGAGACATATCATGGAAACTGTTATAGACCCATCTGTTAGTCCTTGAGACCACAAACTATAAGTTAGTCTCTTTGGTGTAAATATTATACTAGGCTGTTATTTTGTGTGTCTAAAGATATAAGATAAGCTCCAGTAACTTAAGCCCATGAAAACAGTAGAAATTCATACCAGTCTCTGCCTGAGGAAGATGATGAAGAGTAAATGCAGAGATGAATCTTCAGTGTAGTGAGCACCAAAATGTTACCATCACAACAGACCTCATTTTCGTTCAATTAACTGAGTCTTTCTTCACCCCCTTTTTGTTTCAGAGAAGGAAGGCAGTACGTGTTGGATCTGGAATGTCCTCAGAACCTATATATGAAAGGCTGAATTCCCAGCCTGGAGCTATTAGGGTATGATAGGACCCATATAGAGTAGTTTCTTGTGCAATGACTTCTTTAGGGATAGATGTGTAACCATGAAGAAGATAGTGTGACCCCAGTTCTGTTCTTCCAGTCCTGTTCTTTCTTCCTCTCTCTTCCTTCGTTTCTAATAACTGTTGTTGCTCTGCTTCATGGTTGCACAATGATGCATTTCTTCACAGTAGGCTCCAAAGAAATGAGGGAAGTCATCATAAATCAAAACTGAGCCAAAACAACTTTTCCATAAGTTGATTATCACAAATACTTGTTGTAATAGTAAGAGGAATCCTATATTGATGTACTTAGAACTACCACATAAATCTAAGAATAAAGAAATCTCTGCATCATTTCTTATATGTATAGGAGGTAGGTGTTGTTCCTTATTTCTATGGCAGTTACTTTCTCTGTAGTTATCTATACTTCCTCAAAACATATTAAAATATGCTTAATATACCTAGCTTACCAGAGTACATAGCTCACCCGAACAACACACTATCAAGTATTGGTTGTTATCTCTCTTGATTATCTTGATTACTGGAAATTATAGTACTTTCTGCTGCCTAACAGTGTGAGAAAATGCAAGTACAGCTTATCCATATTCCAGAACAGATAAAAATCCAACATTTATCTCACAATTTTAAATAAATATTTATTTCTTTTGAACCATCAGTAAGCTGAACCATCTTAAACTCTTGTATCTTCAGACACAGAAAATTACAGTCCAATATAATCTTGGTGTGAAGAACTTCAGTTCTGTTTTGGTTTGTGCTGAACACACATTTCCTCACTGGAGTCTACCTTCTAAAGGTGGGTACCATTTTTATACATAATCTTTATCCACTCATATACAAGTTGATGTTTATAATGTTTAGTGAGGCATAGCATTTTTATCACTGTGTAATATTAATGCCTTTACTGAAAGCTAAAGTAGAAATAAGAACATGAAAAAAAGTGTCAGACAGGATGATGCTGGGTTCATACAGCTTTGCCCTGTGGAAGACCTTAGGGATCCTTCATAGACTTCATTTATACAGCTTTACGTTGAGGATCAGAAGGTGTTATTGTGAAAGAAAATCATTTCACTTGTTAAGATAGTTTTTAACTATGGTGAATGAAGTGTATACCCTTGGCCTGCTGGTGTCAAGGCATCAATACACTTTGGCTCTCAAAGGAATGTGGAGGTTGTAATGGTTTTAGCATGGATAATGGTATGGTCAGTGCCCTGTCATCCCTGAACCAGTATCACTAACTTAATCTAAGTACCAATTAGAAATGTAAAAACCACTGGATATGATTGAATTAGAAAGTAGTGTTGGGGGACTGTATTAGTTATTTTTCTGTGACTGTGATAAACCACTGTGATTAAAAGCAAGTTGATCCCAATTCTAAGAAGGGGCACAGTGTCCACATTTTGGTCTTCATTCTTCTTGAGTTTCATGCGTTTAGCAAATTGTATCTTATATTCTGGGTATCCTAAGTTTTGGGCTAATATCCACTTATCAGTGAATACATATCGTGTGAGTTCCTTTGTGATTGTGTTACCTCACTCAAGATGATGCCCTCCAGGTCCATCCATTTGGCTAGGAATTTCATAAATTCATTCTTTTTAATAGCTGAGTAGTACTCCATTGTGTAAATGTACCACATTTTCTGTATCCATTCCTCTGTTGAGGGACATCTGGGTTCTTTCCAGCTTCTGGCTATTATAAATAGGGCTGCTATGAACATAGTGGAGCATGTGTCCTTCTTACCGGTTGGGACATCTTCTGGATATATGCCCAGGAGAGGTATTGCTGGATCCTCCAGTAGTACTATGTCCAATTTTCTGAGGAACCGCCAGACTGATTTCCAGAGTGGTTGTACAAGCTTGCAATCCCACCAACAATGGAGGAGTGTTCCTCTTTCTCAACATCCTCGCCAGCATCTGCTGTCACCTGAATTTTTGATCTTAGCTATTCTGACTGGTGTGAGGTGGAATCTCAGGGATGTTTTGATTTGCATTTCCCTGATGATTAAGGATGTTGAACATTTTTTCAGGTGCTTCTCTGCCGTTCGGTATTCTTCAGGTGAGAATTCTTTGTTCAGTTCTGAGCCCCATTTTTTAATGGGGTTATTTGACTTTCTGGAGTCCACCTTCTTGAGTTCTTTATATATATTGGATATTAGTCCCTTATCTGATTTAGGATAGGTAAAGATCCTTTCCCAATCTGTTGGTGTTTTTTTTGTCTTATTGATGGTGATGATGAACTAACCAGTACCCCGGAGCTCTTGTCTCTAGCTGCATATGTATCGAAAGATGGCCTAGTCGGCCATCAATGGAAAGAGAGGACCATTGGACTTGCAAACTTTATATGCCCCAATATAGGGGAATGCCACGGCCAAAAGAATGGGAATGGGTGGGTAGGGAAGTGGGGGGTACTATGGGGGACTTTTGGGATAGCATTGGAAATGTAATTGAGGAAAATATGTAATAAAATATTAAAAATTAAAAAAAGAAAAAAAAAGAAAGTTGAAAAAGAAATTATTTATTTTGACTTATGGCTCCAAGGGATAGAGTCATTGTGATGGACAAGACATAGCACAGCTTCAGGAGAAGTAAGCAGAGACCTCACAATTTTCTGCACATGAGTCAGAGAGCAAGAAGAGGCTATAAAACTCAAAGCCTGCCCTGAATTATATATTCCAGAAAGGTCCCTCCTCTTAAAGTTTCTCTAAACTTCATACACAGCTCCAACAGCTGGAGAGCAAGTATTAGCTATTGGATGGATCACAGGGCCCCCAATGGAGGAGCTAGAGAAAGTACCCAAGGAGCTAAAGGGATCTGCAATCCTATAGGTGAAACAACAATATGAACTACCCAGTACCCCCCAGAGCTCATGTCTCTACCTGCATATGTATCAGAAGATGGCCTAGTCAGCCATCAGTGGAAAGAGAGGCCCATTGGTCGTGCAAACTTTATCTGCCTCAGTACAGGGGAATGCCAGGGCCAAGAAGTGGGAGTGGGTGGGTGGGGGAGTGGGTGGGGGAGAGGGTGGGGGACTTTTGGGATAACATTGGAAATGTAAATGAAATAAATAACTAATTAAAAAAAATACACGAGCCTACAGGGCCATTCTCATTCAAACCACCACACTAGTGAAGTTTGGAAAACATAAAATAATAGTGGTATAGATTCATAGCTTCTTATTTACAATCAAGTAAGAAGAGGCTTTCTCTCTGTGTATTGTATTGGAGATTGGTCTGGCTGGGTTATCCAGCTCGCTGTCAATCTTCCTTATACACTTAGTAATATAATGAGGATAACTTTCAATGAAAATCAAGAAAACCTGTATTTGAGTTTCATCTCTTCTAAGCCTTCATTTCTTATCTATAAAATGATGAGAGTTTTAATATCCCTGTTTATTTCCCAAAGGTTTAGAGAAAAACAAGTATGATAATATTGGAGACACCATTACTTATAAGGCTCTTGATGTTTTCAATCTCTGGCACCTTATGTGTAAAGAATGTGTGAAGCTGTTATGATGAAAACACATTTTACTGATAGATACAACACATTTTCTAGCATAAAGGAGGAGCTGAACACATATTTTATTCAGGTGGCCAGATTAAATAAATGGATTTTTCTTATGTTATCTGTATTCTAGCCTTTGAAAGTATTTTACCTTTCTGTAGAATGTTATCTTCCATAAATTTTTATTTATATTTAAATTTTCTCAGACAAGATTTAAGTGTTTTAAAAGTGCTTGTAGAATATTTTCTCTATTCCACACTCTTGGTTAGAATCTAGGTTAGTGACCAATCATTACTAAAATGGAAAAATTCAATGATAATGAAGCATGTTAGTTCTCTAATAGCAGCTTATGAGATATGGGTAGATTTGACTAATATATAGATGGTAAAATTGTTATGTTTCAGTTGGTATCTGGAGATAGCTCAGTAATGACTGCCTTGTCAGCAAAAGATTCATGTTTGATCTTCAGAACAGACACATAAAAGGCTGGGTCTAGTGCCACATGTATATAATTTCTGTACTGGATAGGTGAAGACTGGTTGATCCCCAGGGTCACCATCCAGTCACCACCTAGTCCAGTCAGTAAATTTCAGACCAGAGAGAAATCTGCCTTAGAGAAAAAAGAGAAACAACATCTAAGGTTGTCTTCAGGCTGACTTTCACATTCATATGCATAAATGGACATGCCTGGACACACAAACACACACACACGCACACACACACACACACACGCACACACGCAGAGGGAGAGAGAGAGAGAGACAGAGACAGAGAGACAGAGTTCAGTAAGAGTTTATGGAAATTTAGGTAACTAAGAATGGTTTGACCTGGGAGAAAGTATTCATATAGTGGGTCTGTGAGAAAATAACATTCACTGTCACATTTAATTATTTTTCAGTGTTTCAGAGACATCTGGAGATAGAAATGGCTGATTGTCAATTGGTTTACAAGTTAAATTGTAGAGATAGAAATTATTGCATGGATTTAGCATTTAGAAATCATCAGCATATATGTTACTATTTTTGGCATGAATATAATATAAAATTATTCAAGAAAGGGATATTGTGAAGCAGAAAACCTGGCCTGAGTAGGGGCACAAGCCCCTTCCAGTACAACCAGCACCAGGGTAGCTAGGGTGCAGAGTCGGCTGACACCCGCCAGCTACTCACAACACCAGCCATGGGATCTTAAGACTTCAGGTGATACGGCCACCCTCCCGGCCAGAGGACAGGTCTCCGACCAGCCCGGGATCCCTTTGCCTCAGGATCAGCGGGAGCCATCTTGGATCCGGGACTCTGCTGAACTTAGTCTGCACAGGTGAGAGTGTGCACCACAGAAGCTGACAGCTTCTGGGACAGGCAGGAGCCACAGAGCCTCTGAGGCAGTCCCCTTTTTGGGCCCCAGACATCCGGCCACCTTCCAGGCCAGAGGACAGGTGTCCACCCGGCCAGGGAGCCCTTGGCCTCAGGATCGGCGGGAGCCATCTTGGTTCTGGGACTCCGCTGAACTTAGTCTGCACAGGTGAGAGTGTGCACCACAGAAGCTGACAGCTTCCGGGACAGGCAGGAGCCACAGAGCTACTGAGGCAGCACCCTTTTCGGGCCCCAGACATCCGGCCACCTTCCTGGGCAGAGGACAGGTGTCTACCTGGCTCGAGAGGCTTTTGCCTCTAGATTGGCGGTAACCATCTTGGTTCTGTGACTCCGCCGAAAATAGGAACATAGTCTGCACAGGTGAGAGTGTGCACCACACAAGCTGACAGCTTCTGTGACCGCCAAAGCAACACAGCTTCTGGGAAAGGTCCTGTTTTGGACCTTCATCTTCGGCCAGGAGGAGGTCCAAACACCAGATATCTGTGCACCTTCCCTGTAAGAGGAGAGCTTGCCTGCAGAGAGTGCTCTGACCACTGAAACTAAGAGGAGAGAGCCTGTCTCCCAGGTCTGCTGACAGAGGCTAACAGAATCACCAGAAGAACAACTCTAAACAGAGACAACTATAACAACTAACTCCAGAGATTACCAGATGGCGAAAGGTAAACGTAATAATCTTACTAACAGAAACCAAGACCACTCATCATCATCAGAACCCAGCACTCCCACTTCGCCCTATCCAGAGCACTCCAACACAACGGAAAAGCTAGACTCGGATCTAAAAGCATATCTCATGATGATGGTAGAGGACTTCAAGAAGGACTTTAATAACACACTTAAAGAAATACAGGAGAACATTGCTAAACAGGTAGAAGACATTAAAGAGGAAGCACAAAAATCCCTTAAAGAATTGCAGGAAAACCAGACCAAACAGGTGATGGAGTTGAATAAAACCATCCAAGACCTAAAAAGGGAAGTAGACACAATAAAGAAAACCCAAATTGAGGCAATGGTGGAGATAGAAACCCTAGGAAAGAAATCTGGAACCATAGATGTGAGCATCAGCAACAGAATACAAGAGATGGAAGAGAGAATCTCAAGTGCAGAAGACTCCATAGAGAACATTGGCACAACAATGAAAGAAAATACAAAATCCAAAAAGATCCTAACTCAAAACATTCAGGAAATCCAGGACACAATGAGAAGACCAAACCTATGGATAATAAGAGTAAATGAGAATGAAGATTTTCAACTCAAAGGACCGGCAAATATCTTCAACAAAATTATAGAAGAAAACTTCCCAAACCTAAAGAGAGAGATGCCCATGAACATACAAGAAGCCTACAGAAATCCAAATAGACTGGACCAGAAAACAAATTCCTCCCGACACATAATAATCAGAACAACAAATGCACAAAATAAAGATAGAATACTAAAAGTAGTAAGGGAAAAAGGTCAAGTAACATATAAAGGCAAGCCTATCAGAATTACACCAGATTTTTAACCAGAGAATATGAAAGCCAGAAGGGCCTGGACAGATGTTATACAGAAAATAAGAGAACACAAATTCCATCCCAGGCTACTTTACCCAGCCAAACTCTCAATTACCATAGATGGAGAAACCAAAGTATTCCCACGACAAAACCAAATTCACACATTATCTTTCCACGAATCCAGCCCTTCAAAGGATAATAACAGAAAAAAAACAATACAAGGACAGAAACCACATCCTAGAAAAAGCAAGAAGATAATCCCTCAACCAACCTAAAAGAAGACAGCCACAAGAACAGAATGCCAACTCTAACAACAAAAATAAAAGGAAGCAACAATTACTTTTCCTTAATATCTCGTAATATCAATGGATTCAACTCCCCAATAAAAAGACATAGACTAACAGACTGGCTACACAAACAGGACCCAACATTTTGCTGCTTACAGGAAACTCATCTCAGAGAAAAAGATAGACACTACCTCAGAATGAAAGGCTGGAAAAAAATTTTCCAAGCAAATAGTAGGGAGAAACAAGCTGGAGTAGCCATCCCAATATCTAATAAAATAGACTTCCAACCCAAAGTCATCAAAAAAGACAAGGAAGGGCACTTCATACTCATCAAAGGTAAAATCCTCCAAGAGGAACTATCAATTCTGAATATCTATGCTCCAAATACAAGGGCAGCCACATCCATTAAAGATACTTTAGTAAAGCTCAAAGCACACATTGTACCTCACAATAATAGTGGGAGACCTCAACACACCACTTTCATCAACGGACAGATCATGGAAATAGAAACTAAACAGGGACACAGTGAAACTAACAGAAGTTATGAAACAAATGGATCTGACAGATATCTACAGAACATTTTATCCTAAAACAAAAGAATATACCTTCTTCTCAGTACCTCATGGTACCTTCTCCAAAATTGACCACATAATTGGTCACAAAACAAGCCTCAACTTATACAAAAATATAGAAATTGTCCCATGCATCCTATCAGATCACTAGGACTAAGGCTGATCTTCAATAACAAAATAAATAATAGAAAGCTAACACACGTGGAAACTAAACAACACTCTTCTCAATGATACCTTGGTCAAGGAAGGAATAAAGAAAGAAATTAAGGACTTTTTGGACTTTAATGAAAATTATGCCACAACATACCCAAACTTATGGGACACAATGAAAGCATTTCTAAGAGGACAACTCATATCTCTGAGTGCCTCCAAAAAGAAACTAGAGAGAGCACACATTAGCAGCTTGACAACACACCTAAAAGCTCTAGAACAAAAAGGAAGCAAATTCACCCAAGAGGAGTAGACACCAGGAAATAATCAAACTCAGGGGTGAAATTAACCAAGTGGAAACAAGAACTATTCAAGGAATCAACCAAACGTGGAGCTGGTTCATTGAGAAAATCAACAAGATAAATAAACACTTAGCCAGACTCACTAGAGGGCACAGGGAAATTATTCTAATTAACAAAATCAGAAATGAAAAGGGAGACATAACAACAGATCCTGAAGAAATCCAAAACACCATCAGATCCTTCTACAAAAGGCTTTACTCAACAAAACTGGAGAAGCTGGATGAAATGGACAAGTTTCTAGACAGATACCAGGTGCCAGAATTAAATCAAGATCAGGTTAATGATCTAAACAGTCCCATATCCCCTAAAGAAATAGAAGTCATTAATAGTCTCCCAACCAAAAAAAAAGCCCAGGACCAGATCGGTTTAGTGCAGAGTTCTATCAGACCTTCAAAGAAGTTCTAATCCCAGTTCTTCACAAACTATTCCACAAAATAGAAACAGAAGGTACTCTACCCAACTCATTCTCTGAAGCCACAATTACTCTGATTCCTAAAGCACAAAAAGACCCAACAAAGGTAGAGAACTTCAGACCAATATCCCTTATGAATGTTGATGCAAAAATCCTCAATAAAATTCTCACTAAGCGAATCCAAGAACACATCAAAACAATCATATATCCTGACCAAGTAGGTTTCATCCCAGGGATTCAAGGATGGTTCAACATATGGAAATCCATCAACATAATCCAATATATAAAGAAACTCAAAGACAAAAAACCACGTGATCATCTCGTTAGATGCTGAGAAAGCATTTGACAAAATCCAACACCTATTCATGATAAAAGTCTTGGAAAGATCAGGAACTCAAGGCCCATACCTAAGCATGATAAAAGCAATATACAGCAAACCAGTAGCCAACATCAAAGTAAATGGTGAGAAGCTTTAAGCAATCCCACTAAAATCAGGGAGTAGACAAGGCTGTCCACTCTCTCCCTATCTATTCAACATTGTACTTGAAGTTCTAGCCAGAGAAATTAGACAACAAAAGGAGATCAAGGGGATAAAAATTGAAAAAGATGAAGTCAAAATATCACTTTTTGCAGATGATATGATAGTATATATATATGTTACCCTAAAAATTCCACCAGAGAACTCCTTAGTCTGATAAACAGCTTCAATGACGTAGCTGGATATAAAATTAACTCAAGCCAAGTCAATGGCCTTTCTGTACAAAAAGGATAAACAGGCTGAGACAGAAATTAGGGAAACAACACCCTTCTCTATAGTCACAAACAATATAAAAGACCTTGGCATGACTCTAACTAAGGAAGTGAAAGATCTGTATGACAAGAACTTCAAGTCTCTGAAGAAAGAAATTAAAGAAGATCTCAGAATATGGAAAGATCTCCCATGCTCATGGATTGGCAGGATCAACATTGTAAAAATGGCTATCTTACCAAAAGCAATCTACAGACTCAATGCAACCCCCATCAAAATTCCAACTCAATTCTTCAAGGAATTAGAAAGTGCAATCTGCAAATTCATCTGGAACAACAAAAAACCTAGGATAGCAAAAACTCTTCTCAAGGATAAAAGAAAATTTGGTGAAATCACCATGCCTGACCTAAAGCTGTACTACATAGCAATTGTGATAAAAAACTGCATGGTACTGGTATAACGACAGACAAGCAGACCAATGGGACAGAATTGAAGTCCCTGAGATGAACCCACACACCTATGGTCACTTGATCTTTGACAAGGGAGCAAAAACCATCCAGTGGAAAAAAGACAGCATTTTCAACAAATGGTGCTGACACAACTGGCAGTTATCATGTAGAAGAATGAGAATTGATCCATTCCTATCTCCTTGTACTAAGGTCAAATCTAAGTGGATTAAGAAACTCCACATAAAACCAGAGACACTGAAACTTATAGAGGAGAAGGTAGGGAAAAGCCTAGAAGATATAGGTACAGGGGAAAAATTCCTGAATAGAACAGCAAAGGCTTGTGCTGTAAGATGGAGAATCGATAAATGGGATCTCATAAAGTTGCAAAGCTTCTGCAAGGCAAAAGACACCGTCAATAAGACAAAAAGACCACCAACAGATTGGGAAAGGATCTTTACCTATCCTAAGTCAGATAGGGGACTAATATCCAATATATATAAAGAACTCAATAAGGTGGACTCCAGAAAATCAAATAACCCCATTAAAAAAAGTGGCTCAGAACTGAAAAAAGAATTCTTACCTGAGGAATACCGAATGGCAGAGAAGCACCTGAAAAAATGTTCAACATCCTTAATCATCAGGGAAATGCAACTCAAAACAACCCTGAGATTCCATATTACACCAGTCAGAATGGCTAAGATCAAAAATTCAGGTGACAGCAGATGCTGGCGAGGATGTGGAGAAAGAGGAACACTCCTTCATTGTTGGTGGGATTGCAAGCTTGTACAACCACTCTGGAAATCAGTTTGGCGGTTCCTCAGAAAATTGGTCATAATACTACCAGAGGATCCAGCAATACCTCTCCTGGGCATATATCCAGAACATGTTCTAACCGTAAGAAGGATACATGCTCCACTATGTTCATAGCAGCCTTATTTATAATAGCCAGAAGTTGGAAAGAACCCAGATGCCCCTCAACAGAGGAATGGATACAGAAAATGTGGTACATTTACACAATGGAGTACTACTCAGCTATTAAAAGGAATGAATTTATGAAATTCCTAGCCAAATGGATGGACCTGGAGGGCATCATCCTGAGTGAGGTAACAATGGAACTCACACAATATGTATTCACTGATAAGTGGATATTAGCCCAGAAACTTAGGATACCGAAGATATAAGATATAATTTGCTAAACGCATGAAACTCAAGAAGAACGAAGACTAAAGTGTTGACAATGTGCCCCTTCTTAGAATTGGGAACAAAACACCCATGGAAGGAGTTACAGAAATAAAGTTTGGAGCCGTTACGAAAGGATGGACCATCTAAAGACTGCCATATCCAGGGATCCATCCCATAATCAGCTTCCAAATGCTGACACCATTGCATACACTAGCAAGATTTTGCTGAAAGGACCTAGATATAACTGTCTCTTGTGAGACAAGGCTGAGGCCTAGCAAACTCAGAAGTGGATGCTCACAGTCCAGCTATTGGATGGATCACAGGGCCCCCAATGGAGGAGTTATAGAAAATATCCAAGGAGCTAAAGGGATCTGCAACCCTATAGGTGGAACAACATTATGAACTAACCAGTACCCCGGAGCTCTTGACGATAGCTGCATATGTATCAAAAGATGGCCTAGTCGGCCATCACTGGAAAGAGAGGCCCATTGGACTTGCAAACTTTATATGACCCAGTACAGGGGAATGCCAGTGCCAAAAGTGGGAGTGGGTGGGTAGGGGATTGGGGAGGAGGGTATCGGGGACTTTTGGGATAGCAATGGATATGTAAAAGTGGAAAATATCTCATAAAAAATATAAAAAAGAAAGGGATATTGTGATATATGAGTCCATCAACATTTTTCATTGTCATCCAGAGGTTCCTATTTAAAGAGACCAGGTAAGCATGCTCTTCTAGTGATAGAATTTGACCACCTTAATCTATTATTTTTCGTCATTGCGATGTGGATGGGCATGAAGTTGGGGATATATCCTCATGCAGGCTAAGAATTCATTCTCAAGAGAAGTGTCCAAGTCACACCAGGTATCAGAGAAATCTTACTTCCTTTACTGGAAAGCTTGTCCTTTATTCCAGCTCAGCAGTTTAAGAAGAACAATGACTTTACAAACATGCCCTTGTTTACCTACTGACTGAGCTAAGTTGGGTCAATACTTTAATGTGAATTCTGCAATTATGGATGCTGATAGCATTGCTTGACAGTGTGCTGTTTCTTAATAGAACACATAGCACATATTTTAGTTTAGATTGACTGCTCTGGAAGACCAATTTAACATATAAAGCCCTTATCACTCTTCAGAACAAAAGTGTTTTCAGATGGCAGAGTCCGTGACTGCTGCCCATTGCTCTCGTCCTTCACTTCCACTTTGTTTGCTCTCTCATCATGTATTGATCCCTGAAAACTTGCTCAATAAGTTTGAGATGTTACAAAATATATTTCTTAAGAAATAGACACTACATCCTTTCATTAATTATCTTTTCTTAAAGTTCCTTCACCAATAAGTTTTAAATAATAAAATAGGACAATAAAATTAAAAATAAAAATTAAATCATGGATTCCAAGATAAATGTAGTTTAAATTATCACTGAGCCCTCCTCCTCCTTCTTCTTCCTTCTTCTTCTTCTTCTTCTTCTTCTTCTTCTTCTTCTTCTTCTTCTTCTTCTTCTTCTTCTTCTTCTTCTTCTTCTTCTTCTTCTTCTTCTTCTCCTCCTCCTCCTCCTCCTCCTCCTTCTTTTCTCCTTCTCCTCCCCCTCCTCCCCCTCCTCCCCCTCCTCTCCCTCCTCTTATTCCTCTTCCTCTTCTCCCTCTCCCTCTCCTTCTTCTCCTTCTTCTCCTTCTTCTTCTTCTTCTTCTTCTTCTTCTTCTTCTTCTTCTTCTTCTTCTTCTTCTTCTTCTTCTTCTTCTTCTTCTTCTTCTTCTTCTCCTCTTCCTCCTCCTCCTCCCCCTCCTTCCTCTTCTTATCATTCTTTTTTACAAAATTATTTACTTTTACCTTTATATCTATCTATCTATCTCTATCTCTATCATCTATATCTAATCTTATCTCTCTCTCCCTCTCTCTCCCTCTCCCTCTCCCTCTCTCTCTCTCTCACTATATATATATATATATATATATATATATATATATATATATATATATATATATATATATATTCTGTGAGTTTACACAATGAATGTGCAAATGTCTTCTGAAGCCAGAAGAGGGTTTCGAATATGCTTAAGCTAGAAGTACAGCCTGTTGTTAGCTATTTGATGTACATTCTGGAAACTGAACTTTAACTCTACTACTCTGGAAGAACTGCAAGCAGCCTTATAACCATTGAGCCACCTCTGCAGCACAACTTTCTCCCATTTGATATAGCAGTCTTCCCTAAAAGTAGATATGGCTGTGCTTGGGGCTGTAGCTCACTTGGTAGAGGGCTTACTCAGAATGCACAGTCTTGAGATGAAGGCCAAGTACTGCATAAAACAAAGATGTTGTTACACACCAGTCATGGCAAGGGAGGCTTCCAAGGTCTTCCATAGTTCCACAGAATTTGTTTCTACCTTGGGCTACATGAGACCATGTCTCAAAATAAACAACAGTAGCATAAACAAAAACAATATCAAAATTTAAATTCTAAATAATGTACATAGCAAGTTTGAGAATAGCCCTGGATAAAGAAGAACCTGCCTCAAAAGATAAGAAAGTAAAATAAAATAAAACACAACATTATATTATGAAAACTCTACATGCCTTCAGTGGCTAGCCTTAGACAAAGCTAATTTTCAGGTTTTGAATTGTTTGGTCCTACAAATTAGAAAGAACTATCATTGCTGGATAAAATGAGCGACCACTCGAATTTTCATAATGATTTTTTTGCCCTTACATATACTAACTTTAAGAACAATTATTTTGTAGCTTTCAAATCTATTTCTTAGCAAATTCCATTTTCCTGTTCGGCTGAGTTTTCATTCCATAGGCATAGTTGCAATGCTTGTATTGTAGAAAAGCATTTAGAAACAAAAACAATACATGAAGGACTGGTTTTTCATTTGTTTGTTTGTTTTTGTTTTGCTATTCATACTGTTCAATGTGAAGCAGCATTTGATCAATCACTCAGCACACAGCAGGCAGAACAAACTAGATAACTGGGCCACTGATCTGGATCGATTATACTCTAACTAGGAAGACAGATAGATAATGACTTGATAATATATGTATAGTTGAGAAATCTTAACTTGGATCCAGAAGCTTACATTGAGATAGAATTGCAGAAGCTCTCCCATTTAAGTCACCTTGCTCTTCATCATCTGCCAACTGCCATAATTATTACAGTCTGCAAAGATAAGAAAATTGAATAGCTAACAAAAAACTGAAGAGATGCTCAATCTTACTTATAATCTCACTTATAAAATGCAATTGAAAAGGAATAGATCTAATTTTGTACTTAGTATTGGCAAAGAGTCTTACATCAGATAATTCCTAGTGTTGGTCAAGATACAGAGGGGAGAAAATGTTACTCCCATTGAATGTAGAAAATCACACTTTATTCTGGAGAGCAAACTGCCAACATTGAAAATGAAGAATGAATATTCTATTGGAATCTAGTTGCCATTCACTCAGGGCAGACAAAGGTGAGACTGCTCAACCTTCCATTGTGGGAGCGTGGCCACAGAGGTGCCCACATTTAAGGGAATGTATGACAAAGGGCTATGCAGGTCATAAAAACAGATGGCCATATAATAAAACACAGCAATAGGTAACGTAACTAAGAAGTAGACAAAGCTATAGTACAATGGCATTATGTAAACAGAAACATTCTGTGTGAATAAGTTGCATGGTATTTACATATGTGCACATGTAAACAGAGGTGGAAATTAGATGGATAAAGAGTGCCCTGGCTTCTTTACTGTTGTGACAAAATAACTGGAGAAAAACTACTTAAGGGAGGAATGGTTTATTTGACTCTCAGATGCAGGTTGCAGCCCATCATTGTAGGGGATTCAAATAGACAAAAACTTGAAGTAACTAGTTATATCATATACACAGTAAAGAAAACTAGCTTTATATAATATAGAATACAGCCCATGAAATTGTACAGACTACATTCAGGTGCTTCTTCCTACCTCTATTAAGTGAATTAAAAAAGTTCCTTACAGGCCAGTCCACAGGCTAGCATAATCTGGACAATTCTTCATCAAGATTCTTCTCCAGGTGGTTGATTCTACCATATGTCTAGCCAACAATCAAAATCAGCCATCACAGAGAAAAAGAAATGATCAGATGTCTCTTGAAATGAGGCTTAGTTAAGGACACATTCCAAACATCTATGAGCAGGATGATCCAGGGGTGGGAGAGTAATAAGAACTGAAATTGGCATAGGAGCAAGGCAGTAAATTTAAACCTAGGAGCCTAACACCCAGCCTTGATCATAATGTGCCTTTTAAGGAATGTGATTACTCAGTTTTCTTGTCTGAGGTCAAAATAGAAAGAAAGGAATAAATATACAAAGGAAGAAGTGAGGGAAGGACAGGAATACAAAGAGAAATGGATGTGCGATGGAATAGCAGCTAAACCTCCCTTTATCCCTACTCCTATATCCTGAGAATCCCACAACATTTCTTCCTCTATTTCTTGCTGTATACATGGCCACAACTCCAACAAGTTGCCCCTGCTAAAGAACAGCTGTGCTGCCCACAAACTTCCTTTCTCTGTTTCCTCACTCCTATTTCCCCAGTCTCATTTCCAATTTTGCAGCAAAATACCTGTGTCAGCTTTCCCTGCCTACCTGCTCTCATCTCTTGTGGATCCCAAAGATCTTCCTTTTACAATGTTTCCTCTACTTGTTGCTTTGTCTTATATGCTAACTCTAGCAAACACCCCTTTCTAACACAAGATCAATCCTTCCTGAGCAGACATACACCTCTCCTGCTGATCATGAGATCCAATTCCCCCAGATCCATTACCAGATCTGCAGTACACAGCTTGCCGTGGACTCCCTTCCCTCTCTAATGCCATCTCCAACAAAGATCTTTTCTTCTAACCTTCTTCCTGTGAACTTATACACAAACTCAGTATCCCATCAGCAGGCATTCCCTATAAATATAACGGGTGAAAAGGCCAGAAAAGGTGGCAACACACAGGAGTCACACTAAAAATCCAGAGAACAGAAACCAAGGAACAATATATTCATCAACACCAAGGGCCTCTCCTCCCAGACTGCCCCACACAGGAATCCATTCCATAAACAACCACCCAATCCAGACACTGTTGTATATGCCAATAAGATTTTGCTGACCCTAATATAGCTATCTTTTGTGAGGCTATGCCAGTACCTGTCAAATACAGAAGTGGATGCTCACAGTCATCTATTGAATGGAGCACAGGGCCCCCAATGAAGGAGCTAAAGAAAGTACCCAAGGAGCTAAAGGGGTTTGCAACTCTATAGGAGGAACAACAATATGAACTCACCAGTACCCCACAGAGTTTGTGTCTCTAGTTGCATATGTAGCAGAAGATGGCCTAGTTGGCCATCAATTGGTCTTGCGAAGATTATATGCCCCAGTATAGGGGAATGCCAGGGCCAGGAAGCATGAGTGGGTGGGTTGGGTAGGAGGGTGGGCAGAGGGTATAATGGGACTTTCAGAATAGCATTTGAAATGTAAATGAAGAAAATATCTAATAAAAATTTTTGAAAAAAATACATTCATCAACAAAGACAAATCTAGAAATCAGGACCCAGACATATAACCATCTCTAAACCATATATCTAGACTCTAGTATAAAGGAATAATAATTAACATCCTGGGCAATATTTCTCCACTGGCACCCAGATATCCTACCTCAGCAAGCCCTGAATATTCCAGTAGCTGAAGCACAGGACAAGGACCTTAAAACCAACTGTATAAAAAATGATATAGGTCCTTAAAGAGGAAATGAATAAATCTCTTAAAGAAATTCAAGAAAACACAGTTGAAGGAAATGAATAAAACTGTTCAAGACCTGAAAATGAAAATGGGATCAATAAAGAAAACACAAACTAAGGGAATTGTGGAAATGAAAATTTGGGGAGTTCAAATAGTAACTATGGTAGCAAACTTCACCAACAGAATATAATACATTGAGGGAAGAATATCAGGCATTGAAGATACAGTAGAAGAAATGAATACATGGTCAAAGAAAATGTTAAATCCCCAAAATTCCTGACACAAAACATCCAGCAAATCTAGGACACTATAAGAAGATCAAACCTAAGAATATCTCAGCCACTATGAAAAGACCAAACCTAATAATATAGGTATGAGGGAGGAGAAGAACCCCAGATCAAAGGTCCATAAAGTGTCTTCAATAAAAGCATGAAATAAAAATTTTCCTGTCCTAAGGAAGGAGATGTCTATAAAGGTATGAGAAAAATACAGAACACCAAATAGCTTGAACCAGAAAACAAGGTTCCTATATCACATAATAATCAAAACACTAAACATACAGAACAAAAAAAAAGAATATTAAAAGCAGCAAGGGAAATAGATCAAGTAATATATAAAGGCAGAGTTATTAAAATTACAACTAAGTTCTTAATGTAGAGGCTAATAGCCCAAAAGTGCTGGACAGGTGTGCCCCAGACTTTAAGGGACCATGGATTTATTTGAATACTGACTAGACAACTATACTCAGCACAACTTTTAATCACTATAGATGAAGAATATAAAATATCGTATAATAAAGCCAAATTTAAAGAATATCTATCTGCAGAAGGTCCTAGAAGGAAATCTCAAACCTAAGAAGGTAACCTACACCCAATTAAAAAATAAAGAAGTAACTTAACACCAGTAAAAAAGTAGAGATGCACGTACACACATGCACACACACACAACTACTTACCAACCACTACCAATACTATTTCCCTCCCCTCCTCTCCATCAACAGAATAAAATGAACCAACAATCACTGGTCATTGTTATCTTCCAATATCAATGGCATCAATTCCCCAACAAAAAGACATAGCCTAACAGAATGGATATGAATACAGGATCTATCTTTCTGTTGCATACAACCAATATACTTCTACATCAAAGTATTGGGATAGACATTACCTCAAGGAACAGGGTTGGGAAAAGGTATTCCAAGCAAATGAAACTGAGCAGCAAGCTGGTATAACCATTTTCATAGCTAACAAAACAAACCTCAAACCAAAACTAATTAACAGAGGTAGGGAAAGACACTACATACTCCTCAAAACGAAAATCTAAAGGGTGAAAGGGTGGACTGAAAGGATTGAGAAGTGAATGTGATGGGGTTCATTGCATGAAATTGTCTAATATCTAATAAAAATATTATGTTGGGAAAAATGAGTATAGATCTAAAAAGAGAATTCTCAATAGAGGAATCTTAAATGGCTGAGAAACTCAATGTACTTGTCTATCAAGAAAATGAAAATCAAAGCTACTTTGAGATTCCATCTTATGCCTTTCCAAATGGCTAAGATCTAAAACACAAGTGTCAGCTTATGCTGGAAGATTTGGAGCAAGGAGGAATATTCCTCCATTTCTGGTGGGATGGCAAACTTGTAAAGACATTTTGAAAATGTGGTTCCTTAGAAAGTTGGGAATCAATCAGCCTGAGTCCTTGAATGCACAGTAAACTGCCAGAACACCATTAGAAGTTTTGATGTGTTTATCTCCATGAAGTTACAACTAATGATGACCAGCAAGAATGGCAGGGTGAACCAATACACACATCATCAGGAAAGATCAGTGTAAGCAAAGTGTAACAATGAACACCAAAGTATGGTAAGGTGGCCCAATACCACACAGCATCATCCACTGTCTGTTGGGTTATATTTGTACCCTTTCCAAACACCATGTGTTTTTTCGTGCATCTGCTCTAGCAAAACATTACATGCCATTTCCAGGCTGTTTCCAGAAAAACACCACATGTCTGTTCTTAGCAAAACATCCTCTGACGTGTCTGCTTCAGCAAAAATATCCTTTCATAAGACAGTTTTCAGAAAAACATCTCATGATACAACTGAGTCTCTAAAGAAACCAAAAATTTATATTTCAGTGGATATTACCCATTAAATGATAACCAAGGTTAGCTAAAGAGGAAGGGTCTGTGGGAGACCCATGGGTCTCCTTGGGACGGGTAATTGAATAGATTTTTATAGGCCAGATGGGGATGAGAGTGGGAAAATCAGGTGAGGGGGGAGAGATGGGTGGAAGGAGAGTGTGGGGAAAGACAGCTAGAATTTGGGAACATATGGGGGTGGTGTAGAAATTTAATGCTGTGAAATCTTCCTAGAATCTCTGAAGGTTATCTCAATGAAGACTACTAGTAATGAGAGATACTGTCTAGACTGGCTCATCTTTTGTAGCCAGGTGAGGCTTCCAGTTGCAGAACTGACTTGCCTTTAGTTTAGTTGTAAGCCAAAGGGGTCCCTTGGAAATCCCCATAGGACTCAGGTTGATGCTAAGACAAAGGGTTGCTTTCTGCAAACTGACAATGGGGTCCCATTGCTGAGGAGAATATCCACTCAAATTATTGAACAAGTGAAGTCAAGCTAGTGCCTACATGGAACTTTCACCTCTAAGCTCCAATCTCTTTGGTGGAAGAAGGTACTCAACATGCTACGGAATGAGAAATATGGACACCAACCCAGTTACAAAACCTTTGATTTACAATCTGTTCTATCTACAAAATATTCTAGAGTAATGGTGCCACAGGACTTGTGGGAGTAGCCAACGAATATCTGATTTGACTTAAGGCTTTACACAATATATCCACTCTAGCATTGCAATTTCCCTAAGTCTTAAAATCCCTTCATCAACACTAAGCCACGGAATATCAGGCAACTCCAAGTCATTTCCAGTAGGCCATCTTTTGATAAACACCTCAGCCAACCATTCAAACAAACTTTTGACACCTTTTTTTAACTCTGTGAGCTTCTGTATCTAGAATCTCCACTCAGAGGGCCCATGTCAATAAACTCAGCCTGCTCTAGTTTTATGTTCCTTCCACCCTTATCCTACACCCTTAAAATCCATTCCCACACATATTCACCAGGTTTCTGCTTGAATGAATTAGCAAACTCATTAAGCTCCTTAGTAGTGTAGCGAATTTCCTCATGGACTATACTTTCTACCTCCCCTCTAGGAGCCTGTTTTGCTTTGAGTCTGGTTACAGGTCTAGAAGAAACTATTGGTGGGCCTTGAGAAACATCAGTATTGTCTTGTCTGGCATTTTCTTCAGTGAAAGTCATTGCTGGTTTATCAGACTCTGCAGAATTAATTTCCTCATGTGGGGAAAGCATTATTTCAAGGGGTGGGGCTGAGGGTACTACTTCCTCAGGTGGGGCAAACCCTTGAGAATCTGAAGATTCAAAATTCTCAGCTTCAACATGGTCTTCCCACACATCCCCGTCCCATGTTATAGGATCCCATTCTTTGCCAATTAGTGCCCTTACTTTAACTGTCGAGACACTCTGAGGCTGAGACTTGAATTTTCGCTGTAGTTCAGCCAACCTTACAATGAGGGTTTCAGTTTGAATTTCTGCAACTTGAGCTCTATTGCTGCAAGAGAGAAGATTCTCTTCAAGGACACACTTAGCAACTTTTAGATCATTTACTTGTGTCTGGAGCCTTTTGATTTTATCACACAACTCCTTCCTTTCATTCATCATTTTTTCCCCAGATACTAAGAGCAGCCAGCCAGTAAAATCATTTTCTGATTTTTTTCCCCATCTTGTAGAAAGCTTTGTGCACTGAATCACCTAATTCATCAAGAAAATCAAGGGCATTGGCTTCTTTAAGTTTGAAATATAGTTTCAGTCATGGGTCTTCAAAATTCTCTGAGCTCCCAGGAGGGAGAGAATCTGGAGAGGTTTCAGTAGCTGAAAGTGCTGGTGGATCAAGAAGCCAATTGCAGTATTTTAAAAGATTCATCCTTATACTTCTGTTACTCTAGAACCACTCCTGGTACCAACTTCTGTATTAGTCAGGGTTCTCTAGAGTCACAGAACGTATGGATAGTCTCTGTATAGTAAAAGAATTTATTGATGACTTACAGTTGGCAGCCCAATTTCCAACAATGGTTCAGTCGCAGCTGTGAATGGAAGTCCAATGATTTAGCAGTTACTCAGTCTCATACAGCAAGCAGGCGAAGGAACAAGAGCAAGACTCCCTTCTTCCAATGTTCTTATATTGTCTCCAGCAGAAGGTGTAGCCAGATTAAAGGTGTGTTCCACCACACCCTAAATCCCAGATGAAAGGTGTAGTCCAGATTAAAGGTATGTTCCACCATACCTTTAATCCCGGATGACCTTGAACTCCAAAGATTTAACCTTCTGGAATCCATAGCCACTATGCCTCAAGTTCTCCATACCAAGATCCAGATCAGAAACTTCTATCTCCAAGTCTCCAGATAAGGGTCACTGGTGAGCCTTCCAATTCTGGATTATAGTTCATTCTAAATATAGTCAAGTTGACAACCAGGAATAGCCACTACAGCCCATTTGACAAAAAAATAGCCTATACCTGGCACTGCTTGGATAACCAAGAACTAGAGACACTATAGCTCAGAGACCTAGGGTAAACCAAACACTATGGCTCTAAAAAAATCAATAATATAATTCCTAATGATATTCTTCTATTCTCATAGAAGAGAATTCTTCTATTCTCATATTCAGTCATCATCTGAGATGCTTCTTCTGGAAGTAGTTGGGAACAGATTCAGAGACCCACATGGAGAGAGTATCAAAATAAGAGGTGTTCCTCAAACGTCTCCTCTTAGAGTTCAGGGAATCCTGTAGAAAAGAAGGCAGAAAGATAATAAGAACCAGAGGAGTCACCAGGAGAACAAGCCTATCTGTATCAACTAAACAAGGAGTATTACTTTACAGAGACTGAAACAGCAAATACAGGGCCTATTTTGTGTCTGTACCAGGTCATCTGCATATATACTATAGTTATTAGCTTAATATTTTTGTAAGACTGTAGACTAAGACAAAGTAGTTCTCTGACTCGTGTGTCTGCTCTTGGAAACTGTTTGGTTATCATGTCACTTCAATATGATAGCTTTTGCTTCATTTGCTGAATTTTCTTTTGCCATATTTGGTTGTTTTCTCTTAGAAGTATGTTCTTTTCTAATGAAAGTCACAAGAGATTTGATCTTTAGGGTTGGGTAGATTGAGAGGAACTAGAAGAAGTGGAGGGGGGCTATAATCAGAATATATTGCATAAGAGTCTATTTTAAATAAAACAAAGCAGACATGGACGTTCTGGAAATTTTGTCAAAACTTACAAATGTTAGTTACTAATGATAAAGTTGTAGGAGAACATCATGGTCACTGATGACTGTAAATATTTCATGAAATTGAAACATAAAACACAGATACGGCTGCAATTGATTAATTGTCATTCAATTGGTGGCATTTAGCAGGCATGCCTACTCTGCCAATGTCTGCCAGCCACTGGCAAGGCATTCAGCTTTTACCACTTCAGGGAAAGATGTTTTCTATTTTCTTCCTCAGAATTGCCTAAACAGTTTGACACAGCAGGATATCAATTAATTTTCTCTAAACTAAGTAGAATAAACTCTGGCAGTTGTCTTTATTTAAAATAAGTACGTTCTTGGCCATCATAATATTTAAATTGTCTTCATGGAAGGAAACATTTTATTTGATTCTCCATGACAGGAAATAAGGAGATTAGACTGCACAATATCCACCTGAAAAGGTTTACCACACAAGGCTGACTTGTTCTTCACAAGGGACTGTCTCCTTTCCTTCCCTTTGATAGTGCTTTTTGAACAGAATTCTTTCATGTGTGAGTAGGTGATTAGATCCTTTCATGATTTGGCTATAGTTAGATGATCAGAGTTGAAATTTCAGGATTCATATCAATAATATTTGCTTTTTTCAGGGGTCACTTAAGGCTCTGTAAAATGTCCTTGGTTTCAAAAAAGCAGTGCCTTAGTAAGGATGCTTTCAGGTGCTAACTAAGTGTATCATAGGATGCCAACATCACCTGATGAGACACCCAAAGATTCCTCCTTCATAGGAGCTCCGACATGCTGCATTTTGGGAGTGCAAATTTTCTAAAGAACTATATTCAAATTATTCATTGACAATTTAAATTCACCTACATTTTGAATAAGCGACCTCGGCACTTAGAATATATTTTATAGTTTATAGGTCTAAGTTAGCCAGCATAGGATTAGATATAGTATATGACTTTTCATCTTGTCTAAGGTCTTATTTTCTATGGTTTCATTTATTCTGAATGGGTGACTAGAAATATGAAGTTGAAAAATGGCAGAAATAATTCACAAGTTTTAAATTCCGTTATAAATAATGTGATAAAAACTTGTCTAGGATAAAAATAATATTCTTGTTTAGCATATGCATGTGTGACATAGTTTGGCAAAAAAGAGGTGAGGGAATAAAAGGGGAGGGGAGAGGAGAAGGAATGAGAAGAGAGAAATTGAAAGGAGGGAGAGAAGAAGGGAGAAGAGGAAGAGAGAAGACAGAATATAATTACTTTTATTATGTATATTTTTATAATTGTTCTATTTTACAACGCTACTGTTATTAATCTTTTATTTTGTCATATTGGAAAACTCTATCATTGATTGTGTTAGTTTTTTGACAACTTGACATATACTACAGTCATTTGGGAAGAGAAACCTATAACAGAATATTCCCCTGTCAGATTGGCTTGTAGGCAAGTGTGTGGGACATTTTTTTTAATTAATGATTAATGTAAGAGGGCACATTGTGGAGGCAGTGTCACTCATCGGCAGGTGGTCTTTCATTGTATAAGAAATAAGGCTGAGGAAGCCAGCAGGAGCAAGCCAGTAAGCAGAATTGATGCATGGTCTCTGCTTCTGTCTCCTGGTTCCTAACTTGAGTTCCTGCCTCAACTTTCTTTCATGATGGACAGTAAAGGTTAAGCCAAAAGAAATCATTTCCTCTCCAAAGATTTTTTTGTTCATGGTGTTTATCACAGCAATAAAAATAAAGCAAATAAGGGATAGATATATATGGCCAGGAAATATATAATATAAATATGGTTCTATACTGTCTACAGCTTTAGGTGTTCAGTGTAGGTTTTAAAACATCTTCCCTGTAGAGAAGAGAGAAGTACTGTACAGGTTTATTCTTCAATGAATTATTTATTCTATCTTACTAAAACAATAGACAAAATTATTGAGTATTCTGTGATATTGATGAAAAGTACGATAGGAGATGCACTGAATTTCTGAAGAACAGACATAAAATGCCAACACTGTTGAATTTAGGTGGAGACTAGAGGGGTGTTTATTTTGCTATTTTTATTTTTATCCATGTTGAAATGTTTGATGATGAAAACTAAAAACAAGGATCCATTAGGAAGTTACTGAGCAAATAAATTACGGCCTTCCTACACAATGATAATTTTGTGCTTGTCAGATACATCAAAATAAGTATCAGGTACATCTTTAGTAAGGTTATAAATGAGAGAAAAGTATTCATTCCATGTAGAATATTTGCAGAGTTGTTTTAAAATAAGACTGACTGTGCTTCTTGGTCTTCACATATGAAAGTGAACAAGCACCTGGCACTCTCTCTACTTCATAGCCCACTGACCTCATGATCTCCCTGCCATGGTGGATTATATTCCTTCAGACATGTAGTCAACAACAACAGCATCAGCAAGAGTAACAACACCCCCCAACAAAACAACAACAACACAGAACAAAACAAAGGAAAGTGTATGCTCTTCCTAAGTTGCTGTTTGCCAGATATTTAGAAACAATAATGAAAAAAAAAATAGAGAGAGATGATTGGCACCAAGAGAAATGGGATGGTTGCTGGTATCAATCTAGTCATGTGGATTAAAGGATTTTATAACTGGATTATGGAAGGATTTAGAGCTGTGGAGTAGCAGAGCATTAGAACGCTTGTCTTAGTTAGGGTTTTACTGCTGTGAACAGATACCAGGACCAAGGCAAGTCTTATAAAAAGCAACATTTAATTGGGGCTGGCTTACAGGTTCAGAGGTTCAGTCCATTATCATCAAGGTTGGAGCATGGCAGTATCCAGGCAGGCATGGTGCAGGAGGAGCTGAGAGTTCTATGTCTTCATCCAAATGCTGCTAGTGGAAGACTGACTTCCAGGCAACTAGGGTGAGAACCTTATACCCACACCCACAGTGACACACCCATTCCAACCAGGTCACACCTATTCCAACAAGGCCACACCTTCAGATGGTGCCACTCCCTGGTCCAAGGATATACAAACCATCACATTCCACTCCCTGGTCCCCATAGACTTGTTAAAAAACATGAGTCTATGGGGCCATACTTAAACATAGCATAATGCAAAATGCATTTAGTGCAACTTTCAAAGTCCTTATAGTCTATAGCAGTTGCAACAATGTTAAAAGTCCAAAGTTCAAGGTCTCTTCTGAGATTCATTCAACTTAATTAACTGTAATCCCCAAAGCAAGACAGGAAACCAGCTGGGCAAACTCCAAACTCTGCATCTCCATGGCTGATGTCAAAGTGGTCTTCAGATCTCCACTCCTTTTTCATCTTTTTTGACTGCAACAAACTGCTTCCTCCTGGGCTGGTTCCACTCCCTGTTAGCAGCTTTCCTCAGCATGTATCCCATGGCTCTGGCATCTTTAACATCTTTGAGTCTCCAAGGCAATTTCAATGTTACAGCTTCTTGTTTCAGTGTCTGGGATTCCACTTGATCTTTTGGACTCCTCCTAAGGGCTGGCATCACTTCTCCATCTCTGTCCTCTGTAGCACTCTATGCTCAGGTTGATCCACTCCATTACGGCTGCTGTTCTTGGTGATCATCCCATGGTACTGACATCTCCAATACACTGGGGTGTTCCACTCCAACAAGGCTTCACCAATAGCCTCTCATAGGCTCTCTTCAGGGTGCCAAGCCTCAAATCCTTTGCATGACCCCTTCAATCCTGGGCCATCAACTACAGCTGAGGCTTCACCTTCTCCAATGGGCTTCCCTGGCCTCTCACAGTGCTAAGCCTCAGCTTCTCTCCATGATCCCTTCATTCCTTCACAAGCAGTACCACCTGAGTGACTCTTACACATTACCAAGTCCAGCCACAGCATGAGGTACAACCTTGGGTATCTCTGAAACACAGCTTCTTTGTGCTCCCAGAAAACAATTTCCAGAAGATTTCACCTCAACGATGCTGGTCTCTTCTTAATCACCGTTAATTCCTTAGCTCCAGCTAACCAGCATCAATTTTCCCAGTAGTTCCTTCCATTCTTAACTCTAGAGCCAGAGCCACGTGGCTGAAGCTGCCGAGTTCTGCTGCTTACAGGAACTAGAACATGATCCCCTTGTACTATTATATTATCATTAGCTTTATGTTTTCTAAATCCTTCACTGCCTAAGCTTGGCTATCCTGGTTCTTGCTCTGTAGATTGACCTTGAATGCAGAGATCAGTATTCGATTAAAGGTGTGTACCACCATGCCTGGATCTAATTAAGCTGGGTAGAATCTTGCCCCAAGGTCCCACTCCCTTAATCTGTTATCTCCTAGAACACAAGATTTTGTTCCATTTCACTTCCTGGTACTCCTTTAATATTCGAACAATTTATTTTATATTTTGCCTTTCTAAGCTTGCTATGCTTGTTCAAACTTCTCTTTGTGAGACTTAACCAGAGAACAAAATCTCTGCTGGGCTTTTTTGAAACTTCTTTTGTCAATGCAATTAATCCAAGTCTCTTCACCTTAGCCTCAGGCAAACTTTTCAGACAAGGGCAAAAAGTAGCCACACTCTTCACCAAAATACCACAAAACCAGTCTTTATGCCACATTCTGAAATTCTTCTCCTTTGAAATCTCTTGGGCCAGGTCAACACAGTTCAAATTACTCCCAGCAACAAAGTCTTCCATATTCCTACTAGGATGACCCATTAAGCCCCATTTAAAGCATTCCACTGCTTTCCAAATCCAAAGTCCCAAAATCCACATTCTTTCAAATAAAAGCATGGTCAGGCCTATCACAGCAATACCCCACTCCTGGTACCAATTTGTCTTAGTTAGGGTTTTACTGCTGTGAACAGATACCAGGACCAAGGCAAGTCTTATAAAAAGCAACATTTAATTGGGGCTGGCTTACAGGTTCAGAGGTTCAGTCCATTATCATCAAGGTTGGAGCATGGCAGTATCCAGGCAGGCATGGTGCAGGAGGAGCTGAGAGTTCTATGTCTTCATCCAAATGCTGCTAGTGGAAGACTGACTTCCAGGCAACTAGGGTGAGGACCTTATACCCACACCCACAGTGACACACCCATTCCAACCAGGTCACACCTATTCCAACAAGGCCACACCTTCAGATGGTGCCACTCCCTGGTCCAAGGATATACAAACCATCACAACGCTCTACACCACGCTGCAGTGTTTCAAAAGACTAGAATGTCAACTGTAATTTAGAGAGTAGGCTATGGCTGTAGTGTGCTCATGTTCTGAAAATTTGTGTAAGGCTGACATAAACAAACAAAAAACCAAGCAACAACAACAACAACAAAAGGACTGGACTATTCTCTCTCTCTCTCTCTCTCTCTCTCTCTCTCTCTCTCTCTCTCTCTCTCTCTCTCTCTCTCTCTCTCTCTCTCGGTCTGAGGAAATTTCAAGCCCTTGGAAACTTAGGTTGTGGACTGGTAATAAGTGCTCAGTGCACTTACCCAGATTTACTGTGACAGGTAACAGAACAGAATGTAGAGAAGAAGACATCAAAACAAAACAAAAAAAACCAACCAAACAAATGTGCTGCTTGGTTAGAAAAGTATCCTGAAAGCAGATAAAGTTTAGAAGAGAAAAGGTATAGATAAAGAGGCTATACAGAGATAAGTACCTTTAAGGAGAAGCTTGAGTTCTCTGCTAAGAGAGAAGTAGGAAAGGATCCCCAAGGAAAAGGTTCAACCAATGGAATGCTTCTGGGTATAGAAACACAAACTAATTTGAAAAAAAAGGTCTTTAAGAAGACAGAGCACCATGATATTCTGTGGGACAAACAGATATCCAGTGAAGTGCCTTACCAGGCTTCCCTGTGAAGGCACACAGAGGCAGCTGCTGCTGTGATTCCAGAGAACCCAGCTATATCACAAGCTGTCAGTGGAAAGAGACGTTCCCCACATGGCACTGGGTTTGCAGACATGGAGGGTTAAAAATGACCAGGTTCTGCTTGCTAGCACCACAGATCAAACAAAGGTTGGGTTCGTTGTGTGGAGATCCTGATTGGGTTGTATATGATTGAGAAAGTAAAGATCTAAGGTTCAGTGGAGACATCCAGATATTAGAGATGCTAGAAACATGAGTTGTTCTCCAAGGAATGCTGCAGACAAGCAGAGCTTACTCAAGTGAGAAGTCACATATGCCAAAGGCAACAAAATGAGATGGGTGGGGCTTCCAAGATTTATTGAAAATTAGACTGTACCTTGAAAGCCTCAGATGCTGGCTGGACCTGAAACTATGGGCTTTGTTGTTTATCCTGATGGATGAATCAGAGGTTTTCTTGCTATTTTTCCTATTTCTATTAAATGGAAATGTTCAGTCAGTAAAACTGTATATAAGAAGTACAGAACTTAGCTATTTTTCTCTATCTTGTTTTTTAGTTTCTCTCTGTCTCTCTGTCTCTCTTTGTCTCTGTCTCTCTCTCTCTTTCACTCTTGTGTGTGTGAGGTGGATGTGTGGATGGATGGATGGATAGATGGACAGATGGATGGATGGATGGATGGATGGATGGATGGATGGATGGATGGATGTGTGCATGTTGTACCTGTGACTGTGGGTAAATGCACCTGTTCTTGCATGGAGACCAAAGGAGAACACCATGTGTCAAATTTTATCACTCTCCACCTTATTCCTTTGACATAGGGTCTCTCACTAAAGCTAGACCCACAAGCCCCAGAAATCTCATCTCTCTCCCACCCTCAACAATGGGGCTAAAGGTGCTTGCATCCCCATCTGATTTTCAATGTATATGTCTCTGACTTGTGTTCAGATTGAGAGGCACGGAACTATCTATCACTTGCTTTTAAAATAATAGGGTTTCATAATTAAAAGAATGCCCTAAGTCTCAGAAGAAGCTCTATAGTTACACTTCAACTTTTTAACTTTTATTTCATGTGTATAAGTGTTTTGTCTGCATATTGTCTGTGTACTGCGTGTGTGACAGGTGTCTGCAAAGGCAATAACTTTGTGTCAGAACACCTGAAACAGGAGTTACAGACAGAGGTAAGCTGCCACATGGGTCTGGGAACCAAACCTAGGTTCTCTATAAGTGCAGCAGGTGCTCTAAATAACAAAGGTAAGTCAAAGATCCCAACATTTACACATTTGAATGGTGTTGGAACTGTTAACTGGTATGGTGACTTCTGTAGTTATACTAAGTTCCTTTTACAGTATGAGGTGGTCATGAACAGTCTGACCAGATTTGAAATCAATGTTTCCACAAGCTCATATGTTTACAGATTTGATCTCCACCTGATGCTACCAGGGAAGTTGTCAAATCTTTAAGAGGAAGTAAATGTCTGAGTTCTGGCTCTGAGTTTTATAGTTCTGTCTCACTGTCTCACTTTCTTGTCATTTCCCTGTTTCCTGCTCCATTGAGCTTTGAGGAATTAGCTACAACATGTTTCTGACACTCTGTATCTATTCAAACTATGAGTTAAAACAAATACATTCTCCTTTAAAATTATAAAATACAGTGAGATGATATACCCATAATAGCATATCAAGAAGATACCTCTTGCTGGGAACAATCAAAGAGATGGTTAGAAAATAATAGCAAAACCAGGATGTAAGGATTCACAGTCTTAGAGACTAGGAAGTCTTGAAGTAGCTGTTCCTTTCTGATGGCATTTGCTTTTCCTCAGTACATAATAAGGACTTGTTGTATAAATGCATAGTCAGGGAGGGCTTGGTGGACAGATCAGAAAGAAATCAATAGGAAACATGAGGCCACAGGTAGATAGATATTGAAGTCTGTGGAAGCAGAAACAGCCAGATCATGAGAAAGCATGGTAAAAAGAGGGACAAATAAGCAAGGACATTATATGACAATTTTGTCCTTAAGACATGACCCTTTCCCCTCTTCCGAGACAGGGTTTCTTTGTGTAGTCCTGACTGTCCTAGACTAGGCTGGTCTCTGACTCAGGAATCTGCCTGCTTTTGTGCTCCAGTGTTCCAGCAGAGCCCAGCTAATTTCTCAGTTTCTTAACTCTACAAGCAGGTATGCTGAGACGCTAGGCAAAAAGGTCACAGATCCAGAACTAAGTTTCTTACACTCTCATGGGTGAGATAAAATTTTTCCTTTTGGAAGCCTGCTCAGAAAGCTACAGGCTGTGAGTAGAAATGAGCCTGAGAAAGTAAAACTTTATAAAACCTATAACTCAACTTAAGAAATCTCAGTCCCTAAATGGGTGAAGTTATATCTCAGCTAAGAAAACAGCTTCAGAAAACTTTGCTTACCCTTGTGCAATATCCAATAATCCATGAGAAATTATTAGACGTTTCAGTAACTAAGAGCACAAGAGAGAAAAAAAAAAACCCAACCTACCTAGGATACAGATATTTGAGTTATAAAATATGGGCTCAAAATCGCCATGGTCTCTAATTAAAAAAACCAACATATAATACATAATTTTATTAAAGTGAAATACAGTTATTATAACATAAAATAGTCAGTCTTAGCTACTTTTCTCATTGGAATGCCAAATCCCTGACAAAGACAACTTCTGGAGGAAGCATTTAGTTTGACTCACAGTCTGAAGTTATACACACTTCATCATGGCAGGAGAGGCATGGTAGGTAGGGCATGAGTTATCTGGTCACTTGCACCTACAGTCAGGAGGCAGCAGGAACTAAACTTGAGTGCTCTCCCTAATTTCTTCTTTTTTATTCAACCTGAGATCTCCCAACATTTGAACTGGTGCAGGCCAGATTTAAGATGGTTCATCTCAGCTCAATAGGTATTAAGTCTAGGAAGCTCTCACTGATATGCTTATTATGTACCTAGAAATAGTTGGGGTGAATATTTTCACTGAAGCATAGAGAAAAAAACAACACAAACTATCTGAGTGCAAAAGAAATGTGATGCATGCCAAAAGATGCTAACTAACACATGTGCAGCCGAAGTTCCCATGGTGATAGGTAGAAAGAACAAGGCAAACAGTCCATAGGAAATCATGGCTGTGTATTATCTAGAAATCTGAAAAATGTTTCTATAGATTTAATAATTCTTAGAACTTTAATCATAAAGATACAGAGAAAAGGACACATATGACATTATCAATGGTAAATACCCATGGACAAAACAAAGCTGTAAAAAAAAAAAAAAACAAAACAAAACAAGCTAGAAAAAAAGGTAAACCTGAAACAGGAAATCTGTAAGACTGACAGCTGTCATTCCAAAAGAAATGAAGGAAAACAGAATTCGATGGAAATATATCTTTTAAACAAAAATGGAAAATAAAACCGACTTAATACTCTGATTCTGCACACACTAGGAACATCTTCCCCCTACTGCTGCTGATTGAACTCAGAGCATTTCAAATGCTGGGATAATACTTTAACAGCAATTTACTACCTTGGCCCCTAGAATATTTTTAAGGGTAAATTAAAGATGTTTCCACATGAACAAAACTTAAATTTATTTGAGAACATTTGTAAGTAAAAAAAATGCTAAGTGAAGCAGGAAAAATAATCTCAGAAGCAGACTTGAAAATGAAATAAAAGCAAAGAAAAGAGACAATAAATGCATATAAATAGTTACAATGTGTTGTGAGGTTTAAAATGTATTAAATTAATGCACATGAAGACATACTCCAGCCAAGAGGAAGTGAATAAGACTCCAGTATGTTAAGATCCAAAGCAGGTAGTACAGATACTAGTTTATGGCAATCATAAAAGAAAATGCATCAGAAATTACATAAAGCCTAATTGATCAGATTAAATTACATAATGCTAATTGATTATTCAAAGCAAAGATACACAATGTTTTGACTATAAGAACATGTTTTAGATATATAAACATGTAAGAGTTTAAGGAACGTAACAAAAATATAAGTCATGCAAATCTGAGAGCAGGTAATATAGATATACTTAAAATAGAGAACTATACCTAAGAAAAAGTTTAATCTTTCAAAATCCATAAGTAGGGCTGGCAGATGGCTTAGTACAAAAAACATTCACTCCATAAATGTGAAGATCTGAATTCATATCTTTACTACCTATGAGACTGCCAGGCAGGCTTGGTCGCCTGCTTGTAGTCACAGCAAGTAGACAGACGATTCCTGTGGCAAGCTGGATATTTAACGTAGTTCAATCTGCAAACCCCAGGTTCAAGTTCCGTCAATAAAGTGTAGAGCAATTGTGAAAGACACACATTGTTATCTTCAAGCCTCTCTGTACACCTGAGCCCTCACACAGGTGAACATGAACTCACAAATGCACATACATAACACATATTGACAGATAAATAAAGAGATAAAGGTAAGTATGCTGTAATAGTAATGAGTATATTGATAATAAAGGCAGGCACAGCACAGGAGCAACAGTTGAGAGTCCAAAAGCAGAAAGCTGAGAGAACAACCCACTGGGGAGGGCAGGAGACCTGTGAAGACTTAAGTTCACTGTCGATAACATACCTTTCCTTTTCCAACAATGACATTCTTCCTAATCCTTCCAAGGGAGCCACCCATTGGGTCTCAAGCATTCAAATGGCAGAGACTTATTGGGGAATATTACATTCAAACTACCGTAGTGAGTCTAGTTATCTGCAATGTATTGTGTATGTCAAAATGGCTGTAAGAAATAATATGAATGGTCTCAGAGAAAGAAATAATACATGTCAAGGTTGATAGATATGCAAATTACCATCTGGATAGGTACAACTTGTGCATATGTGTTTAACTATATTGTACCATGAAAATGCATATAATAATTTTATTAATTGTGTGTGAACACTTTTGTGCACTCACTTAACTTCAAAAGATAAAGCAAAAATCGGAAGAATTGAAGCACTAGGCAAATTATCTAAAATCGTTTTGAAAGAATACATAATATTTGAAAGACCAAATCTAAATCATTTGAAACTAGTTAACTGCACATGGAGAAACTAATACCTCCAAAAAGGTGATAAATATTCTTTCCATGGAACATACACCAAATTTGAGTTTGTGGAACCACATATCAAGAAATCACTAAAGATAAGCTTATTTTTCCAAGGAGGCTTTTACTTATAGAAAATAACAAGGCTACTTGATGCTACTTCTGAAGGCTTTCAGGGTGAACACATTTCTTTGGGTACTGTTTGGTTGTTCACTTATTTCTGTTTTCAGCTTTTAGCATTTGTTACCTAGTGGCCCTCTCTTTCACTTTCAAAAGACCTACCATCATCATAGCGTAGTTATCTGAACTGTTATCATCATGACTAGGAAAATCTGTGACAATGGTTTCAGCTGGTACATGTCTTCTTTAAGGCACACTTAGTTAGATTAGGTCTACATGGACCATGTTGGATCATCTCTGTGTCAGAAATGCTTTCACTTTACCTGCATTTCTAGACTCCCTTTTGTCTTAGAAGGCATTGTATTCACAAATTCTAGGAACAAGGACATGGGTGTTTCTAGGAGCCGGTGTCTGTATGCCACAAGGCTTGGCAAGGCTACTCAACGTAGAGAGCTCAGCCAGGGAAATACAGCAGGAGAAGAAAAAGCACAAGACATGAAAAGTAGAGTAACACTAAAACCATCTTTATTTGAGTAGATGTATATTATAGAGGGATGGGTTTTTAAACAAACATTTTGGAGTAAATTAGTATACCCATATGTAACTAAAGTATTTTAATACCTATGTTTGAAATCAATTCCAGATAACTTGCATAGTGAAATTTAAAGATAAAGGCAATGAAACTTTTAGAAGTAAAAATACCAGACTCTTATATTAAATTTGTAGGTTTTCCAAAGAATTCTGAAACATAACAGAAATAAATAATTGGACTACACCAAAATGAAGAAATACCATAAGAACTCACCATTGGATGGAAAGGCTTATGAAGAAATTACAGATATCAGAAAGAACTTAGCAGACAAGGGAATACATAGAAGCAAAAGATTTCATCATAGATTCCATCATTAGTCCACTCAAATGGATAATAAAGAAATAAGAACAATTAAACCTCATTAGTCACTGGAAAATATATATTAAAAATTATAAAATCATTCTACATACTCTACATTTTTGAAATTATTGTATGTGTGTGTGCATGTGTGCATACATTTGTGTGTGTGTGTGTGTCTGTGTGTTAGTATGTACCAAGTGAGTGCAGATGCCCAGGAATCTAAAAGGAGACATCAGATTCCTGGGAGCTGAAGATATAGACAGTTGTGAGCTTTCTGCTGTGAATGTTGGGAGCAAAACTTGGATCTCCTAAAAGAGCAGAAAGTTCTCTTACCTTCTGGACCTTTTTCTTCAGATCATCATAATAGCTAAAAATGGGATGCAGAAAAATATTGTTGCCCGTGATGGAGAAAACCTAGAACTTTTATGACTACTGCTGATGGCATGTTTATTTTGAACAATTTATGATATCAACTAGAATTCAGCAGATCTAACAGTAGACAGCGTGTGAAATTTTATAGATACAAACCCAAAATTAATGTACACTTATTTTTTGTGCACTGTTAAGTTTATTTTCATTTAATATAACATGAAGTTAGCAGACATATATTTAAGGTAATAAAATGTTATCATTGATAAGGATACTTTAGTATAGCTGGAGATTTAACATTCAAAGTTTACTTACTTTTAAAATGTAAAATGCACAAGTATAATATTCACCTAAAATATATTAATACACACACATATATAAAATTCTACTATGATACAATGTTCTATGACATATATAATAATTTTCATAAAAATTACAGCTTTGGGCAAAACACACATAATAAAATATACAGAGATTGTGAAGAAAATTAAATGAGAAAACAACAATCAAAAATTTGATGAGTGACACACAGAGAAGATAGGAACTTAATTATAATTGGTCCTGTGATATTACATACATAATTAGTTTTATATTGAATAATTTCATAATTAATCTGTAAACATTTCACAGGTTTCTTTTTAAAAAGGACTAAAAGGGCTACAGTTTGTTACTGTTAGATAAATGATGGGTGCCTATTACTCTCCCATGGCTTGTATAATGAGTTATCACAAATTTAGCATCTTAAAATAGCTTCTTCTATCATAGTCTTAGAAACCAGAAATGCCAAACTGAGATATTTACAGGTGGTTCTCCTTAAATCCCAAGGGGAGGATCATTTCCTGCATCTTTCAGCTCCTGTTGCTCCCAGCATTCTTAAAATGATGACTGCTCCCCTTTAAAAAATTGTCTTCATAATCATATATCAGCATTTTTCTATATATACGAGAGAGAGGGAGAGAGAGAGAGAGAGAGAGAGAGAGAGAGAGACAGAGAGACAGAGAGACAGAGAGAGAGAGAGAGAGAGAGAGAGAGCTTAAGATAGAAGAAGAGGAAAGGAGGGAGATAGAGAGGTATATGCCCATAGAGCAGAGGAGGGTATTGAGTGTAGCACATTCTGCTGTATTTCCTTGAGACGGGGTCTATAGCTGGCAGTAAGGCAATGCAGATCTTCTGTCTCTATGCTCTACAGAACTACTATTGAAGGCAAGCATGAACACGGTCACCTTTCTCTCTCTTTTTTTTCTCATTGATTTACTTATTCACTTTACATTCCAATATCTAATCCCTCTATTCCCAGCCTGTCCGAGTTTCTCCCCCTTCCAACCTTGCCTTCTCCTCTGAGGAGGGGGAGGCCCCTCTAGGCACATCGAGTCTCTGTAGGACTAGGCTCTTCCTCTCCCACGGAGGTGAAGCAAGGCAGCCCATTTAGGGAAATGGCACCACAGACAGGGAACAGATTCAGGTACAGCCTCTGTTGCAATTGTTGGGGAACCCACATGAAGACCAAGCTACACATCTGTTGTATATGTGCAGTGAGCATAGGTCCAGCTCATGCTCACTCTTTGGTTGGTGGTTCAGTCTGTGTGAGACCGTATGGGTCCGGGTTAGTTTACTTTGTTGGTCTTCCTATGGAGTCCCTGTTCTGCTTGGATGCTTCAATCCTTCCTCCAACTTTTCCACAAGTTTGAGCTCCACCTAATGTTTGTCTGTGGGTCTCTGCGTCTGTTTCCATCTGCTCCTTGGTGGAGATTCTCAGAGGGAAGATATGTTAGGCTCCTGTCTGCAAGCATAATAGAGCATCATAAATAGTGTTAGGGATTATTCTTGCCAATGAGATGGGTCTCAGTTTGGGCCAGTCATGAGTTGGGCATTCCTTTCTCTGCTTCATCTTTGTTCTTTCACATCTTGTTTGTAGGACATGTTTTGGGTCAATGTTTTATGGTGGGTTGTTCTAACTCTTCCACTGGCTACAGGAGGTGCCAATTAGTACTTGATATATCCCCCTACTATAAGTCTTAGCTAGTCACCCCCATAGACTCCCTGGGGCCTCTTCTGTCCCAGGTGTCTGGTATGTCTTAGAGATGTACACCAAGCCCTTTGCCCACCAGTGATTTCTGTTCTCTCTTCCATGTTCTCCCTGTACCTGATCTCCCAACCTGGTTAACCTCCTTATTCCCTCTCCTACACAGTTCCCTCCCTCCATCCACCTCTGATATCTACTTTATTTCAGCTTCTGAGAAACATTCAAGTATTCTCCCTTGGACCCTAATTGTTATTTACTTTCTTTGGGTCTGTGGATTGTAGCATATGGATTTGATAGCTAATATCCACTCATAAGTGAGTATATACCATATGTGTCCTTTTGGGTCTGGGTTACCTTACTCAGGATGATAGTTTCTAGTTCCATCCATTTACATACAAAACTCATCATATCTTTGTTTTTAGTAGCTGAGTAGTATCCATTATGTAAATGAACCATATTTCTTTATCCATTCTTCAGTTGAGGGGCATCTAGGTTATTCCCAGTTTCTGGAAATTATGAATAAAGCTAATATGAACATAGTTGAGCAAGTGTATTTGCAGGATGGTGGAACATCTTTTGGGTTTGTGCCCAGTAGTGGTATAGCTGGGTCTTGAGATAGAACTATTCCCAATTTTCTGAGAAACAGCCAAATTGATTTCCGGAGTGGTTGTACAAGCTTGTTCTCCCCCTCATCGAATGAGTTTGGCAATATTCCTTCTGTTCCTATTTAATCAAATAGTGTGAGGAGTATTGATATTAGATCTTCTTTGAAAGTCGGTAGAGATCTGTAACCATCTGGCTCTGGGGTTTTTTGTTTTTTGCTTGGGACACTTTTAATGAATACTTCTATTTCTTAGTGGTTATAAAGCTGTTTCAATAGTTTATTTGATCTGGATTTGACTTTGGTAAGTGATATCCATCTAGAAAGTCATCCATTTTATTTAGATTTTCCAATTTGTGAAGTTCCGGCCTCTGAAGTAAGACCTAATCATTCTTTGGATTTCCTCAGATTCTATTGTTATGCTTCCCATTTCATTTCTGAATTTGTTAATTTGGGTACTGTCTCTTGGCCTTTTGGTCAGTTTGGTAAGAGGCTGGTTTATCTTGTTGATTTTCTCACAGAACCAGCTCTTGGTTTCTTTCATTCTTTATATTGTTTTCTTTGTTTCTAATTGATTAATTTCAGCCCTGATTTTGATTATTTCCTGCTATCTACTCATTTTGGATGTGTTTACTTTTTGGTTTTGTTTTCTAGAGCTTTCAGGTATACTTTTAAATTGCTAGTATGAAAACTCTTCAATTTTTTTCTGAAGGCATTAGTAGTATGAACTTTTCTCTTAGCATAACTTTCATTGTGTATCATATGGCTGCATATATTGTGCCTACATAAATATTGAATTCTAGAAAGTTTTTAATTTCTTTCTTTCTTTCCTGATCCAGTGATCATTGAATAGAGTTGTTCAGTTTCTATGAGTATGTAGGCTTTCTGTTTTTTCTGTTTTTGTTGAAGTCCAGCTTTAATCCATTGTGGCCTGATAGGATGCAATGTGTTCTTTCAATTTTCCTGTATCTATTGAGGCTTGCTTTTAAGAAGCTATATTATTTTGTGTTCTGGTGAAATGTTCTGCAGATAATTGTTAGGTCCACTTGTTTCATTACCTCTTTTAGTTTTATTATTTCTTTATTTTATTTTTGTCTCAATGACCTGTGAACTGGTGAGAGTGGGGTGTTGAAGTTTCCCACTATTAATGTAGGGGTTCAATGTGTGATTTAAACATTAGTAGTGTTTTTTTATAAATGTGGGTGCCCTTGTATTTGTAGCATAAATATTCAGAATTTAGACATCATCTTGATTAAATTTTTCTTTGATTAATCTTGCTTTAAAGTATATTTTTTTAGATATTAGAATGGGTACTCCAGCTTGTTTCTTGGGTCCACTTGCTTGGAAAACTTTTTTCCAGCCCTTTAATTTAAGGTAATGCCTATCATTGTTGCTGAAGTATGTTTCTTATATGCAGCAGAATGATGGGTCCTGTTTAAGAAACCACTTTTTTAGCTCATATCTTTTTATTGGGGAATTGTATCCATAGATATTGAGAGATATTAATGACCAAAGATTATTAGTTCCTGTTATTTAAAATATATGGAATGCACTAATTTTCATGTCATCCTTGTACATGGAACATGCTAATATTCATGGTATCATTCTAATTTTAGTATATGTGCTGCAAAAATGAGCACTATGTCCATTTCTTTACATAGTTACTTGGATTTGAATTCAGATCTTTACACTTGTTTAGCAAATGCTTTTTTCCTCCCAGACATCTGCCCTCTCTTCAGCTCCCACGTGACCCTCTTATCTCTGTCTTTTTTCCTTCTTTTCTTCTACAAGGACTGACTGGATGAGGTAACATTAACAATTATATCTACAAAGACCTTCTTTCCAAATAATATAATGGTAACATACCCGGGCTTTGAAAAATGAGCATATCTTTTTATAGGTAGTGGGGCACCATTCAACCCATTACAGAAGTGCTATCAAAATGTTCAGGCTTGAAAAAGAAATCCTCTGGGGTATATATTTAAGGCAGATACTTGCTTCATGAAAGCACATAGTACCCAACCACCTGGTAGTGTACAGTGTCTGCTGAGCTGCCTATTTGGCTGTGCTGCTGCTGAAAGATCCCTTGTTTCTTCCTGGTTTGACTTGTCTTTATCTGACAGGGGGAAGGATTTAAAAATTATTGCATGTTTCATGGCATCAAAATGGCTATTATGACCACAGAGGGAAGCACACTAGCAGGCTCTGGAAATTTCTGCTTATGATTTCTGTGTATAGGTGGTGCTTTGTCTTGATTGTGAGAAATACTATCCCTGACTTTTTCAATCTTATATTCTTTTAGAAACTTCATTTAGACCTGTTCTTACTGACGTTGTAGCATTCAAAGTTCTCTCAGGGTTTATAGGAAATAAAATACAATCACAGGATTGTCTCTTGTGGTGCAAATGTGGGAACAAATATGATTACTTCTTGTGACTTATCCTTTAAAATCCTTATTTCCAGGTTCTCTTAATTTTTCTTTTTTCCTCCAATCTTGTGTGCTCTGTGTGTGCTTCTTTGTATTTTGTGGTGTGTGTGTGTGTGTGTATGTGTGTGTGTGTCCTCCTATTTTTAGGAGCATGATACTTAGATATGCTTTGATGTCTGATTTGTTGAGTATGTTTTCACTATAGAGAAGTTCACAACTGAAAAAACAAATGTCAAACTTGTTTTATGGTGCAGAGCCATATGCTCATGTGTGCTTCATGTGATCCTTCATAAAACACCTCTTTACTTAGGTGAAGTGACAGGTATTTTGTTTGGCTTGGTTTTATATTTCTGAGAAATAGTTTTGCTATGTAGGCAAGGCTGGTTATGAGCCTCATACTTTTGCCACAGCCTCCAAATGCTAGGATTGTATTAGTGCCTTGCTAAACTCGACTGGCTGCAGTTTTAAGTGCCTACTTAACTGTTTCTCAATTAAGCCAAATATAAAGTACAACCCTTACATTTTGTGTATATTTTCTTTAAAATACCAGTCATTTTAAAATACATTGGTATTTACAAAGCAAGTCCATTAGTGCAATCAACTTTGCCAAAAAGTTTATGGCAATATTTTATAAAAGTGCAAGTTGAAATTTACCCAAGTATACACCAACAGCAAATAGAGGAGATAAAACTTGAAAGGCTTGAACGGAAACATTAAATAGCAAAGTGAATGAATGGTCTGGAGTGTGTACAAAAGTATGGGTGAGTATGACAACATAAAACTTAATGAAGGCAGACAAAACTATATGCAATGCATCTTTTATTTGTAAAAGAAACAGCACAATTATTTGATGCTGTTAGGAGGCAAGGTGGTGGCTCGCCTTGGGTGTGCTGAGGCACTCTGTTGGTGAGTTCCCTGTGACAGGTGACTCAAGTACATGTTTAAATTATATACACTTTTTACATGTGCATTTAAAATCCACTATGTCAAAGAGGAAAAATGTGATTCCTGCTATCTATGAAATCAAGTTTATAGTAAACTTAAGCAGTTCTGACACCAGGCAACAGTGGAAACCATCAGTACACACCATTCCACATAGGGAACCACATTCCAGCTCAACCTTAGTGCTGATGGAACATCTTCAACTGCTTCCCTTCTCTCTGTTTTGTTGCTTGTTTCCTTACTTTTTTTGTTTGTTTGTTTGTTTGTTTGTTTTTGAAACAGGGTTTCTCTGTATAGTCCTGGCTGTCCTGGAACTCACTCTGTAGACCAGGCTGGCCTCAAACTCAGAAATCTGTCTGCCTCTGCCTCCCAAACAGTGAGGACATCTTAACAGTGTCCAGTTACATCTTTATGTTTTAAGAAATAAGGAGGAAATTTTAATTTCTAGAACTTTCCCATTCCTGGTAGTAGCAAACTTAAAATTGGTTGACAATATAGATGCTGAGCTTATGACTTTTTTTTTTTTTTTTGGCTTTTTACCTGAGTTTTCATTTCCCATTTCTATTCACTATATTTTGTCAAGTATTTGATATTTTGGGTGCACTGATTTGTAGATTATTCTTTTTTCAATTCTACTCCCTCAAAAGCCATCTTCCTTTGGTGATTACAGGCCTTTAGACCCAGTTTATTACTTTTAAATTTATATGTTCTTTGTAATGTTCCATTTTGGGTCTGTCTATTCCAAATTCTTTTGTCAAGGAGGATTCTATATATTTATAGCTACCTTTACCCTTAAATTTATGCTTTCCTACTTTCTATGTGTACTCTTGCTCTTTTTATGCCAACAACTCTTGCTTACTTGGATTTTTATTTTGATTTATCTTTCAGTGTGTGCAACTTTTTAAAGGGAAAACTACTAGAGGAATATTTATGTAACATTTCCCATCTAAAAATGTATTTCTCTTGTCTTGAAAGTAAACCAAATGAAGCAAGATAATATATTTTAAGACTGAATTCTTGGGTCATAGTTTTCCTTCAAACTGTTATAATTTTTTCGTTCTGTCTTTGTCTCCATCTTTCTCTGTGACCCAGGCAGCCCTATCCATTTGATACTATGAATGGAAGGTGTATCTTTGAATGTCCTTGGAGCAGAAGCTGAGAAGGGTTTACCTAGTTACCAGAGCTGAAAGACAGAGAACACAGCCTGTGGCGTGCTCAGTGTGCATGACACATACATTTCCTGCACCCACAGTTTTATGAAATTGTGTTTGTCTCTAGTTCAAGATTGTGGGGCTTGCTTCCTCTCTTTAGCCTTATCAGTACAGAGGTTTGAATAATGAAATAAAAATCTGATTTATTTTCATACTTTCCTTAGTTTCCTGAAAACTAAGTTTTCTGTAATAAAGACAATTTCTGAATGAAAGAAATTCCTGCTCTCAGCAACAAATGTTGCCACCATTGCTTTCATTGTATGGACAGATGGAGAAAGGAACATACGCAGGAACTAATGTTTGGCAAACAAGTTTGTGGGCATGGGAGGCCATAGGAAAGAGAGTTCCATAGGAAAGGGAGGCCAGGAAGACAAACAAAAAAGAAGCAGGGAGTGTGAGCTTGGGGGGTTCCAAGTGTGTTACCCCAACACCATTGAATTACTTCCTTAGTCCTTCATAGGGGAAGAGAGTCCAGAGAAAGGCAGGAGAATATAGTGCATCTAGTCTAGCTGGACAATATACCTCTAGCCTACATGTCCCCATCCTCCTTCATTCATCTTGTTCTTACAAACTTTCTTAGACACATCTCTGCTCACTCTGGAGGATCCAGGACAAATATTTAGTGAGTCCCAGATCCCTACTTCTGCCTTGCTTCATTTGTCAGTGTTGGTATTTAGCCTCAGCATGTCCCAAAGACATCAATAAGGGAAGTCCCAGATAATGACAGAAGGGATATAGCACCTAAAATGAAAGACAGTGACAATCCCATATAAATTCCTGGACTGGCAGACACAGATTCAGACACCCCCCACTGTACATGTTCATACCCAAAGTCATCAAATTTCTCCCTCTGTTCTCTAGCATTGCATATCAGGGTCCCAAAGACAAAGTGGAAGATAATATCTAACACAAGTCCAGCTAACATTGTTGGATTTGGTTTGCTACTGTCTTAATTACTGCCCTATTACTGTGATGAGACCCTATGACCAATATAGCTTATGGAAGAAAATATTTAATTAGGTACTTAGTTATAGTTTTAGAGGGTTGGTCCATCATAATCATAGTGGGAAGCAAGTTTGCACACAGAAAGTCAAAATGTGGGCACATTAGCTGAGCAGTTTATATCCCCATCTGTAAGCAGTTGTGGGTGGCGTGGCAGAGACATAGAGACAGAAATGGAGAAATAGACACTGGGCCTGGTATGGGCTTTTGAAACTCCAAAGCCAAAGATCACCCTGATTACACACTTTCATACTTCCTCCAACAAGGCCACACCTCATAATCCTTCCATATTCAGCAGTTGAGTATGTTCAGCATGTAAATATGAGCCTCTCTCTCTCTCTCTCTCTCTCTCTCCTCCTTATACAAACCATCACAGCTATCATCTTAAATCCTCTTCTTCTCTTCCTCCTTTCTTCTTGTTTACTTCGTTCTATTCTTTTTTAAAAAACATCATTATATAGCTTAGGCTGGCTTTGAATTTATATTACATTTCAGTTTCCCAAATGGTATGTATCACCACACCTGAATATATGTGTATTTCAATAACAACAGCAATAATAATAATAAATCACTATTAGTAGATATATTTCTTTTATTTGGCTTTGGATTTTGGGAAGTGCCAGCCTCATGACACTATTTTGGAAGTAATTAGGATAAAATTATAAACATTTCCTTTCTTTATTCCACATTATTCACCAGTGGAGCCATCTGGGCCAGAGATTCCTGTGCAGTTTTGATTTTATTGCTACACATTATTATTTTTGTTATACATTTATCTAGACAATTTTTAAATTTTCTTAAGTCACTTTGTACCTTTCTAGGAATGTGTACATGTTACATAAATTAGCTTATATTTGGGAATTTACTTGGTCATAGTATTTTCTTGTAAATTCATTCTGTAGTAGATGGTAGTACCTCTTATTTCTTATGAACTTTAAATAATTTATTACATTTTTTTCATTGTCATTCTAGGTAAAGTTTTCCTTTTTAAATTTATGTCATTATTATTATTACTCATTCCATTCCTTTACATTTCAAATGATATCCCATTTCTCAGTTACCCCTCCACCATCCCTCCATCCCACATCTGACCTCACTCCTCCCTTTTGCCTGTGTGTATTGCTTCCCACCCACCCACACTCTCCTACCCCACTGCTCCAGCATCCCCCTACTTTGGGATATCAAACCTCCCCAAAACCAAGAGCCTCCCGTTCTGTTGCTGTCAGGCAAGGACATCCTCTGCTACCTTTATCTGGAGCCATGGACCACTCTAGGCACATTCCTTGGTTGGTTGTCTAGTCTCTGGGAGAACTGGGTGGTCAGGCAAGCCTATGTTGTTCTTCCAGTGGGTTTGCAATCCCCCTCTGCTCCTCCAGTCTTTCTGCATGCTCCCCCACCAGGTCCTCTGAGGTCATTCTGCTGGTTGGCTCTAAGTATCGCGTCTGCATTGGTTAATTGCTGGCCAGACCTAGGTAAAGTTTTTTATTTTGTAATATTTTGCAAGAAATGACCTTACAAAGTTTCTTTATTGTTCCATTTCCTGTATTACTTGATTTCATTTTCATGTTTTCACATGCTTCCTTTGTTTCTTCCTGTTTGTTTGTTTTATTTAACTTGCCCTTTTCTTCCTAGAATCTTAAGATGAAAAGTTAGGTTATCGATTATTGTTCTGTTTTAATTGTTTCTGTGTTAGCAGAGACTAAAATTGGGGCCTTGCATTTGCTAGGCAAGCACTCTACACTGACTTCTGCTCCTAGCCCCAGATGTTCTATTTTTTTAAAATATTTTTTTTATTATGTATTTTCCTCAATTACATTTCCAATGCTATCCTAAAAGCCCCCATACCCTCCCCCCCACTTCCCTACCCACCCATTCCCATTTTTTTTTGGCCCTGGCATTCCCCTATACTGGGGCATATAAAGTTTGCGTGTCCAATGGGCCTCTCTTTCCAGTGATGGCTGACTAGGCCATCTTTTGATACAAATGCAGCTAGAGTCAAGAGCTCTGGGGTACTGGTTAGTTCATAATGTTGTTGCACCTACAGGGTTGCAGAACTCTTTACCTCCTTGGATACTTTCTCTAGCTCCTCCATTGGGAGCCCTGTGATCCATCCAATAGCTGACTGTGAGCATCCACTTCTGTGTTTGCTAGGCCCCGGCCTAGTCTCACAAGAGACAGCTATATCAGGGTTTTTTCAGCAAAAGCTTGCTAGTGTATGCAATGGTGTCATCATTTGGAGGCTAATTATGGGATGGATCCCTGGATATGGCAGTCTCTAGATGATCCATCCTTTTGTCTCAGCTCCAAACTTTGTCTCTGTAACTCCTTCCATCGGTGATTGTTTCCAATTCTAAGGGGTAAAGTGTCCACACTTCGTTCTTCGTTCTTCTTCAGTTCCATGTGTTTTGCAAATTGTATCTTATATCTCGGGTATACTAAGTTTCTGGGCTAATATCCACTTATCAGTGAGTACATATCATTTGAGTTCTTTTGTGATTGTGTTACCGCACTCAGGATGATGCCCTCCAGGTCCAACCATTTGCCTAGGAATTTCATAAATTCATTCAGATGTTCTATTTTAATGTAGAATTTATGACTATAAGTATTAAAATTTTTGCTATCTATCTATCATCTATCTATCTATCTATCTATCTATCTATCTATCTATCTATCTATCAATCATCTGTTGAAATTTGCTTTTGTTTGTGATGATAACCACTGTGACAAAAACCCAGTTCGGAACAAAAGGTCTTTTTTCCAGCTTATGCTTTTAGGCTGAAGTCTGTCTTCTAGGGAAGTCATGGCATACATTTGAGGCATGAATCCAGAGGCAGGAGCTGAAGGCAAGACAGCCAGAGGATGCTCCTTACTGCCTTGTTCTCTGTGGCTTGAATAATTTCTTTCATTAGAAAAGTATTGAATTAAAAATTTTTGAGATTACAATATAATTACATAATGTTCCCCTTCCCTTTCATCTCCTCCAATGTGCCCCCCCCCCATACACCTTGCTATCTCATGAACTATTTTCTTTAATAGTTGATACATATGTTATATATTCACCGATTCTTAATATATGAATAAAATTTGTTTAGTCTATATAGTGTTACTTGTACATATATGTTTTCAGGACTAACCATTGATATTAGACAACCACTTATTTGGCATTTTCCCAGGGAGAGATAATTTATTTCGTTCTTAGAATTGCTTAGTTGCCCATAGTTCTTTGTCTAGAGTTGAGACCTTGGTTCCAACTCCTCAAACCTAGTGAAATGGATCTTTGAGGAGAACCTACAGTTGCCACTTTACTAAATCAGTACAGTAATCACTAACTATGTAACACTTACCTTTATACCCAAAGATAAGTGTACTTCTCACATCTCATCAAGAAAACTTCTCTTTGTAATATATGGAGACCACCCCAGAAAACAACTAACTAAAATACAGAGTCCCAGCTAAGACAGCTATAACACAACTCCTGCAAAACAAGGCTCAGAGATTACTGTAGAAGGGGGTTGAAAGATACTAAGAGCCAGCAAAACAATTTGTAGTGAGATTTTTATCTGGTAGAATTGTCAAAGAAGCTACACCCATGAAATCTCACAAACGACTTCCTAATTACAATTGGAAGACACCAATGGACACGCTAATGTGAAAGGAGGAAAGTTCAGTTTGTATTCCCATCCAATCCAAGGCTACATGTCTAGAAACAGTACTGCCTGCAGTGGGTTGGGTCCCCACAGGTCAATCATCAATCAAGAGAATACTTTATGGATATTCCCATGGACCAATTGGATGGAGGCATGTCCGCAACTGAGGTTTCATTTATTCTGGTGTTTCTAGTTTGTGTGTAGTTGATAAAAACTAACCTGAACAATATTTGATGAGTTTGTATATGTTATGCCTTCAGTTTAATTTAGCTCAAAGTAATTTCTAATTTTCTTCTAAAATCCATTCTTAGTCTTTGGTTTGCCGGGAGGTATTTTTAAAATTAATATGTATCAAAGATTTAAAATTTATTTCTGTTAATATTTTTTTAATTCCATTCCATTTTTAGAGATGAGTTTTTTATTTTTTTTTTAACCTGAAATAGCAAAAGATGCAGTTTGTCTTATGGTAAAGCCCATAGGCTGGCTTGAAAGACTTTCTGTGTGTACATTGCTGTTGTTGCCTGGGTGTTGTGTAGTTAGGTAGGTAGATAGGTAGGTAGGTATTTGGTCAAATTTTTTTTGTTTAAGCTTTGTTTCCTTGTTGATAATTTGCCTATAGATTCTATGAATTATTAGAAGTGAAGTATTGAAATCTGCAACCATTATTTTTGAACGAATTCTCCCTTCATTTCTGTCAGATTTTGCTTCATGCATTTCCTTTCATGTTGGCACATGTATGTATTTTCCTCTAGCTGTGGCCTAGATAACAGCTATGGAAATCCTAGTTTCTTGTCTAAGCCTCTACTTTAATACAGGAGATTCAATAGAATTTTCCCAGGGAGTGGTTTTTCCCATACTTAGGCTACATTATCTGAATCAATACTTAAACCCTTGGCTTTTGAATGAGGTCAGCTCTATTGAGATGATGGTATGTTAAGTAAAACCATCAACCCTCAGCCAATAAGCCATGCCCAGCTTATTGATACGTTTTGAAATTTAACAACCATACAAAAGGTCTAATTCAGTGTGGATGGATCACTTCTAGTGGCTTATGAATACATCAGTTAAAAGGAAAAAATGACAATCTCACATGGGCATATTTAAGAGAAAGTTTTTATAGCCTTTCTTAAATAAATTATAAGCATATAAATTATATTTAATTGTTTCATTAACTTCATTTCTTGATGCTCTGGCTCTTTGGTTCTATGTTTTACAGATTTTGCTAAGAAATTTATTGATTTGCATTGTCACTTAGATTCTAGGTGTTGTTGTGTCTGGCCAGCGGCTCACATGTCTGGGTTCTAGTCTGGAAAGGCATATTGGAAACCTGGAAAAGAAGGGGGGGGTGGGACTAGGCGGTGCGAGAGAAAGATGGAACCAAGACAAGGCTCTGTTCAAGGTTCAATTTTACTATTTTCGACACTCAGTTATGAAGCAGGGAGAGGGGCCTGATTCCCGCCAAATCATCTTGGAGTAAGGTTGTAGGTGACAGCTAGGAGGCAGGCAGTGGGAGTGGCAGGACGATAGTGCGGCAAGCTCCACCCCTATACTCTCTAACACTGAAACCTGAGCAAACAGGTTTCAGGCTCGGGAGGGGAGGTGACATCTCCTCTCTGTTGTTAATATAAAAAAGAAAAGTCTAGGCTGAGGCATAAAATTTATTTATGCTCTATAGTTCTGCCTGAATTTTAGGGCTTAATGAAGAAACCTGTCTCAGTGGGATTTTTTTTAACTTTTCTTATGGTAAACCACATCTGGATAAGACTGTCCTTTCTGTCCTAGTAAACAACTAGCAGATTAGCCCTGAGCTGTAGGCTTTGACTTTATAATGCTAATTAGTACTGAACAGGTAACTTCCTAGTTGAATTTTAAGTAGTCAGCTACAGGGCATTGGAACCCTGGTGAAGGCTGACTGTACGAATTTGAAAGGCACTATATTATGAATAACACTGAAGGAAAGTACTTGGATATTCCTCCGCATTCTTGGATGACAGGTGGGGAACAGGGAGGAGGGGGTGATGACCATCTCCGTAGTACAAGGCCAATTGGCTTTTTGGGGTGGGAGGCTGTGTAGGGCTTGCTCTTTTGAAGGTATGGTCTCCAACATCTCTCCCCCTCCTATTAATTAAGTTTAATAAGGCCAAACTTAACTGAGGTGATCAAATGATTTTCTCATCTGTAGATGAGTGGGCTTTAACCTTGGCTTGGGGGAAAATTGACCAAGAGCCCGTGGGTGTTGTCCCGTGGGTGTTGTCACGATCCACACTTGTGGCTCTTGGTATCTTTTGGGGAGGGGAGGCAGAGCCTTAGAAAGATATTTTTGGTTGTAACTGGAACTAGATACCAACCTCCATCTAAACTGGGTGTATCTCACAGGGAACCCAGAAGTGGTCAAGCTGGACCTTCCCCTGCAGTAAATTTCTTTACCCAAGCGGTACCTGTACTGTATTTGTATGATCACGAATCAGTATGCAAAGTTCTGAGTACTGTGCAGCTCCTAAAGGAGAATTGTCAACTTCATATTTAGCAAGGCCTCGACAAGAATTATGTCACTAGTAACACCACAATTTGTGGCTCTTAGGCTATATTAGGAGCTGGAGGTCACCCTCCTCATCTCTGTTATTCCCACAGCCTGAGGAACTAAGGGGACCTTCCAATAGCAGCAAGGGTGGAAAACCAGAGACCAGCTAAAGGACTAAGCTCGTCTATCAGAATAAAAACCAATTTCTTCTAATATTTGAAAATTTTGCCTTTTTAGCCCTCATAGTAAACCTAATTCTCAAATCAGACCTAAAGCCACAATACGTCTTTAGAATGAAAATAACAGCTGCCTCTAGCACACTCTAGGGAGTGGGGATGCACGCCCACTGCAGTCCTGCTGAAGGTGTTGATTGACCTGCTTGAAAGACAAATCTTAGACAATGAAGAGTAACATCACAAAGTTTCTTTTGGGGAAGTTTAGGTACTTTATTCAGTTGCAAATTAGAAAGGCTCAAGCTCAGTCTTTGGGCTGGTTTTAGAATTAGTAAAAAGGTCAGAGACTCTGGAAGTGGGGGATGTGCTCTGAATTGACTTTCCTAGGTAATTAAGAATATAGTTATCTACAATAGGAATCTCTAATATTGGACTGAATATTAGACTAGTCTAAGATTGAGTTAGAATGACTGGTCACACTGAAGAAAAGAGAAAAATCATTATGACTCTATTAAATGACTAATCTTACTAAGTCAGAATATACAGTCTCTGATGTACTTTTGCCATAAAATTAAAAGGTTTGAAGCTATTTCAAACTGGAAAAATGGCAAGCAAGGATGGATCTAAAACATGAATCTAATTTAGTTTCTTAGTCATTTCAATCAGGGCATTGAGTCAACTTACCTGCCAGCTCATCACACGAATTAACCATCATGTTTTTGTAGCATTCTGTGGAGAGAATTTGTTTTTCCCTTCCCTAATAAGGTAGCTGTTTAGGATCAATCTATAAGCCAATAAATAGATCCTTTTAAGATACTATAAAGTATTTATTAAATTCTTTGACATTTAAATTTCAAAAATTGAAAATAAAAGTATGTTTTAAATAGTATGCATGGGAATGCACTAAATAGTATGTATGGGGATACAATTTCTCCCTTTTTTGTCTTTTAGGAAGTTAAAGTTTTAAAGTTTTACAATATCTAATCTTTTGAATTAATAACTTGTTGACAAAACATTTTAAATACTTGGTTATAAAGGGGCAGTGACTAGTTGCACTTTCAATCATTTCTCTTAAGGAGCGGTTGTAACTAGAAAGCTTGAAAAGTTATTAAGAGTCACATGTATATAATTTATTTATATATTAACTAGAACTAAGAACATTCATTTGTAGCAAATTATTAAGTAAAAGTCCTCAAGAATTAACACTATTATGAGGAAACAAGTAGTAGTAACTGAGGACACTAAAAGGAAAGAATTATACATGAACAATTTTTAAGAATACTAAAATATTATCTTAAACCATAACTGTTATGCATATACAAAGAATGAGGTTATATATCTAATCTACCTTATATGTACGACCTATAGACTGTCTGAGATATAAATTTAGCCTGGCATTGTTTTAAAATGTCCAGGCAATTTAGAACAATTTAGTAAATGTCTAAAAACTGCCTTCTTAAAAGGACAGCATTATTTTTAAGAGTTGTATACGCATAAACAATTATAAATTTGAGAATTAATAGCATCTGAGGGACAAGCAATCTTAAGCAATTGTGAGCTCTGAGATATAGCATTGACTATTAATATACAAATTAAGGTTTGATTGTTCAGCATTTTAAAACATCATCTACAGCATACAACTAGATTATTTGTGCTGAAACAAGGGGAAACTGTGTGTCTCAAGGCCCTGCCCTGCAGCAGCCAGTAGCTAGCTGGGACCACATGGGCCAATGATCGGCTGGGAGGATAAGAAAAATTTCTTTACAATGTTTTTTCTGGTCAAGGAATTGTCTTGGGCACAGCTAATATTTAATTACCAGTGAATATACTTGATAACAATTATAAAAACTTTATTTTTTTGTAAAACCTTTTGTAGTAAACTAAAACCCTAAGTAATAAAAAGATATTATCTCTGAATCTTTTGGGTAAGAGCAAGGATTTAAGGTAAACTTCCCTTGAGAAGCATTAGTTAATAAAACATTTTTCACTTAGGAAAAAATATACATTGAAAGATTAAAACTCTTGGCTTCTTGTATAGAAGCAGAAATGATAAAATTTTTTTACATAATGTAGGTCAATATTTAGCCATATTAGAGGCAAAATATTTTAGTTATTACAAACTCACTAGAAGCAAAACCTTTACAATCATTAAAGTGCAAAGGAGAGAGAAAAAGAAACAAACTTTTGGTTCTAATATAACTATATAAAAGGTAGGCAAAACAGATTGTAATGCCTTGATAAATTTTATGGTCTGATTGACTATGAATTTAGCCGGGCGTGGTGGCTCATGCCTTTAATCCCAGCACTCGGGAGGCAGAGGCAGGTGGATTTCTGAGTTCGAGGCCAGCCTGGTCTACAAAGTGAGTGCCAGGACAGCCAGGGCTACACAGAGAAACCCTGTCTCGAAAAACCAAAAAAAAAAAAAAAAAAAAACTATGAATTTGAACTTCATTAAAACAGCATCTGGCTAGATCTGTAATGAATTATTAAGTTTCTTTTGCAACATTAACTATGGGAAAGTAAAACTCAATTTTAAAACAATTTATTACTTATAGAATTAATATTAGAAGCATTACTATCATGTTACGAAGTTTGGCTGCCAATTAATACCTATGAATACATGTATGCTTTAATGCTTTAATAAAGAGACATTGCTTTAAATTTTATCTTTAATTTTACTTTCTAGGATAGGAACCGCATTAATTATTATCTTAACTAGAAATATCTTTAGAGACTTCTTAGAGACCTCTTAGAAATATCTTTAGCCTCTTGGCCTGCCTTATGCCACGTGTAGGAAGGACTCTAAACCTGAGTTATCAATTTTAAGACTAACCATCTGGTACCAATGTAGCAATTATTAATCTTAACCAACAAGTTATGAGCTGATTGTGAAAACATGCAGAGTACATTACCAATAAAAAAGAGAACCAAATGAAGTAGTTACATTTAGACCAATCAGAAAATATTAATTTTTTTGCTACAATCATAGAATAAAAAGCACTTTATCATTTGCCAAACACATTAATCACGATTGTAGAGAACCTTCCAGGAAAAAACCATTTATCAGCTTTTTACCCTGAAACTAAGAGGCTGTAGACTCTCCTTTTTTCTTATAACGAACAGTTTTTCTAGCACGGGCACTCCTGCCATGTGTCTGTTTTCTGGTTGAAGCAAGTGGCAGGTCTCAGCTTCGTAGATAAAGTTTTTTTTTGTTTGTTTTTTTTTTTTTTTTTTTTTGTTTGTTTGTTTTTTTGCCGTCTTTATTATCCAACATAAAACATAGAACATTCATTCATACAGAATGGACATGAACATACATGAATTGAACACGTGAACAGATTGGTGCACCAGACATTAGACAAGACACAAAAAGGGCAGAGTACTGATTATTAATTTCCTTTTAATAAACCCTTTCTTTGCTCACGCCTAAAAATGTAGCTTCTGGGAGCTACGGCTAACCGCCTGTTATGTTCCTAGCTCCTGATATGCCTCACTGCTAAACCTAAGTGAATTAGTGTTCAGGTTAAACGCTGTTTCAGCTTAGCCCATATGGATCTTCTCCGGTATGAATTTCTTTTAATTATTTTCTTCTTCTATGGAGCTCCAAACCAGCAGTGTTTCTTCCAAAGGTCCTTTGCCATTTCTCAGCCTCATGTTGGGCTCCAGATGTTGTGTCTGGTCAAAGGCTCACATATATCGGTTCTAGTTTGGAAAGGCATCTTGGAAACCTGGAAGAGAAGAGGGGGGGGACTAGGCAGCACAAGAGAAAGACGGAACCAAGACAAGGCTCTGTTCAAGGTTCAATTTTACTATTTTTGACACTCAGTTATGAAGCAGGGAGAGGTGCCCGGTTCCCACCAAATCATCTTAGAGTAAGGTTGCAGGTGAACATGTGATGGCTCCGGAACAGCTAGGAGGCAGGAACTGGGAGTGGCAGGCGATAGGGTGGGGCAAGCTCCGCCAGGATGCTCTCTAACACTGAAATCTGAGCAAACAGGTTTCAGGCTGGGGAGGGGAGGTTACAAGGTGTCTTATAAAGTAATTCATTTTTTCACTCAACATTCATCAATACCAAGACGGTGCTTAACACTCTGGAAAACCTCATGTTCGCTATGGTAAAATATGTAAAGCTATTTTTTAGTGTAACTTCCATTTTTCTTTTATTCATGATGACATTTCTTCACTAATAAATTAATTTTTTTGCTTATAATAGAGTATTATTAAGTTTTATGTCCTTCCTCATGAAACAATCTACATCATGAGTTCATTTGTTTCCAGGCTGGAATGTTTAATCCCGTCTATATAAAATGCTTGAATTCAGGAGATGAACTCCATTTCAAAAGATGATCATGGTAAATAATTATTCTTTTAAAATACAATTTTGTTTTATTCATAGCTAACACTATACCCAGTACTAACAACCTTGACATTTGAAGGGATGCATTTTTAAACAATATTTATTTTATCTTACACATTCTTTATAGAAACAGAGTACTTCAAAAACATTGTTTACTTGCCTTTATGTTTATATAATTGTTTTGCTGAAGAGGAATTTGATCTATCAAAAAGAAACAAGCAGGCTTCCTGGCATGGGTGTATTATTTTAAAAGCTAAAAGAATGTTTTGGGTTACTAGAATCAGAGTTTGCCTTCAATAGTTAAAAACAAGCCAATGGTTCTCTCAAAAATACATTTCTTGAAAAACAATAGCATGTTTTTCAATTTGAGAGTGCTGCAGGAATACTAGATTGGACCAAACCCACAAATATCCGTTCATTCTTCCTCTGGAACAGCTCTGACATTATAGAGTGCTTCCACAATTGCCACTTTGCCAGCGGTGGGAGTGTGTGTGTAGGGGGTGTGGATTCTGCAAACAGAGTGTTTATCGTCATGAGAAAAGGAGGAAATCTACTTTAATATGGATCAGTACCTGGTGTTTGACACTGAATGGTTTGTTTTGGGCATATTTGAGTACAGTAGAATTTGGAAAAAAATTTAAGTGCTGTAACACAATCCTGTGTGTCCAATAAAGCTTAAGGGTTGTTTGTAAGCATCTAGGAATGGGGCAGGTGTGGCCTGACCCTAGAGATAGTGCATAGGTCACCAGGTAATTAATCATGTCCATTCCCAGTCTTCTGAGTGGAAAAATGATTATACACCTCTTTGAAGAGCCAACCCTATGTAATTAACATTCCTGGTTTCCCTAGTGCTTATCTGTGAGCACAAGGACTTCATGCCTCTATACTAGTTCATAATGAATAGTGAGGACACAGATGTGGTGTGAGTAACATTAAAAGGAATCTGGAATACAAGTTCTTCAGAAAATTGAATCTGTTAACACTTCGTCATTGTAAGAGAGAGTTTTCAAGTGGACCAAAACTTCCTGAGGATTTAATTCCAGTTAAAGGGTTATGGGAGAGGAAAATACATTTTCTTCCATGTAATAGTAGCCAGTGATGCACATGCTACTGAAAATAACGTTTCACAAATGCTCTTGTAAAGAGCTCAAATGAAACTCACTGGGTCACATTCACACAGAAAAAAGATACATACATGTAGAAGGAAATGATAGTTGCGAAGAGGAAAGAGATTAACTGTTGTGCCAGGAAGTGTTAGTGAACCCCAAAGACCACCAAGGAGCCATAATAGCATTAGGGTCTCTTTATTACAAACTTGGGCTTGCATTCTCCTCTAACCCAACCCTGACTCAGCAGAACAGGAAGGGAATATGCAGTACCCCAGAATCCTTAGCAGGACAAGTTTTTATAGGAAAATAAGAGCAAGTGAGGGGGTGAGGGAAGGGGTGTCCAGTATGGTAAAAATCTATTAGAATGACAATAAGCCAACAGCTAGAGGTGATCTGAAGCAAGGCCATATACAATCACAAATGGTCTGAAAGTACATCTGAAACAATCAGACTAGTCTTTGATTAACTGTTGCTAGGAAGTAGCTATGAAGTAATTCTGGCCAAGGACAAGCCATGAGGTACTTTCTGGTGGATGCAGCTTGAGTCCTGCTGCAGGTCAAATTCTCAGGCTTTTTTTCTTTTCTTTAAGATGGAGGCCAGTTCCAGATGGAGTAGGTTTGGTCTCTCATAGCAGTAATGGGAGGGAGATAAGAGAAGGTTATAAGGCATCAATATGATTAAAATACTTTATGAACATATAAAACTGTCATAATAAACCCACTGTTACATATTAATATATGCTAATAAAATTGTGGAGGTTGGGGCATGTCTCAGTTGGCAAAGTGCTTGTATAATCCTGAGTATCTGAGTTTAGCTGTCTTGACATCTTGCACATGTACAAATCCTGCACTAGAAAGTCAGAGGCAGGAGTATCACTCAGGCTTGTTAGCCAGCTCATATCGTGTCAGTGAGCTTCAGGATCACTGAGAGATCTTGCCTCCAAAATTAAGTAAAGGGCAATTGAAGAAGACTTCCAGTGTTGATCTATGTCCCTATTATGTACACACACTTACTGAGAAAGAGTGAGTGAGGGAAGCAGTGGGGGAGGGAGAGGGGGAGGGAGAGGGGGAGGGGGAGGGGGAGAGGGAGAGGGAGAGGGAGAGGGAGAGGGAGAGGGAGAGGGAGAGGGAGAGAGGGAGAGGGAGAGGGAGAGAGGGAGAGGGAGAGAGGGAGAGGGAGAGGGAGAGAGGGAGAGGGAGAGAGAGAGAGAGAGAGAGAGAGAGAGAGAGAGAGAGAGAGAGAGAGAGAGAGAGAGAGAGAGAGAGAGAATAGCCAATAGGTTTGATAGACTCACGTATGCTTTAATTCTGAGTAAGCATTATTTATATGTGTATTATCCCACTAAAGCTATACAAGATTTTATTAACACTTTACTTACAGAAATTGCTACAAAATGCTCTTTTGATTTCTTGTTTCGATTTTGCTTGGCAGCCTTATACACTAACCTTCTTATGAAATAACACTGTGCATGAAGCAGGATTTTATCCCTGATTACTGGCAATCAGGCAATCATGAAAAGGCGAGACATTTAGATCCTGATAATCTCTGTAGCAGCAAGCAGAGCTCTTAACATTTCTTTGTTATTGCAGTAGATTTGATCTTGGCATTTGAAAGTTTGCTTGCATTTTGGGAATCTGAAAGTACTTACAGTACCATTATGCTCACATAGTTCTCTGAGCTGATAGACAGACTGGGAAGACACTGCAACTTATTTTGTGATAGTTTTCTCCTGAGCTTCTTGTAGTAAAAATATTTTTTTCACTGCCTTTGGAGATATTTGAAGAAATTTTATATCTCTTAAGCTTTCTGTCATTTTATTTTGGCTTGCATCTATCTGATTTCCATGCTCCAACACTGAATAGCAATTGCTTATTGTTCAAACAGATCTCCACTTTTCATTTTGTGTACCAGAAAACCATTGTTATTAGAATCAGTGGAGAAGACATGTTTCACACTTAGTAACTATCCACTGCCTAAAATTGCATCACAAAACTTTCACACAGGTCTTGGCATTTGAGAGTTTACATATACATGTATACAGAGTAGGAATTGACAGCTGCTCAAGATTTGAAAACCACTAACCTTATAACTGCTTTCCACTGTGTCTGTCACTCTTAAGTCTACATGAATATGCAACAATGTACATGTGTCAAGCTGATGGAATGACTGAGAACTGTGTTTGTATTTGTGTGGTGTGTGTGTGTGTGTGTGTGTAATGTGTAAATGTTGGTGTGTGAGTTCATATGTGGAGGCTAGGGGATAACCTTAGACATCATTTCTCAATATGCTATCTGCCTTGTATTTTGAGACAGGATCTCTCACTGGCCTGAAACTGGACAAATATGCTAGGATAGCTTACCAGTGAGCCTCAACTGATCCTTATGTTTCTTTCACCAGAGATCTGGGACTGCAATCACGTGTCATCGTTACTTCTTATGAATTAATATAAATTATTTTATCTACTGGCCTAGTTCTCTAACATTGTTGTTGAGATTTTTAAATAAACAACCCATTAGAATTTAAACAAAGCAAAATGACCCTCCATATTGTTTATAAGGAACTGAACTTGTGAACAAAGCTAGAACTGATCTTACAGGAGAATTTGTGAAGTATATTATCCAGAAATTGATTCTACTTTTGCTGGTATATTTGAAGATTAGCATTGCTGAGCCAAAGTTAGGCTACCCAGAATGAAACACTCGATGAATGGCTTTTTTATGAAGGCTTGGCCTGTCTCTGATTGGCTAACTCCTACAAGCAATTTAAGGAGTGAGATTGTTGCTGTCTGATTGGTCTAAGAGTATGTCACTAATTCAGTTATTTTTCTCAATAGTTTCTTGTAGTATTTGCCACATTGGCAAGAGAACAACCTTTTCATTTCTTGACATTAGAAGTATTTTTTAGTGTCTAGACTTCCTCTTTATGGTACTCCATACCAAAATCCCTCATCTCTTTCATTAGGTAAGCCTGCCTCAGTGACATTTCCCAGATATTCATTTATAGAGGAATAATGTTTAACTGGCATTACTTGAATGATATAAGGTCCAAATTCTGTGTCAGAACAGTCTATCTAAGTGCTGAGTTTTTGAAAATAATTGAAAAGAATTACTCTCTGAATATTTAGGAGGTTTTTATTAAGCAGAGGATGCAGGACAAAGGTCAGAAATATTATATACCCTGTATACAAAATCATCGTCAAAATTATCTGTGATGGTAAAGGGCAGACTTGGGCTATACCCAGAAATCTCTGTCCCAATATTGACCTTAGGACAGAATAAACTGACCTTTGTTCCCACTGTATTCAATCCTGGGCAGGCTCATATGACCATGACCCTTGGGTGTAAAACATTTGTGTTCCATCAGTTTTCATGGGCTTCTACCATACAATATTACATGTAAATTTTCATCCCAAGAACAGAAAACCACTTAATTTACTCCAGACTTGTAAATTTGACTATGCCAAGCATACACTTTTCTTTCAATGGGGGTTTAAATTCTGATTTTTTACAGTTCAATCTTCATATTCTTCATTTCATTCAATTTGCTTCTTTCTGCTTGTTATTCTTAAACCTAATAATTTACCAAATATTTTTACTTATTTTGTTGAGTCTACTTGTTTTTGTATTTATGTGGGCACAAAGGTATTAACTAGAACACATTTATAGTTTGTATCTTTGTATTAATATTTTCTTATATTCATAATATATTTTCTGCCTTGGTTTATTTTTTGTAGAGTGTTTTACTATATAGTTCTGGCCTGTAACTTGATTTTTTTTTTGCAGACTGTATTTTGCAGGTTGTTGATGTGATTTGGATGAAGTATGGGAACATTATGTTCAGAGGCAAATGGTAAATTCAGAGGCTTTGCAGACTACCTTCTCTTTGTACAGTAGACCAGTTCTGTTGCTGTGCTATGAAAAATAGCAGTCAAGGCACAATTGCCTGGGCTTGTTGTTTTCTCATAAGATATTAAAATCACAGGTAATGAGCCAGATTACAGACTGTTGAAACCTGATTTAATAATTATTAACAATCATTTTTTTCAATCATTTTCAGGCTGGATGTCTCAGTAGGCAAAAACTTCTGCTGCACATACCTGATAACCTTAACCTTTAGAATCCACCACAGAAGATGGAGAGAATTGACTCTTAGAAAGTTGTCCTCTGACCACTCTATTCATGCCCCTACCACAACAATAATAATAATGACAGAATTTTAAAAATTATTTGATTTTTCCAGTCCATATAGAACATGAAAGTGAGAGCACACATTACATATGCATGTGATATGAGTGTGTTGATACAGAGGGATTTTAATCCAGTAACATGGATGTTCTGGCAAAAAATCGTATTAAAAGATATGATATGACTGGAATGCATACATGACACACACCTTTAATCTCTCTGGCTGGAATAAACATCTTTAATCTCAGACAACAATGTCTAATTGAGGGACAGATAAAGTGATGAATCAGAGAAAGATTTGACAGAATGATTCAACGATAGAATATTTTCAACTCACAAGAACAGCACAGGAAAGAGAGGATACTTAAGAGTGGGGGCACAGTTTTGCTAGGACAGTTTTACAGAGACACAGGTAAAGACGGAATGGGTCAGAGGATAAGAATGACCCAGAAGATTAGAAGAAATTGACAGAGTTAATTTGAGGCCATGAGACCAAGCTGAGCAATTCAGTGAGAAGCCAGTTTGAGTCAGTCAGTTTGGAGATGAGTTTGGGTAGAACAGCTGAATTGAAACAGCCAACCAGAGGTCAGTCAGAAAGAGCTGGAAAGTGCTGAACAGTAAACCTCTGAGATAATTGCATCTAATGAATAAAAGTTATTTTTACATGCAGATTTGTAGATCTATGAAAATGACACTAAGAATATATTTGTATATGGTCATATGCATGTTATGTATATATACACCATTGAATAAATGTGTCAATAATTGACAGAAGTATTTTATTATTTTGGGGATTTATTTATTTTGTTTTATGTGTATAAATACTTTTTTTGGGGGGGAGGTTTCTTTTTTTTTTTTTATATATATTTTTATTACATAATTTCCTCAATTACATTTCCAATACTATCCCAAAAGTCCCCCATAGCGCCCCCCACTTCCCTACCCACCCATTCCCATTCTTTTGGCCCTGGCATTCCCCTATATTGGGGCATATAAAGTTTGCAAGTCCAATGGGCCTCTCTTTCCATTGATGGCCGACTAGGCCATCTTTCGATACATATGCAGCTAGAGACAAGAGCTCCAGGGTTCCGGTTAGTACATCATGTTGTTCCAACAATAGGGTTGCAGATCCCTTTAGCTCCTTGGGTACTTTCTCTAGCTTCTCCATTGGGAGCCCTGTGATACATCCAATAGCTGACTGTGAACATCCACTCCTGTGTTTGCTAGGCCCCGGCATCGTCTCACAAGAGACAGCTATATTTGGGTCCTTTCAGCAAGATCTTGCTAGTGTATGCAATGGTGTCAGCGTTTAGAAGCTGATTATGGGACGGATCCCTGGATACAGCAGTCTCTAAATGGTCCATCCTTTCATCACAGCTACGAACTTTGTCTCTGTAGCTCCTTCCCTGGGTGTTTTGTTCCCAATTCTAAGAAGATGCACAGTGTCCACACTTTGGTCTTCATTCTTCTTGAGTTTCATGCGTTTAGCAAATTGTATCTTATATCTTGGGTATCCTAAGTTTTGGGCTAATATCCACTTATCAATGAATACATATTGTGTGAGTTCTTTTGTGATTGTGTTACTTCACTCAAGATGATGCCCTCCAGGTCCATCCATTTGGCTAGGAATTTCATAAATTCATTCTTTTTAATAGCTGAGTAGTACTCCATTGTGTAAATGTACCATAATTTCTGTATCCATTCCTCTGTTGAGGGACATCTGGGTTCTTTCCAGCTTCTGGCTATTATAAATAGGGCTGCTATGAACATAGTGGAGCATGTGTCCTTTTTACCGGTTGGGACATCTTCTGGATATATGCCCAGGAGAGGTATTGCTGGATCCTCCGGTAGTACTATGTCCAATTTTCTGAGGAACCGCCAGACTGATTTCCAGAGTGGTTGTACAAGCTTGCAATCCCACCAACAATGGAGGAGTGTTCCTCTTTCTCCACATCCTCGCCAGCATCTGCTGTCACCTGAATTTTTGATCTTAGCCATTCTGACTGGTGTGAGGTGGAATCTCAGGGTTGTTTTGATTTGCATTTCCCTGATGATTAAGGATGTTGAACATTTTTTCAGGTGCTTCTCTGCCATTCGGTATTCCTCAGGTGAGAATTCTTTGTTCAGTTCTGAGCCCCATTTTTTAATGGGGTTATTTGACTTTCTGGAGTCCACCTTCTTGAGTTCTTTATATATATTGGATATTAGTCCCTTATCTGATTTAGGATAGGTGAAGATCCTTTCCCAATCTGTTGGTGGTTTTTTTGTCTTATTGATGGTGTCTTTAGCCTTGCAGAAGCTTTGTAGTTTCATGAGGTCCCACTTGTCAATTCTCGATCTTACAGCACAAGCCATTACTGTTCTATTCAGGAATTTTTCCCCTGTGCCCATATCTTCAAGGCTTTTCCCCACTTTCTCCTCTATAAGTTTCAGTGTCTCTGGTTTTATGTGAAGTTCCTTGATCCACTTAGACTTGACCTTAGTACAAGGAGATAGGAATGGATCGATTCGCATTCTTCTACATGTTAACAACCAGTTGTGCCAGCACCATTTGTTGAAAATGCTGTCTTTCTTCCACTGGATGTTTTTAGCTCCCTTGTCGAAGATCAAGTGACCATAGGTGTGTGGGTTCATTTCTGGGTCTTCAATTCTATTCCATTGGTCTATTTGTCTGTCACTATACCAGTACCATGCAGTTTTTATCACAATTGCTCTGTAGTAGAGCTTTAGGTCCGGCATGGTGATTCCACCAGAGGTTCTTTTATCCTTGAGAAGAGTTTTTGCTATCCTAGGTTTTTTGTTATTCCAGATGAATTTGCAGATTGCACTTTCTAATTCGTTGAAGAATTGAGTTGGAATTTTGATGGGGATTGCATTGAATCTGTAGATTGCTTTTGGCAAGATAGCCATTTTTACAATGTTGATCCTGCCAATCCATGAGCATGGGAGATCTTTCCATCTTCTGAGATCTTCTATAATTTCTTTCTTCAGAGACTTGAAGTTTTTATTATACAGATCTTTCACTTCCTTAGTTAGAGTCACGCCAAGATATTTTATATTATTTGTGACTATTGACAAGGGTGTTGTTTCCCTAATTTCTTTCTCAGCCTGTTTATTCTTTGTGTAGAGAAAGGCCATTGATTTGTTTGAGTTAATTTTATATCCAGCTACTTCACCGAAGCTGTTTATCAGGCTTAGGAGTTCTCTGGTGGAATTTTTAGGGTCACTTATATATAATATCATATCATCTGCAAAGAGTGATATTTTGACTTCATCTTTTCCAATTTGTATCCCTTTGATCTCCTTTTGTTGTCGAATTGCTCTGGCTAGGACTTCAAGTACAATGTTGAATAGGTATGGAGAAAGTGGACAGCCTTGTCTAGTCCCTGATTTTAGAGGGATTGCTTCAAGCTTCTGACCATTTACTTTGATGTTGGCTACTGGTTTGCTGTAGATTGCTTTTATCATGTTTAGGTATGGGCCTTGAATTCCTGATCTTTCCAAGACTTTTATCATGAATGGGTGTTGGATCTTGTCAAATGCTTTTTCCGCATCTAAGGAGATGACCATGTGGTTTTTGTCTTTGAGTTTGTTTATATACTGGATTACGTTGATGGATTTCCGTATATTGAACCATCCCTGCATCCCTGGGATGAAACCTACTTGGTCAGGATGGATGATTGTTTTGATGTGTTCTTGGATTCGGTTAGCAAGAACTTTATTGAGGATTTTTGCATCAATATTCATAAGGGATATTGGTCTGAAGTTTTCTATCTTTGTTGGGTCTTTTTGTGGTTTAGGTATCAGAGTAATTGTGGCTTCATAGAATGAGTTGGGTAGAGTACCTTCTGTTTCTATTTTGTGGAATAGTTTGTGAAGAACTGGGATTAGATCTTCTTTGAAGGTCTGATAGAACTCTGCACTAAACCCATCTGGTCCTGGGCTTTTTTTAGTTGGGAGACTATTAATGACTGCTTCTATTTCTTTGGGGGATATAGGGCTGTTTAGATCATTAACCTGATCTTGATTCAACTTTGGTACCTGGTATCTGTCTAGGAACTTCTCCATTTCATCCAGGTTCTCCAGTTTTGTTGAGTATAGCCTTTGGTAGAAGGATCTGATGGTGTTTTGGATGTCTTCAGGATCTGTTGTTATGTCTCCTTTTTCATTTCTGATTTTGTTAATTAGGATGCTTTCCCTGTGCCCTCTAGTGAGTCTGGCTAAGGGTTTATCTATCTTGTTGATTTTCTCAAAGAACCAGCTCCTTGATTGGTTGATTCTTTGAATAGTTTTTCTTGTTTCCACTTGGTTGATTTCACCCCTGAGTTTGATTATTTCCTGCCGTCTACTCCTCTTGGGTGAATTTGCTTCCTTTTGTTCTAGTGCTTTTAGGTGTGTTGTCAAGCTGCTAATGTGTGCTCTCTCTAGTTTCCTTTTGGAGGCACTCAGAGCTATGAGTTTTCCTCTTAGAAATGCTTTCATTGCGTCCCATAAGTTTGGGTATGTTGTGGCTTCATTTTCATTGAACTCTAAAAAGTCCTTAATTTCTTTCTTTATTCCTTCCTTGACCAAGGTATCATTGAGAAGAGTGTTGTTCAGTTTCCACGTGAAGGTTGGCTTTCTATTATTTATTTTGTTATTGAAGATCAGCCTTAGTCCATGGTGATCTGATAGAATGCATGGGACAATTTCAATATTTTTATATCTGTTGAGGCCTGTTTTGTGACCAATTATGTGGTCAATTTTGGAGAAGGTACCATGAGGTGCTGAGAAGAAGGTATATCCTTTTGTTTTAGGATAGAATGTTCTGTAGATATCTGCCAGATCCATTTGATTCATAATTTCTCTTAGTTTCACTGTGTCCCTGTTTAGTTTCTGTTTCCATGATCTGTCCATTGGTGAAAGTGGTGTGTTGAAGTCTCCCATTATTATTGTATGAGGTGCAATGTGTGCTTTGAGATTTACTAAAGTTTCTTTAATGAATGTGGCTGCCTTTGTATTTGGAGCATAGATATTCAGGATTGATAGTTCCTCTTGGAGGATTTTACCTTTGATGAGTATGAAGTGTCCCTCCCTGTCTTTTTTAATGACTTTGGGTTGGAAGTCAATCTTATCAGATATTAGAATGGCTACTCCAGCTTGTTTCTTCATGCCATTTGCTTGGAGAATTGGTTTCCAGCCTTTCATTCTGAGGTAGTGTCTATCCTTTTCTCTGAGATGTGTTTCCTGTAAGCAGCAAAATGTTGGGTCTTGTTTGTGTAGCCAGTTTGTTAGTCTATGTCTTTTTATCGGGGAGTTGAGTCCATTGATATTAAGAGATATTAAGGAAAAGAAATTGGTGTTTCCTGTTATTTTTGATGTTAAAGTTGGCATTTTGTTCTTGTGGCTGTCTTCTTTTAGGTTTGTTGAGGGATTACCTTCTTGTTGTTTCTAGGGCGTGGTTCCTGTCCTTGTATTGGTTTTTTTCTGTTATTATCCTTTGAAGGGCTGGATTCGTGGAGAGATAATGTGTGAATTTGGTTTTGTCGTGGAATACTTTGGTTTCTCCATCTATGTTAATTGAGAGTTTGGCTGGGTATAGTAGCCTGGGCTGGAATTTGTGTTCTTTTAGTGTCTGTATAACATCTGTCCAGGATCTTCTGGCTTTCATAGTCTCTGGTGAAAAATCTGGTGTAATTCTGATAGGCTTGCCTTTATATGTTACTTGGCCTTTTTCTCTTACTGCTTTTAGTATTCTATCTTTATTTAGAGCATTTGTTGCTCTGATTATTATGTGTCGGGAGGTATTTCTTTTCTGATCCAGTCTATTTGGAGTTCTGTAGGCTTCTTGTATGTTCATGGGCATCTCTTTCTTTAGATTTGGGAAGTTTTCTTCTATAATTTTGTTGAAGATGTTTGCTGGTCCTTTGAGTTGAAAATCTTCATTCTCATCCACTCCTATTATCCGTAGGTTTGGTCTTCTCATTATGTCCTGTATTTCTTGGATGTTTTGAGTTAGGATCTTTTTGCATTTTCCATTTTCCTTGATTGTTGTGCCGATGTTCTCTATGGAATCTTCTGCACCTGAGATTCTCTCTTCCATCTCTTGTATTCTGTTGCTGATGCTCGTATCTATGGTTCCAGATTTCTTTCCTAGGGTTTCTATCTCCAGTGTTGCCTCATTTTGGGTTTTCTTTATTGTGTCTACTTCCCTTTTTAGGTCTAGTATGGTTTTGTTCATTTCCATCATCTGTTTGGATGTGTTTTCCTGTTTTTCTGTAAGGACTTCTACCTGTTTGATTATGTTATCATGTTTTTCTTTAAGGATTTGTAACTCTTTAGCAGTGTTCTCCTGCAATTCTTTAAGGGATTTTTGTGCTTCCTCTTTATTGTCTTCTTCCTTTTTAGCAGTGTTCTCCTGCATTTCTTTAAGTGTGTTATTAACGTCCTTCTTGAAGTCCTCTATCATCATCAGGAGATATGCTTTTAAATCCGTGTCTAGCTTTTCCGGTGTGTTGGGGTGCCCTGGACTGGGTGAAGTGGGGGTGCTGGGTTCTGATGATGGTGAGTGGTCTTGGTTTCTGTTAGTAAGATTATTACGTTTACCTTTCGCCATCTGGTAATCTCTGGGGTTAGTTGTTATCGTTGTCACTATTTAAAGATTGGAGCAGAAGCTGTGTTCCACTCACCAGCAGTCTCTAAATCCTGCGGCGGGGGTCGTGGGTAGCTGACGGTACCCCGGTGCTGGTCCAGCCGGAAGAGGCCTGTGGTCCTACTCAGGCCGTTTTTCTGCTTCCCTAACTAATGCAGTCTCTGGTCCCGCGTGCAATTGGATTGGAGCAGAAGCTGTGTTCCACTCTCCAGAAGTCTTAAGATCCTGTGGTGGGTGTTGTGTGTAGCTCGTGAGTGTCAGCCGACCCTGCGCCCCAGCTGCCCCGGTGCTTTTCTGACCGGAAGAGGGTTGTGGCCCTATGTAGGCCGGATTTCTCTCTCCCCAACCAGAGCAATCTCAGGTCCCGCGTGATTGGACTGGAGCAGAAGCTGTGTTCCACTCACCAGCAGTCCCAAAATCCTGCGGCGGGGGTCGTGGGTAGCTGGCGGGTGTCAGGCAACCCTGCGCTCCCGCTACCCTGGCGCTGATCCGGCAGGGTGAGGCCTGTGGCCCTACTCAGGCCAGTTTCTGCTTCCCTAACTAATGCAGTCTCAGGTCCCGCGCAATTGGATTGGAGCAGAAGCTGTGTTCCACTCACCAGCAGTCCCAAAATCCTGCGGAGGGGGTCGTGGGTAGCTGGCGGGTGTCAGGCAACCCTGCGCTCCCGCTACCCCGGCGCTGATCCAGCCGGATGAGGCCTGTGGTCCTACTCAGGCCGGTTTCTGCTTCCCTAACTAATGCAGTCTCAGGTCCTGCGCAATTGGATTGGAGCAGAAGCTGTGCTCCACTCACCAGAAGTCTTAAGATCCTGTGGCGGGTGTTGTGGGCAGTTGGCGAGTGTCAGCAGACCCTGCGCCCCAGCTGCTCAGGTGTTTTTCTGACCGGAAGAGGGTTGTGGGGGGGGGGAGGTTTCAAGACAGGGTTTCTCTGTATAGCCCTGGCTGTCCTGGAACTTGCTTTGTAGACCAGGCTGGCCTCGAACTCAGAAATCTGCCTGCCTCTGCCTCCCAAGTGCTGGGATTAAAGGTGTGAGCCACCACAACCCAACTGTGTATAAATACTTTACTGTATGCAAGTCTGGGTACCATCTGAATGTCTGGTTCAGAAAGAAGTCAGAAGAAAGCATCAGTTCCCCTGGAACTGGAGTTACAGATGATTGTGAATAACCATGTATTGGGAATTAAACCCAGGTCTTCTGCCAGAGCAACAAGTATGCTTACTTTTTAAGTGATTTCTGAACCTAGCACTTGAAATTATTATTGATATGCCCTTCTTGATTTTTATAAAAAATATTTAAGGATTTAATTCATGAATACATTGTACATGAGTTCTTTTCATGCATTTCTTCAATTCTTTTTTTTTTGTTGTTGAAATTTTTAATTAGATATTTTCTTTATTTACATTTTAAATGTTATTCCCTTTCCTGTTTTCCCCTTTGGAATCTCCCTCCCAAATGCTTTTATGATGGTGTTCCCTCACCCAGCCACCTACTTCTGCTTCCCAGTCATGGCATTCCCATACACTGTGGCATCGAGTCTTCATAGGACCAAAGGCGTCTCCTCCCATTGATGTCCGACAAGGCCATCCTCTGCTACATATGTGGCTGGAGCCATAGGTCCCTTCATATGAACTCTTTGGTGGTTTAGTCTCTGGGAGCTCCAGGTAGTGGGGAGGGTCTGGTTGGTTGATATTGTTGTTTGTCTTATGGGGTTGTAAACCTCTTCAGTTCGTTCAGTCCTTTCTCTAACTCCTTCATTGGGGACCCCGTGCTGAGTTCAATGGTTGACTGTGAGCATCCACCTCTATATTTCTCAGGCTCTGGCAGATCCTCTCAGGAGGTTGCTATATCAGCTCCTTCAATTCTTTTCTTGTCTCCCAACCAACTTTTCTCAAAGGCAAGAACTCTTCCTTTGTATTTATTTCTGTTTTATATCTATTTATATTGTTGTTTTACATATAAACTAATGTGTGTGTGTGTGTGTGTGTGTGTGTGCACGCGCATACTTGTGTGTACAACCTACTTAGTCTAATCATTTGTACTCTAATTTGCATGTGTTTAGGGCTAACCCCTTTTGATTGGTGTCTTAATCCCAAAAAAGAAAATAAATCGTTCTTTCTCTCTTAGCAGCCATTCAATGCCTATAACTCTCTATCTTGTGTTTAGTCATTGAAATTTTTCTCCATGTGTTATTCTTTTGGAGGTTTTGCAAAGGCAGTTGTATAGCTGAGAGAAAATTTGGAAACATCCAGAAGAATCTATCTCTCAGCAATCACCTTTGCCTTTAGGCTTCTAAATCTTTTCTACTAGTTTTCCATGATGTTCCTTGAGCCTTAGGTGTTTAGAGCTATGTTCTATTTAGAACTGGGTACACCAATGTCCTACTGCATTTTATCCAGTCTAACAGCTCCGTTGGCTTCTCCTGAAGATATAAATAAATAAGTAAATAAATAAATTAATTAAATTAAATAAAAACAAACTTCTTCAATGAAAGGTGAGAGCTCTGGTGATTTACCAGCATAAGGAAGAATATTTAGAAGGAAGTTGGGAATTATATTGCCTCAGTATTATGGTACTAGGACATTCTCTTGTAGGACCTATGTCCACTTCAGCCATGAATTCCTGGCTAGGTTGACAGTACTTGGCATGAGTTCCCTCCATTTGAGTGGACTTTAAGTTCAATTAGACGACTATTGATTGCAAGTGCCACCACTGCATATTTGGGAATATGTTGCCAGTCCCATTCCTTATGTTTTTCAGGCTTTAAAACTAGGTAGGACTTCTCACCTTTGCCAACTTGTATAGCCCCTTCTGACACTCTGAGAGTACTCAGGGGAGTTGTATCTAGGTGAGGACCAAGTTAATTTCTCTAAATTCTGTGACTGAAGTGTACAATATATTCAGCAACAAGATCTTATCTTCATTTTCTCATAGGCAAGCAAGGGAAAAAATAATAACACATATTGTTTTGGGAATCTCTTGAACTTCCTTGACCAACAGCTGTAGAAGAATTTTAACCCAACAACATAGCTGCTCTGGCAAGGGATCATTCCCAAAGACCTTCTAGATCTATATCATACTGCCAGAATACAGATATGTCCTTGATTATAGTATGATCTGCCTGAAATACAGACATGCTCCTAGAACACATCTGTAATCCCTAACAATGTAGGTAAGGTTAGTTTGTAGGAGGAAGCAGCCATGTTTAAAAGAAACATGAAATTGAGAGGCAGACAAAGTGACAAACCAAAGATTTGATAGAGTGAGCCAGGGATAGGATATGTCCAACTTACACAAGAACAGCAGGGGAAAGGGAGGCTACTGAAGAGCAAGGGGGAAGGGGGGGATGGAATGAATGAGTAGATGGGAGGGTCGGTGTGTGGGTGGTGGTGGTAGTGGTGTGTGTGTGTGTGTGTGTGTGTGTGTGTGTGTGTGTGTGTGTGTGGCAGTTTTACAGAGACAGGTTAAAAAGGGAACAACCTAGACATGGGTGAAAACAGAATGAGCCAGAATGGAAAGGAGAAAGATTAGAACATATTGCCAAAGATATTTTGAGACCAAACAGAGTTATTTAGGCAGAAGCTGAGAGAAGCTGGATTTAATCAGATATCGTACAAGATAAGTTCATAAGAAGGCTAGAGGCTTCCAGACTCAGGCCTAGGCATAGTTAGAACAGGAAAAAAATTGCTCTGGGCTCAACCCATGCTGTGTATTTGCACAGCTTAGATATAACTCTCAACTCATCTGGTCACCAGAGGAAATAAAAGAGACTTTTACAAATAGCTTGGAGATATTTCCTGCCTGTCATTGAGGGTTTAGTTAGATAGTCCATGGTTTCAGAGGGGAGTTTATCCTCCTATGTCTTCTCCTTTGTGTCCTTCTCCTTTTTATCTACACTTGACTTGTGAGAGTTCCTTTAAGTTAAAAAAAAAGACATATATGATTACAGCAAATTATATGTATATCCCATCCTATACACGTTTGATTACTGAAATCTACTTTTTTTCTCTTGAATCCTGACACTCAGTCCTCAGTCTCTTCCAGACTCTTCCTTGTATACCTCCACCTAATCCTCTCCATCATCACTGCACCTCAAAACTCACTGTGGGCTCATCTGTGGGGATTTGCTCCAACAGTCTCACATAGATTCAGCACACATGTCACTAGAAGATTTAAACTTCTTGAACTCGGTTTTAGATATTCGATGATCTCCAAAACCTATTTAATTTACACATACTCTCTCATTGACAAGTGCCATCCATTTCACTCCCATTTGTAAAGTGACACTGCTGTGCTTTGAGACCCAGGAAATGCCTTCAACAGCTGTACCAAGGAACTCTTAGGTATGTATCATTTTTATTGTGTGCCTCTCCCTTCCTTTATGACATTCAGATCTCTCTCTATGGTCCATTTGAACCCAAAGTAATTACTGAACCATATAGACTTCCTTTCACTTTCCTTGATAGGAGATTAAATTTCACATTATTCTTTTGCCATTCCTTTTGAAGTTTGAAGACATTCACTATCTTTGTTATCTTATTCCCTTACTGATATAACCACCCATGTGATCCTGACCCTTCTATCAATGGACAAAAGTCCTAAGTTCCAGGCTCTTAAAGGGGAACCTTAGCAGTAAACACTTGTTCATTAATTCTTCACAGAAACTATTGTTTACTTTGTTTACTTAAATCTTATGAAAGCTAGCCTTTTGAGAACAGACTCCAGGATTCCCAATTCCCACCTAGGTCTTTTTTTTTTTTAAACCATCACCACATTCAAAGAATCTCTTCATATGACAGAGAAATCTATCACCATCAGCTCTGCCAGCTATGGGTCCCAGACAGATGTATTTTATGTAGACACAGAATGTCATAGCTTCACTCTGACTTTGTGTATCAAAGAGGAGCCTCTGGACTTTTACTAGAAAATCTGAGGGGTGTCAGAGTACCAAAGGTTTTCCTATCAGGCTTCAATCTGATGATGTCTTTACTCTAGAAGATTCTTAGATTCATTTGATTCAGAATATGGGATGAGCTTTAGGGAAGCCACAGTATACACAGCCCAATTTATTCAACTATAAATACCAAGTGTCTGATATTTTAAAAATTAATACTAGGTATCAAAGGCATAGACATCTTCCTCCAAAGGCAGGGCATGACTACATACATGGACTCTCTGGCTGCATGTCAGTAGATATTTATATTAAAATGTATACTTATCTTCCAGCAAATGTCTTGATTGCCATATTTTAAGGCTTTCTTCAAGCTTATGAAAGATATACTATATCTATATGCCTCTTAGAAGCCCAATACATGAGCAATTGTACTTTAATTTAAGCCTGGCAGGAGCACTTAGAGACAGTCCTGTGCTGCAGCTATGCTCCTTCCTCAAGTCTCCTATTCGACATATTTGGTGTGCCCCGAAATTCTCTGGAGAGATGACTGAAGAGATAATTCCTTAGTTAAGAGTGGTTCCTGCCCTTGTAGAGGACACAGGATTGGTTACAGCATGCACATTCGTCGTAGCTCACAACCATGTACAACTTAATTTTCAGGGATTTTCACCCTACTTCTAGCTGCTAGATATGGTGTGTATACGTACATGTATGACAAAAACACTTATAAACATAAAATTCTTCACAAATAAGATGTAGGAAAACATCCTTGGAGAAAGTCATCAGTGGATGTGAATGAGGTCTAGTCTCAAAGCATCTAAGGCAGTGCATGAGCCTGGACATCTCCATTGAGCTGACTCTGAAGAAGGTGGTCGAGACATTACATATTTAGACATGATGGGCTCTGAAAAAGAATTCCTCAGAGGTTGGTGAGTAGCTACAGTGTGTTTGGAAATGTAGAGGTCTGTGCAGAGAGAGGTGTTCTGTGTCATAACTAACTGGGAAAATCTTTCCTGTAATCCCATTGACATCTTTCGAAACAGGTAACAGCAAGACAAGATCTGAGCAATTTCTTCTTTCTTCATTCAAGGTCTGAGGAAACAGCTTAATGCAGCCCCAGTGGGCTTGTTGACTGACCTGGAACATTAGCCCAACATAATGAAAACATTCAGGAGGCCAAAATGAGTTAAATTCTTTCCTGTTTTAGGCTATGGTTCTTGGATAGCTGGGACTTCAGAAGGAAGATGTGGAATATGAGTTATGCTTCATGTACATCCAATATGTTAGACTGTCCCATGTGAGCACAGTGGCTGGCAGGGAGAGTGATTCACATGCAGTAAGGAGTGGCATTAAGGTCAGCACTACTTTAGCAGGTACTGGATCCAACTGTGGCCTCATAACTTAATTTTCATACACATTTAAGCACAGTAAAACTTTGGGAAGAGGTTCCCATGTGACAATTATCACCACAAAGCTTTGGGCATGGCTACATGGAAACTTCCTAGCAAGATAACAAAGCGTCTGTGGCACAATAAGAATGAGTTTTATTGACTGATAAATGGTGCTCAGTCTAAGAGCCTAAGTGTAAGGAGAGAGTCTATTGATGGAGGATGCAAACTACATAGGACCTCTTCTATAAGGATAAGTTCTATTCACTGAGAAACGAAGCTTGGGATAAAGATCGAAACAAAGCTCGGGGTTTGGTGGTATTTAGTATGGCTGCCTCCATACAATAGCAGAAAGATTACTGGGCTGTTAGACAACCTCCACTACAGCATTTCAGGTAAAAAGGCTTCATTTCTTTCCCTTGAAAATAAGTCCACATGCTTAACAAGCATAATTCCTCCAATGCTTTCTCTAATCTGTGCCTCCTACAGCAGGCAGAGGGTGGACCAGAGTAGGTGCAGTCCTGGGAATCAGAGAAACACTCACTTTGTACCCATGGGTTTTGTAACTGACTGCATTTCTCTAATCTACATTAGCACTTAACCTTTTCCCACTTCTCTGTACTCCCCACTTGTCATGTTAACTGTACCACCTTCTGCTTGTTCATAACTCTGTCTGCCCTAGAGTGTTCAGGAGAGCCCTTGGAATCTACACTTTGTGTCTTGTTAATCATCTTAAAGTTCATAGCTGCTGAAAACAAAATCTTCACTGATGTACAGCTTTATTTAATTTCATTCTCAGCCTCCACCACATTGCAGTTCACCAGCACACTGAGAATCGCAGGAAAATTATTTCTAATCTTTTAGCAGCTGTTGCCCTCCGCTCATTTGAGGATGACTTGTGGGCATTCACTCTTTTAATCACAGATTTGAAAAGGCAATATATTAATCAGAGTCAATTTAGAGTTCACTTTTTCCTCCTTTGTTGTCCCCAAATGAATAGAAATATTTTATATTTACATCTAGGTGATAGAGTACCTGGGATCTGAACTTAATAATCCCCTGAGATGAGTTAAAACTTTGAAAAATTCATATGTGTGTTCAAATCTTCTTGCAAAATTAAAAAAAAAGTTTCTTCCCTTGGAGGTGTGAAGGTTCTCTTTTGAAGAGTCAGTTGACAAAAATTATATTGGGACAAAAATTATATTGGGCTCATGATGATTCATTCAATTTCCCACACCATGGCAGAAATTCATTAACAAGTCCAAACTATCATTTGACATAGGTGGCCTACCACAGAGTAAGAGAATATCTGTTGCTGTACCTTCCATTATTTCAGTCAATTTGTTATTTAAAATGAAAATCTGCTCTATGCAAAGAATTGGTTAGATGTAGGGAATTCAGTTTTAGTAAAACAACATGTGTTTTGGATATAGTACATTTATTACAAAACTTTACCAGTTGCTCTACTGTATTCTTGTTGCAGATATAGTATAATTTCTTTATAGCAAAATTATGAGTTCAAGCTTTTCTTTATTCATGAGTATAAAAAATTATAATGTATGACTGGAACACTACAGGAATTATTATAATATGCATCACTTGCATGAGGTTATCCACCTGTCATACATCTGCCTATCTGTTTCTCTACATATCTATTATCTGTGTCATTATTTCTTATCTAACAATAACATATCTTTTATTTATCTATCTCTAACTACCTAACAGTCAATCTATTTATCTACCTATCTATTATTTCCTTTATATATGCCCTATCTTTGTGTTAGCATTATTTATAGTAATAAAGATAAAGAACTACACATATGTTCACCAGCAGTAAAAACCATGTGTATACATTTTCACACACAAAATAGTTCTTTATTCAATTATAGTTTTACAGTAGGGAAAAGTGACTTACCAAAATATGGATAAATCTATAGGCAATACAAAATGGAAAGATAATTTCATTATAGAAATACATATTGTACAGATATATGGTATGTCTTCATTTATAAGATTTGAAATACATATATAAAGTCATAATTTAGAGTTGCTTTTATGTTTATAAGTGCATATAAAATGTAGAACTGATTTGAGAAGCATGAGCAAGAATCTGCTGCTGTGAGAGAACATACTGGTGAAGGGAGGGAGAGAAGAACAGTGGGCTGAATAGAAAGGCTTGGTATATTTCATGAAGATTGTCCTTGGTGGCACAAAACTCAAGCCCAAGAAGATCAAAGACCTCAACATAAAACCAGGTACACTGAGCCTTACAAAAGAGAAAGTGGGGAATATCCTTCAACACATTGGCACAGGAGACAACTTTCTGAACAGAAAGCTGATAGTGCAGGTACTCAGATCAACAATTAAGAAATGGGACATCATGAAACTGAAAAGCTTCTTAAGGCAAAAGACACTGTCGATAAGAAATAAATGATAGCTTACAGAATTGGAAAAGAATTTCATCAACTCCATTTCTGATAGATAACTAATATCTAATATGTATTAAAAACTCAAGAAACTAGATATCAAAAAATAATCCAATTAAAAAGTGGGGTACAAATCTAAACAGAGAATTCTCAATAGTGGAATCTCAAATAGCTGAGAAACGCTTAATTACATGTTCAAAATTCTCAGTCATCAGAGAAATGCAAAAATGAAAGCTACTTTGAGATTCTATCTTACACCTGTCAGAATAGCTATGATCAATAACACAAGTGACAGCTCATACTAGCTAGGATGTGGAACAAGGGGAACATTCCTCTATTGCTAGTGGAAGTGCAAACACATACAGACACTTAGGAAATCAATATGGTGCTTCCTCATAAATATTGGACTCAATTTACCTTAAGATTTAGCTATACCACCCCTGGACGTATATCCAAAGGACACTCCATCCTATCACAAGAACATTTGCTCAACCATGTTCATTGATGTTTTATTCATAATAGTCAGAAACTGGAAACAAACTACATATCCCTCAACAAAATAATGGGTAAAGAAAATGTGAGTACATTTACACAAAGGAGTATTACTCAGCTATTAAAAAAATAAATGACATAATTAAATATGCAGGCAAATGGGTAGAACTAGAAAATATGACAAGTGAGGTAACCCAGACCCAGAAAGATAAATATGGTATATATTTGCTTATAGGTGGATATTAGTCATTAAGTAAATGATAACCAAGTTAAAAATCTTCAGACCCAATGAAGTGAGATAAAGAGGAGAGGTCTAGGAAGAACTAATGGATCTCTCTGGGAGGGAGAAATAGAATAGATTTTATAGGCTGACTGGAGCAGGTGAAGACTGGACTGGGGGGATCAGATGTGGTGGAGAAGGAAGTATAAAGAAAGTGTGGGGAGAAACATCTGGAATTGGTAGTCTTCTGGGGACAATTTAGAAACTTAGTGTAATGGTAACTCCCAGGAATCTTACAAGGGTGACCATAGCTAAGACTCATAACAGTGGGGAATAAGGAGTCTCACTGGTTATAGGTAGGCAAGGCTTCTAGTGGTGGGACAGGGAAACCAATTCAGCTACAAGCTTTTGACTCACAATCTGGCCTGCCTATAAAATATTCTAGTGCAATGATGTCACAAAACTTGAAGGAGTAGCCAACAAATGTTTGTATTGACTTAAGGCCCACTGGACAAGAGGGAACCCATGTACAGTGATTGGATAACCAAAAACCAAAGGCCAGATAGCCCAGAGACCTAGTAAAGACCAAACACTGATGGTCTAAAAAGAAAAGTATCAATAAAAAGACTCCTAATAATATTCTGCTATACTCATAGATCAGTCAGTGCCATTTACAGTCATTATCAGAGAGGTTTCCTCTGGAGCTGTTATAGCAGTGCTCCATAATGAGACAGCAATGTCTATGGGTCAGTAAAGGATGTGGAGATAAACCATTCTGTACATGGATTAGGGGAAGAATGTCTGTTTTAGCCCATGTGAGCAACACAGTTATCATGGAATTCTATTGACTGTGATTGCTTAACACATTACCTTAGACTGGATAGTAAACACACCACCAGGGTTTCTATGCTGAATAAGCACATTAAAGGAGATGTAGAGACTGTAGCCTTGTCCATATACCAGCAACTGGATACTTAAACTATTTGAGAATTTAGTGTTCTGACTTCAGGAGTATGGTATACCATGTTTCTTGTTTAAAGGCACAGTGTGTCAAGTAGGGTGGCCACAAGGTCATGCCTGCATTTTCTCCTACACTCAAGCAGCAAGTGGGAACAGATTCAGAGATTCACATCTAGGCATTACATGGAAAGAATATCTAATTGGGAAGTCTCCATCAATATCCCTCATCTCAGAGCTTAGGAAATCTGAAAATAAAAAGGAGTCAGAAGGATTATGAGAGCCAGAGAGGATGGAGGACACCAGGAGAACAAGGCTATCTGCATCAACTAAGCAAGGAATACATGAACTCACCGAGACTGAAGTAGCAAGCCCAAGACCTACATGAACACCAGGTACCCTGCAAACATATTACAGCTATTAGCTTAGTATTTTTACAGGACACATGACTTTGAGAATGATTCAGTTTCTGACTTTTGTGCCTGCTCTTGGGACTTTTCTCCTCCTGTTGGGTTGCAGTGTCCAACTTCAATATGATAGATTTTGTTTCATCTTATTTTGTCATGTTTTGATCTTACCTCTTAGAAGCCTGTTCTTCACTAATGAGAGACAGAAAGGGAGCATACATGGGGAAAGGTGATGTGGAGGATCTAGGAGGAGTAGAGGAAATATAATCAGGGATAGTGTGTGAGAAAAGATTCTATTTAAAAGAAATTTTAAAAAAGATAGAAACAAAGTAGACATATTATTTGTTATGATGAAATAAACGATTGTAGAAACGATATTTTCATCAGAGAAAAAAGCTAAGCAAGTATGTTGGCTGTCCATGTCTGCATGAGACAGCACTGGTTGGGAGGAAATAAGTAGTTTCTTAAGGTCAAGTGAGGAGCAAATGTGAGCTTCCGGGAAACAGCAAAAGGCTATTCTCCTGGCTCATCCCTTGTAACTGAGTGGCATTTCTAGGGTTCTTCTTTTACTATGGTTTTATATCCATTTTACCTTCTTCTCAGAGAACTTAAGCACTAGCATAATTACTAGTAACTCTGCAAAGACATTGCTATGTTTCATAACTTCTAAAAGCTTATCCTATGAATATGTACATTTCCCAGAACCATACCTACATATCTTTGCTGATTAAAATTCAGTTTACTTGAGCACACCACTAACTTCAGAAAGATTTTAAACTCTGGTAATAATAATAATATCAAATTGAGGTGAATGTCATTTGTCTCTTGTATTCTTTTCCTATTTTATATGATGGCAAGTTTCCTGATCGACTCCTCTTACCCAGACTTTAGTGTCAAATTGTAATGCTTTCAGAAGTCTTTTCTCTTTAAAATTTTGCTTTTATCCAGTGGGTATTCTTTGAACTTTGGTCTCTACAATGCCATGAAAGCTGCTTGCTGCATTTAGTTAGTCTTAGCTTCTTCTGAAGGACTGGGATCTTAGAGTTTAACTCATGAGTTTGATATCCTACACTTCATCCTCCGGGAAGGCTCAAGTGATGACGTCACCAATTTCTCACAAAACTGCTAACATTCTATAACACGGTTTTCTTGTGATTCATCCATGTCATGGTCAATTATTATAAACATTGAGAACTGTTTAATATTGTATGACATCCTCCCACCATTTCACATGTGCAGAATAATTTATTTACCATGTATAGTCTCATATGAGAGTGTTCTAGGTAGAGAGAACATTAGGAGATCCTGCTCCCAGTGGTGAGTTCAAACCATGGAAGCTCTGCCTGGCCTATTCCCCACTCCCATGTAAGCACCACTTTTCTTTTCTCCAGGCATTTCTGGAGTAGATTGGGGATACTGCTGTGCTTTTCCTCAAAAGCTTCATTGAATAAGAGGAAACCCTTGCACTCTTAATTAATGAAGTCATTAATTTCAATATTCAAAATCATTTTGGAATGGGAGGGGCATCTATTTCTACAAAGTTGCCACAAGATCAGTAAACAGGCACATACTGATGCATTTGTTAAATGACACATAATTTGGTATCTTGTGGAATATGATGAAGAATCTGAATTTATATATATATATATATATATATATATATATATATATATATATATATATAAATTCAGGCTTCTTAAATTTTATTGTATTTTTATAGGCTTATTTATTTTATTTTGTATGTGAATGTTTTGCCTTAATTCATGTATGGGTACTATATACATTTCTGGTGCCCAAAGCAATCAGAAAAGGGAGGCAGAGCCCCTAAAACTGGATTTATGGATGTTGCTTAAAAGTGAACCTGGGACCTCTGTAAGAGCAACAAATACTCTTAAGCCATCTCATCTCTCTACCTCCAGACTTAAAATAAAAAAAACAAAGACTTTTACTTTGCTGTTTTAATTGACAGTCAGTTGACAGGAGACAAGAGTAAAAGCAATAAGAACAGCTACAAGGCAATCACATTAGTATAGCTGAAGGTAGTAAAGAGTACCTTGGCTTTACCTGGGAGCAGTTTAGGACAGGGATTAAGTTGATAGTTTCAGCTAAGAAGATGACCTGAACATTGTCATAGCAGGGAACACTGAGGATGGAGAGTTTTAAGGATAGAATAAGTATATCAGAAGTTTTTGTTTGGGCAATTTGAATTTGAGATGCTCACTAGACATCCAAATAGGTAGATATAGAAGCTGTGTGTGTGTGTGTGTGTGTGTGTGTGTGTGTGTGTGTGTGTATGAAGATAAATGATGCCCTATGCACAGAAAAGTCATAGAGATTTTTTTGTAGGCTACATTTATAATATAGTTTCTCATTTAGCTGACATTTATACTTTTATTCCCAGTCAATTCACATGTTAATAAACAGGAATATCTCATCTGGATATGATTGTTAATTGTGAAACCAACCTCATTTGGACTGAAATTGTCCCTTATTATAGTGACAATTTTAGAATTTTGGTTTCTTTAAAAAACAGAGAAATATTGCAAGAATATGTTTTCATTTTAATCATAGGTGTGGGTTATAGGGCTGCTTCAGTTTTTCCACAGTAGCTGACTATGATTTGTCTTGTGCTATAGCAGAGGCATGATTTTGCCAGCTGCAGATAGTTTCTGTGATGGTGTAGTATTTGAAATTCTGTGGACTTTTCAGAGGTTATATAAATACAAGGTACCTTCAAAGCTGTGTGAGTTGCTGGTGTTGGTTGTTTACTGTTGGTTGGAGTTTGTTAAGTTTTCATGCACAAAGAAGTAACAACAATAAGAATCTAGATATCTGACCTACTTGCCCCAAGGAATTCAACAGCTCTAATCAGCAGGAAGTATTCTAATGATAATGTAGCCCTTTTTCTCCTCTATTCATTTTTTCTCTCCTATCTAGTGTTAGGGGGTTGTAGGTGTGGAATAAAAGGGGTAGAAAATGGTGGAAGAAAGAAGAACCCACAAAGTAGCCAAGGTCCTTTTATAGCTTATATATTATTTTTCCCTCTCTTTCAATTTTATGATGGTGGTATATAGAACAGGTAAGGTCAAAGGCCACCCTCTTACTCTGATGTGTATCACTAAATCACCTCTCATTTCTGAGGGAAGAATATAGATGAGAAAAATTAGGAAAGGATAGTGCCACATATGTAAAACAACATGTACCTCATCTGCTTGAATATTCACAGCTCTGCAGTGATATACTTCATCTTAGCCAACAGGTCAAGATGCAGTCTGGATTCCCAATTATCAATACTCTTTTAAATCATTTAAAAATTACTACTCAGTTTGGGTAATACATTATGTTACTATCCTTTTCTGATATTGATTCAATTTATCTCTTTGACGATTTTATATATGATTTTAATGCATTTGGATGCTCTTTTTGAACTGGTTCTTATAACTGATTCAGTTTTTATACCAATTTTGTCTGAGTTAATTCTTTTCATATCAGAGCTTCACTAACATCGCCTGGAATTCTGATGTGGAATAATACTCTTATTTTACTACCTACTTCCTCTGCACTAAGATGAAAGGTGAAACAGGGTTGCTATTTCTCTCTAGGTCAATGAGAGCATACCATGAGTTATGGTGATTATTTTCTGTAATATCCATGTCTAGCTGCTAAACCGATAGTGAGTATTTTGTATACTATTTTTTGCATGTCACCCAACTCTGGTCCAAATTTCTCTATTAATAAGTGCATGTTTGCATATATATACATATATACATATGCACATATATGTATCATAAATGTATACATAATAGATACACATTACATGTACATATTCTACACATATAACACACACACACATGAGTGCACACACACACATACACACACAGATATAGTTGACCCTAGAGCACAAGTTGGAACTATAAAGGTTCATTTATACCTAGATTTTATGTCACAGTTTGAAAAAAATCACATATCATGAACTATGTAGCACAGAAATTTTGACAAGAAATTTTATTTTATTTTCAATAAAAATTTAAATAAGTTCTGATTGCATAAATTATATGTAGATATTTTATCATTTTTTACCATGGTATATATAAAACTATCATCAAAATTAAACTTTACCAAAGTTTATGTACATCAAACACAGATTGTACATGTTATTATTTGTACTTGAGAGTAATGTGAACAAAGAGACTATATTATCAAATAATAAACTGAATTAAATTGATGCTAGTCCATGCTGAATAAATTAAATTTCCTAGATACTCCATGGTACTGTTGCTGTGATTTCATGGTTTGGATGGTTGCTTAAAATATCCTATGATCCAAATTATATCCTGTAAACTGTGTATTGCACTAAAAGGTGTTTTTCCTGAGTTTTTTCCATATTTTCCACCATATAAAATACATTGAACATTCAAAGTATGCTGAGAGGGCATTCTTGCTCTTTGTGTGACTCATAGACAGTTAAAGTTTGGGAGAGACATATGTTACTAATGGATTACTAGTTTTAACAGGTTATCAGCCCTAATTCCAGTTTTGCTTATTATCAGCTGCACATAAGTCTACCTTTGACATGCTTGAGACACCTACTAAGCATCAAGCCTCATATTTTTAGGATAAAATATAAATTAGCCAAAAAAGCACAGACTACCCAGGATAAAATCTGCAGAACTCAAGAATGTTTCTGAGCCAAAGGGTCCAAGTGAGAATGCTTCAATCCTACTTAAGAGGGAGAAGAAAGAAATGGGAGGAGGGAAGGGGGTGAGGGATCTGGGAGGAAGAGGGGAAGGAGAGGGAAAAAGGGGAACATTATTAGGTATTGGGGGTCAGGAGTGAAGTCCCAAGATTGAGCATAATGAGTGGAAATATGCAACACTGGGAGAAGGACCCTCGAGTGGGAGGGAGGGAGGGAGGGGGACTGTAAGACCCCTACTCAATGTGTTTCTTAGACCCCTAGAAATGAAGCCTAGCATGGAGTTTTTGTTCTTTCACCTTCAGTCTGAAAGAAGCTCAGCATGGAGTTCTTTGTTCTTTCCCCTTCAGCCTGAAAGAACATTGACCAGTGACTGCTGGGTGACCCACCCAGGTACCTGACCCATTGTGTAAGGGGCTAAGAATGTTTACTCAACTTCCCTAGTCTTTGTGATCTAATCCTCCCCTCAGTTTCCATGAGAGATGAGCTGTAATTCACCATCCCCATTTTTACTATGTTTACTCAACTTCCCCAGTCTTTGTGATCTTATCCTTCCCTCACTTTAAGATTCATTCTTTAAAATCCCTTAACTACAACTGCTGGGGGTCGATCTCCTCTGCCCCTGTGTGGGTTTTGAGCTCAGTCTCGGCATGCTGATTTCCCATTAAACCTCATGCGATATTGCATCAAGAATGGTTTCTCTTGAGTTGTTGGGGCATTGGCTCATCCCGGGACTTGAGTGAGGGTCTTCTGGAAACGGGGCTCGTTCAGGACCTTCTAGGATGTACCAGAGACCTGGGAGGTGAGAGAGTCCCAGGACTCAAAGGAGGGACCTTAGATAAAATGTCCAACAGTGGGGAGAGGGAACTTGTAGAGCCTACCTCCAGTAGAAAGACAGGGCATCAAGTGGAGGGATGGGTTGCCATCCCTCAGACAAAAACTTTGACCTAGAATTGTTCCTGTCTAAAAGAACAATCTGCAGGGACAAAAATGGAGAAGAGACGGAGGGAAAGAAGGTCAAGTGACTAGCCCAAATTGAGATCCATCTCAAGTGGAGGCTCCAAGACCTGACACTATTACTGATGCTATGGTGTGCTTATAGATGGGCCTAGCATGGCTGTCCTCTGAGAGGACCAACAAGTAGCTGATTGAGACAGATGCAGATACTTATATCCAACCAATGAAATGAAGTCTGGGACCCTTGTGTTGAATTAGGGAAAGACTGGAAGAAACTGAGGAGGAGGGTGACCCTGTGCCCTTCCCCCCAGCCTTGTGCAGGCTAAATAGACCTTAAATGTTTGCCAAAATTGGTCTTCCCCTGACTTAGCTGACCTAGGATGGAGGCTTCCAATTTGCCACACCTTCAATTTCTGAAAGGAGCAGACTGCCTGCTGAGCTTGCTTTGCAGTGTAATCCAGCTGAAGCAAAGCAACAAAGTCCAACTGATACAAAGAATGGGTCTGTAGGCTTTTCCTATATAAATGCAGAGCTGAAAATTAAACTTTGAGCCTTGATCAGAAACCTTTGTCTTGGCTTCATCCTTCTCTTGCCCCACTGTCTTTTTTCATTTCCAGCCTTCCTTTCAGATATGCCCAGTTTAACCAAAGCTGATAGACCCCATAGGAAGACCAGCAGTCTCAACTAACCCAACCCCCTTAGATCTCTCAGACTCCAAGGTACCAACCAGGCAGCATACCTTAAGCTTGTCTGAGTCCCCTGACATATATAAGGCAGAGGACTGCCTAGTCTTGTGTCAGGGAGAAAAGACACATCAACCCTTGAAAGACTAGAAGCCCCAGGGAATGGGGAAACCTGGAGGGGTGGCCTGTGTGTGTGTGTATGTGTGGGGGGGTGCTGGGGTGGAGACATGCTCTTGGAGACAGGAGAATGGGATGAGGAACTGTTGGCAGGTGGACCAGGAGGGGGATAGTGACTGAACTGTAAAAAAGATTAAAGATAAATATTTGTAAAAGTATGAGTATCCCCCCCAAAATAAAAAAAAAATATATAAAATTCAATGAACTTTACCAGATGAATACGAGCTGGGGCTTTCTAAGGGGGAGGCAACTCTTTAAAGGAGAGAACTCAACTGTGAGGAACAAACAATTCTGTCCAAACACAAACAAATGGATGCAGAGACTCAGGAGTACAGCTGAAGTGAGACAGAATGATGATCTTGGAAGAATAGGTGTTTGGTGAACAGGTACACACAAGTCAGTTACAGAAAACAGTTAATTCTTTATTGTGCAGGACCCTATTCCAGTTCCTTCCTGGCTGAATCCTATGGGGTGAACACTATATCCTAGATGCTGCTCAATGTCAGAAATTCCTCATGGATGTTTCCTTCTCTTTCTCTGTTATGTCCAACTCTGCAACAAAAATTTTCCTGTTGCCTTCCCTTACATCTTTTACATATCCTGTTACTAGCTACCTCATAATGCATAAACTTAGCTACACATCACACTACTAGTGATTCCTAAAACAAAATTCTGGTGTGAGTGGGAGTGGTCAGGAAGCCTAGACAAGCAGGTATCCAGTGACACCTATTTGTCTTTAATTTTTTAATTTGTAATATCACCTTTGTATTGAAAATGGACCTTTACATTTTATCCCTTCCAATTTTTATCTGATTTACCCTGAAGACAGTTCATAGGGGAACCTAGAGTACCTAAAACTAAAATGTGTTTTCAGTGGACAGAAAAGACATGACAGAGGCAGGAAAATGAGGAAGAAGGAATGAGACTGGGAGGGAGACAGGAGAGTAAGAAAGGAGCATGGGTATGTATACATGTGCCAAAACTCCATATTATTTTCTGCCCGAGACTCTGGCTAACTTTGAACTGTGGTTACTAGGGCAAGTCATCTAATTAAGAGGAAGAGAAGTGAAATTAGATTTAAGCTGATGCTGGAGAAGTCTGCAATTTGAGTCTCTACAAACTGATTGCTTGCTGAAATAAACAAACAAAGCAAAAGAACATATTTTGAGTCATTTACCAGAATCCAGAATTTTCACAACGTATGACCCATAACATCACAGGTGCAGTAGGTATAAAATAAAAGTTAAAAAGAGGACAGCTACAAAAGATGAGCAGAGTTCATTTGTCATAAACCTCAGGTATAAACAGAAAGGGGAAAACATTTAAAAGTGGCTTTTGTATCTGGGATGTAAAGGAAACCATTCAATGAACACTATCGATGATCTTAGAAGAACTGACAATCTTAGAATCTTAGAAGATTCTGACAGATGTGATTTATGATTCAGTAATTCACTGGCTGGGCTGTTACACACATTGGAGTTGACTGCTGATTAATCTGCACTGCCAATTTATTAGATTTGGAGTAATTTGGAGTAATTTAGAGGCTCCACAGGTGCCTTTGAAAAAATATAACATAAAAGCAACATTCTAGGCCTTTAGGCCCAGGCTTGAGAATGTGACCTTTGTGACTCAGTGCTCCTAGGTATGCTAATCATAAAACGGATGGCGACATTCGACATTCCTCCACCCACCCACTTCCTGGGTTTAGGGAATGTTCGTTCAGAGAAGGTCACCCTGACCCACCCTGATCATTGCTGAACCCCCCTAGGCAAAGGTGCTATTGCTAGAGGCTCATTGTTACTGTCTTGACTTTCCACTTCCTTGTGACTCTTAACTGGTATTTTTGGTGTTTCTCAACAATGCCCTCCCCACCGCCCCTTGAGTTGTGGTTTCTTCTTTTAAATACCCCCTTACCCAGCTACTCAGGGCGCCATGGTGTATGACTGTGGGCCTGAGAGCGCTCTTGAATAAAAGTCCTCTTGCAGTTTGCAGAAAGACCATTTCTCGTGAGTGATTTGGGGTGTCGCCTCTCCTGAGTCAGAACATGGGGGAGTCCTCACGTTGTGGGTGTTTCACTATGTCTGGGTAAGTGCTCCCAGCGAGGCCTGACTAGGGAAGAAAGGGTAATTTTTTATGTGGGCAGCATCTTCCCACAGACTGGTTAAAAAATTCATATATATATATATATATATATGAATAAATAAATAAATACATAAATAAGAAGCCATTTGAACAGCAGCCTTTTTTTTTTCTGCTTCCTAACTGCAGATACCATGTGACCAGCTTCCTAGTGGTCCTGCTGCCACTGCTAGAGCCACTCTGGATGTCATTCCCTCCCTACCATGACAGCCCGTACCCTCAAACTATTCCACACAAGTATTTTGCCACATCAGTAAGAAAAGTTTATAATAGAGAAGCCAGTGAAGAGACTTGAGTGAAAATCCAGACAATTAATGATGTAGTGAGGACCTAGATAACCAGAATGCTTGACTAAAACTGACAGGCAGAGAGCGAGTGTCAGGAACTTTTTAACATATGCACACGGTTGGTTGAGAAAGGAGAGGAGAGGGTAGAGGAGGAGAGGAAATAGTGCTGAAAAATAGTTGAAGGCACTATGGCCAGTTGAAAGCAATTTGATTGTGATCACTGTATAACTAACTGTACATGAGTGTATTGTCACTGTTGTAGGAATGGATGATGCAGAGAGTGGGGAGCACAAAGTGGGCTGTCCTGTCATTCACAGAGCTCCCTTTCCAGCTTGTCTGCATGATAGAGGAGCCCCCACCAGGAAGTCATGCCCTCTGTGAAGTTCCGCTGATAGAATCATACTCAGGGACTTTACAAAAATGTGCAAGCTAAGTCCAACAGGTCCAACCAAGGTGGAGTGATTTGACACAAATAAGAGGCACAAAAGCTCTTGAAATTGTCAAGTAGGTACCTTCCAAGAGAGTCACGTTGCCTTCCATTTAGAGGAGTGAAGAGGCTCTGGATTTCCAAAGAGCTTTGTAGGTGCATGAATTACAAGAAAAAAAAAAACAGTTAAAAGATGCTCTTTTCCTTATGAAGGTCACTACCCTTCTTTTCTTCCTTAATAATTAACCCTCTCATAATCATATCTATCACACAGAATTACAAAAAGCCATCTTGACTAAAAATAAGTGGCAATTCCTTTATAGAGGTCATTATTATCCATCAAGACAGATGGATATAATTTGCATTTACTCTATCATTTGTTAATATGAATATAATAAAGTTAAAAGTAAGAATGTTTTCATGTATTCATTTTTCATTTTATGTTTTTATTGGCATAAACTAATTATACACCACAAAAGATTTATTTTGAAATTTTTATCCAGGCAATAATGTATTTTGATTCTATATGCCTTCATTTCCCTTTCATCTTATCTTCATGCTCCCACTAATCTTCTACCTCTTTGAAGCTGTCCCCTTATACTTGCAGATATCCTAACTCAATTTTCCCCTCCACATCTATAGGGAACAGGGACCCTACTTTGTAGTAACAAGTAATAGAGACATAGAGTGGGGAAAGGAAGCAGATTATTTTATGATCTTGCAAAGTTTTGTGTGAATCTGGACAAAATAATAGGTGTGTCTGCTGAACTTCAAGCACCAGTTTTATAAGTCTGAGCACAAGTCCCTATTTCCTCTTCTCCAGTGGCAGGAACTCAAGGGGATACAATCTCTCCCACACATCACCTGTTTCACTATCTCCTCCTCCTTCCTTCATGCATGTGTTTGGTCACATAGCAGGCTCTCTGCATTTTCCCACTCTGTGACAAACTGTTGTTTTGAACAAAGGGTGGGCAAAAGGCCGGGCTAGAATGTTTCTACTTAGGGAGGGGATGGAGAACTGACTGCTAATCTGAAGCATAAGCTTATCTGCAAGCTTATTGCAAATGAATCATCATATTCTGTTCCTCACACATTCTCTAAGCTTAAGCCCATAAGCTCCCCCATTACTTATAAAAACAACATCTCAGGAATCTTACCCAAGAGATTAGGAATGGATGGCGATGTTCTTGGGCTTTGTTTTGAAGAGTGATGCCTCCTAATGGTTAAAAAGTCAGACAGAATCTGGGGAAGACAATTGAACAGAATGATTTATTCAAAGCACTGAAGTTTCTAGTATCTTGTGGCTCCAGATATGGGTAATAGGCCAGCAGTGGCAGCATTATCTGGGAACTGGCTAAAATATCACAAAATCCTAAATCCTCTTCCATAGCATTCATTTCAACACATTCCTTGCTTATGGGAGCATGCCACTTTTGAAAACAGCTCACTGAATATTTAACAATGGCTCAGTAGTTAATAGGCTGCTGCTCTTCCAGAGGACCTGAGTGGGGCACCCACACAGGCTGGTTCAAACCACATATTACTCCAGCTCTGGGAAATCAGACGGCCTCTTCTGGCTTCTGCTACCGTGGGCACAACCATGCCTGTGAGACACTCAAGAAAAAAATCAATTATACAAACAAGCAAACAAACAAACAAACAAACAACCACTGTCCTAATTCAGCTTTCCGCTTTCTTTAAAAAAGTGTACATTTGTCGAGTATGGTAGCTCATTCCTGTGATTCCAGTGTTGGGGAGGCAGAAACAAAAGGATCACTGTAAGTTTGCAGCTAGCTTCATCTACATAGTGAGCTCCAGGAGGCAAATTCCAACTACATAATGTATCTTGTCTAAAAATCAAGGTAATCTTTAGACTTACTTATTTCTGCTCCCTCATCTCTTATGTATTAACACTTCCCTGCTTTTGTGCACTTCACTAATAATGCAGCCTAGGATGGGGGATAGTATCTGAGAGGTATAGACAATAGACGGTAGAATAGAAGTTGATGGTCACTGGAAAGAGATTTGCTGTGAGTGAATTGATGTCTAAAATGAGGGCCGCCCTGTTAATTGATACAAGAGATCAGCTTAAGGTAAAGATGGGGTAGATGATGATTATACAGGAGAGATGTCAGCATTGGCAAGCTATTGCTATGTCTGTGCCAAGAAAATATGTAGTGTAAATTGGTGAATTAAGTTTAAAAAAGAAGCATGATAGCAGGCAATCTGATGCTCTCTTGATCTTAGCTTTGTGCTCCTTCCCATTGATGAAGTCCTCTCACATTACTCAAATAAAATTCTTTTCCAACTAGAAAGCAAACAAACTTTAACACATCTATAGCACTGATTAAAATGGATCTGGTGACTGCCATGAATATACAAACACCACTAATGTATCACTAGGTCAATAATCATAACCCAGATTTTCAAACAGTGAGGCTAAATGTGTGTTTCAGAGTTGCAGACAATCAATGCTCTGCTTTGATTCTTGCACTCTCTTTCATTAATTCTGGGCCAACACATGCCCTCCTCCTTTAATTAGTCTGCCTTTAATGGAGGATGTAACTGAACGTCAAAAAAAGGGCAGGTCACTAAATGCCACTTGTGCTGTAAAAAACCAGCGAAACAGCAGGGCGAGATCACACCAAAGGCAACAATAACTGAGTGGTAAGAATCGGGGGAAAGATGTGCTGCTAATGGGTGGCAATGCAATGAAAGAGGCCAAAGTCTATCTGGAGCTCCGAAATTAACTACAATCTTTCTTTGCACTTAACGAGGTACAGTAGTTGTTGAGGGGAAAGGTAAGACTCTGATGTTCTAAGCCAAATTAATAGGCTTTAAGGAGAGTAGGCAAGGGCTTCTTTGTATTGCAATAAACTATGAGTGAACAGAATAGAAGAAAACAGATGTTCAGGAATTTTTAGCTTAGTCATTTTTAGACCATAGGAAAAGAGTTTCTATTATGACTGGGAATACATCATGCTCTTGGAGAGCTTTGAGTGATATTTGGAGGGATGTAGCTTGTATTTGTGTATTTAATTAGTTTGCCTAATAACATTCCATGCATGCTACCATATTTATATTTTGTAGGCAAAATAGCTAAAGTCCAAGAACTAGAGAGAATATTTTTGTAAAGAGAATTATACTTTATGATAACTCTTCCTTCAATTCACATTGAAACTTTATAGTTTTGTCTTACTCTCAGTACAGAACCTTTCAATTGAGAAAAATGCCCAAGACCTTCTAAAAAACATATACATGTACAATACTGTGCACATAGTAGGCTCTCTGTTATTCAAAAAATAAGAACCAATTCATTTGACACACTCATTTAGAGATCTGATTGTACTCACACTCAACATGCCTGTGATCAGATGAGTGGCTTTTAGCTGGACAGTTCATGGCCAGTTGTATCTTGGCATCAGTTCTGATGCAAACTGAATTCCTAATAGCTGAAATAGTTAGTTCCATTTCAATTTTAGATACTCATGTTGAACATCAGTCCACAGGCTACTCTCACCTTGGCTGTAAATGAGAGGATCTTATGTACTTTCCTCAGATAACATCACCTGCTAGAACAGTTCACCAAAATTAGAGTCACATTTGCTATGTTTGGCACATTATCAAAAAGATTACAGTAAAGGAAATGGACATAAAGTATATATGCAGGGGTCTGTATGGGCCTTGGGTGTAAGAGATCTGTCTCTGTAAAATTGAGGTCCTTTCAGCATCTGAGTATGTTTTTGCTAATCAAGAAGTTCTTTAACCAGTTTTGGGGGATGCTTATAGTGACCTTATCCTTTGACACAGTTCAATGTTAACTAAAACTCTAATTACCTCCCTCTCCATGAAGGTGAGATTGAAAGTTTGAACTCTTCTAATTGTGAGCTGATCTTTTATGTGACAAGTCTGTTCTCAAGAAGTCTGTCAAACATTGACTCATTACTTCCTACTAACTAAGAAGTGTCCACAGATTTGAAGCTCTCTATTGGGAGCTGGGAACCAAGATTAGATGTACCTTTCATACGGCACTATAATATATCAGTAAATGAAGTTAGAAACGTGTGTTCTTTTCAATGTTCATTTTAATTATGACAATAATTTAGTGTCAGTTGCAGCCGTAATTCTCTAATTGAGTAGCACATTTTTGATTTTCAACATTAGCTCCAGAGACTAGAAAGGATTTCTTATAAAGTAGATTTATAGACTCATATTATCATTTCATCATGTTAATTTGGAGTTTTTCTAATGTAAATTACTTTTGGATAGACAAAATATGAGACATAGTAAGTTTCTAATTGTTTTCTCATTTTTTTTTTGCACGACTAATGCTCAATGCAATAAAGCAAACCTTCCTTGGGTGTCTTAGAATTCAAGAAGGTGTCCTCTGACATTTCTGTTTAAACCAGATACAAAAGTCTCTAATCATAGAGATAAAAACTTTAAACAGATGACCAATCTCCAAGCTTAGAAATTCCTTCAAGACTTGAGTAAATACATCACAATTCCTTATTCATTCACCTTTAAGAAGATTTGCATGGTAATGTATTATAAATATGCCCTTCATTTAGATTTATACATTAGATCAAGGGTTGTCATTTCACATTTCTACATAAAAAGCAAAACATTAAACTATAACCTTGTTTTTTAGCCCACAAATGATTTCTATCTCAAAGGCAAATAAAATACGAAAATCAAAAACTATGAAAAGAATATAGCATAGGTGGCAGATAATCACACAGATTGCCTTATTAGTGTTGTCTCCGAGTCATTTTTGTCTTAGCATGGTATACTAATACTTCCCATTGTGACCTATATGGTAGGCTGAATGAGATCTTCCCCATACCCTCAGCCATTTGAATGCTTGGTCCTGTTTGGTAGTACTGTTTGAGTAGGATGAGGTGGCATGGCCTTGTTGGAAGAAATGGGTTCCTGGGAGCACACTTTGAGAGTTTAAAAGATTCATGCCATTTATAGTTTGTTCTCTGCTTCATGTACGTGGTTCAAAACGTGAGCCCTGCTTTTATTGCCACACCTTCACTATGTCATAATAGACTCTTATTTTTCTGGAACCAATAAACCCAAACATACTCTTTCTTCTACACAATACCTTGATCAGGGTATTTTATCATGCCAATAAAAAAGCATCTAACACAGAAGTTTCTCGGAGTGAATAGGGTTATTGTTCTGCCAGACTTGACCATGCAGTCAGTATGTTAGAGGACTGTGGGAGACTTTGAGACTTGGTAGTAGAGAGGCAATAAATTGCTGTAAGCAGAGCTTAGTGGACCACCCTTATAAGAGTTTGAATGATGGTTGCTTTGAATACAATGTGGTTTGTAGAGTCTTAGTACCAGAAGTTGCACGGGGGAACAATATTAGCAATTGATATAGGGACTATTGTGTTGGTAGTTTGGTTAAAAAAAAAAATGTGTTCCCTTTCTGCATTTGTCTTAAAAACTTGCCTGACGTCAAGGAAAATTTCAAGCTAGCCAATATTGATTCTGTTGTATGGTTATTCATAATCACTTTTATAAAGGTCAACAATGAAAAGGTGCAAGAGGAACAGAAATAACTACAAAATGAACAGTTTAGAGAGAAAAGAGTACCAGAAAACTTAACATTGAAGCCAAAGCTTGTACTGAAAAAGACAAGAAGTCTGATCAGCATTAGAGAAAAAGAAGCTATGTCCTTGGGGCAAAGCGCCTCTTAACTAAACCTTTAACTTAGAAAATGAAAAACCTAAGGAATTTTCTGCTCCTAGTTATAAACAACCATCCAAAATTCCTGCAGAATTTATTCAACACAGCCTGGGTCTGTCTAAACCTGGCAGCTGATCTACTTTATATGAAAAGACCTAGACATACGGATGAGGAGACAACAGAGAACAAATAAGAACTCAAATGCTAGGCAAATAATGCCACAAAGAAGATGTAGTACTTTCTGGAAAAAGCTTCAATTTTCCCAAGATTCATGAGCACCTGAGAATCTGAATTGCTTTCTTGCTGAATACAGTCAGTTATCAAACCCTAGAATCACAAGCTAAACCAGTTGCAGATTGTTAGAAATAGGAGACTGAGTTTCAATTTTTGGCATGTAAGGAAGCCTTTCTGCCATGTGGTAAAGACATGTCAGTTAGTGACTTTGGTTCCATCTGTTGACTGAAAGCTAAGGGTGAATCTGCAGCCACTAACTTTTTCTGAAAGGGTTAAACCACATAGTATTATCAAATTTAGTTTCTGATGTCTGCAATTTCATTGTAAATCACATTAAATGTGTTTTTCTTACTAGTTAAAAATGCCATTTTACAAAACATTGCTTCAGTAGTCAGCCTTCTAGACAAGGGTGAGCCTGATAGAGTCATAAATTTTGATGTGACTTTGGCTTATTAGCAGTCTCTAAATTGTGCTGATAATTGTCCCAGGGTAATAGAGATTACTATGTCATTATGTTTAAATGAGTCTCTAGAATAACCCACTGTCTTAGTTCATTTTCTCTTGCTGTAGCAGAATGACTATGATTGGATAATGTATAAGGTAAAACGTTATTTTGGCTCATCATTCTAGGGGAAAAGTGGTCTGAGATTGGGCAGCGACTTCCATACTCATTCTGCATCCATTTATGTTGGAGAGTCAAAGGACAAATGAGTGCAAGAGGAAACAAGAGCACATGAGTGATTGTGACGGTTGATCTCAATTGTCACCTTGATAAACTCTCGAATCACCGGAGAATCGGGTTTCCAGCAATGCCTATAAGGGGCAATCTTGATTAGATTAATTGAAATGGAAAGACTCATGCACTGTGAGTGGTAACATTCCATGCCCTGGAATCCTGGACTGGATAAGAAATGAGAAGTTGGTCTGACACAAGCTTTCACTGCCTGACTTCTTCTTCATGACTTCTCATGCAATGTGACCATCTTCTTCAAGCTTCTGCTGCCTTCAGTTTCCCAACATTATGGACTATAACTCAAACTGTGCAAAAACAAAACAAAGACCGCCTAGGTAAAAATAAGAAAAACAAATAAACCAAACATGATCCTTCCATCCTTAAATTACTTTGTCAGGATAGTTTATGACAGTGATAGTAACCAGTGGTAACTCAACTTCTACCATCTTCTGATAGAGATACAAACACACAGGCAAAGCACTCAGAGAGAGAAAGAGAGAGACTAAAATTGCCCTGACTTTTGTGTTGGCCTACAACGCCTCAGTCTTCCATATTCCTAACAGCCACATCTGCCTTGGCAATGTTTTGGGACTGTGACTATAGTCTCATATATTAACCATAATAATTGATGGTTGTACAGGTTAAAACATAAAACTAAAACAACTAAGAAGAAGTGTAAATCAAAAATAATTGTCATGCAGTGTCTAGAAAATGCTGCTAAGTGCTGAAAAAGACAGCTGTTGCTCCAACCCCAGTCATACACTGATATAACTATGGATTTTATCTTTAAAAAATGCTGTACTACTGAGCTTCTGCACCAAGAGGGTATTAAGACATATGAGCCATATCTTTGTCATTGGCTAATAAAAAGGCTTACATATTGTAAATTAGCTTAATTAACATTGTTGTCAATATCTTACACACATCATTTCAAGAAAGAGGAAAAAAAAAACATTTGAAAGAAAAAAAGAATGTGGCTGTATGACAGTCCTGAGGAAACAAATGTCTACTTATTCCAGAAGGGGAGTCAATGACAGATCAAACAAATGATTGCACCAAAGTCCACTTTGGTTACTCAATATTATTTGTATTGGGGCTACTAACAAGGGCCAAACATGGGTAACTGCTCCTAGGAGCTTTCCGTACTCCAAGTGTTTTCTTTTCTCCCTTCCTTTTTTCCCTTTCTCAATCGACTCCCCCTTACTTTCTGCAATTCTAACAGTCAGAGTATCTGCCCCTCAACCTGTTTACTACATATTATACTGTTGGTAGAAGCCATAAGAATCTTCCAAGCTTCTATTCTCTCAGATACTTGACAAGTCGTATCGCCTGCTTAAGACTTGAAATTCTCGAGGCTCCATTTTTCTTTCTAGGGTAGATGCTTCAATTTGGATAGAATGTTGAAATTGAGAGGAACATCCCATACAACTTACCTGCTTCTAGGTCAGTGGTTCTCAACCTGTGGGCTCAAATAACCCTTTCAGAGGAGTTGCCTAAGACCACCTGCATAGCAGATATTTACATTATAATTTATAACAGTAGTGAAATTACAGTATAAAGAAGCAATGAAAAAATTACGGTTGGGGGGGGTTAATATAACATGAGGAACTGTATTAAGGGGTTGTAGCAAGGAAGTTATTGGAGGGTTTAGGTGAAGTAAGATACATGTGCAAGAATAGTGTAGCAACATTATTCTGAAAGTCCTAAACTAGGCCTTTCTAAATACCTATGTACAATGTATACTATTTACTTTCATGCCACAGACTTTCTATTTTTTAATTTTTTTATTAGATATTTTATTTATTTACATTTCAAGTGTTATCCCATTTCCTAGTTTCCTCTCCAAAAATCCCTTATCCCCTCCCTCCTCCACCTGCTCACCAACCCACCCACTCCCATTCGTGATCCTGGCATTCCCCTATATTGGGGCATAGAGCCTTCACAGGACCAAGGGCCTCTCCTCCCATTGAAGACCGACTAGTCCATCCTCTGCTACATATACAGCTAGAGTCACAAGTTTCACCAAGTGTTTTCTTTGAATGGTGGTATACTTCCAAGGAGCTCTGGGGGGGGGGGAGGGGTACTGGTTAGTTCATATTCCTAATATCCAATAGTATGTTCCTCCTATTGGGCTTCAGACCCCTTCAGCTTATTGGGAACTTTCTCTAACTCTTTCACTGGGGACCTTGTGCTCTATCCAATGGATGACTGTGAGCATCCACTTCTGTATTTGCCAGGCACTGGCAGAGCCTCATAGGAGACAACTATATCAGGCTCCTGTCAGCAGGCTCCTGTTGTAATCTGACTAGTGTCTGGGTTTGGTAGTTGATTATGGGATGGACCCCCAAGTTGGGGATCTCTGGATGGTCATTCTTTCAGGCTCTGTTCTGAATTTTGTCTCTGTAACTCCTTCCATGGGTATTTTGTTCCCCCTTCTAAAAAGGAATCTGAGCTTCTGGGATGATATACACTTACCAGTGAGTGCATATCATGTGTGTTTTTTTTGTGACTGGGTTACCTAACTCAAGACGATATCCTCCAGATCCATTCATTTGTCTAAGAATTTCATAAATTCATTGTTTTTAATAGCTGAGTAGTACTCCATTGTGTAAATGTACCACATTTTCTGTATCCATTCCTCTGTTGAGGGACATCTAGGCTCTTTCCAGCTTCTGGCTATTATAAATAAGGCTGCTATGAACATAGTGGAGCATGTGTCCTTCTTACCAGCTGTACTATCTTCTGGGTGTATGCCCAGGAGATATATTGCAAGATCCTCCTGTAGTACAATGTCCAATTTTCTGAGGAACTGCCAGACTGATTTCCAGAGAGATTGTACAAGCTTGCAATCCCACCAACAATGGAGGAGTGTTCCTCTTTCTCCACATCCTTGCCAGCTTCTGCTTTCACCTGAATTTTTTTATCCTAGCCATTCTGACTGGTGTGAGGTGGAATCTCAGGGATGTTTTGATTTGCATTTCCCTGATTATTAAGGATGTTGAACATTTTTTCAGGTGCTTCTCAGCCATTCGATAGTCCTTAGTTGAGAATTCTTTCTTTAGCTCTGTACCTCATTTTTAACAGGATCATTTAGTTTTCTGGAGTCCAACTTCTTGAGTTCGTTATATATATTGGATATTAGCCCCCTCTCAGATTTAGGATTGATAAAGATCTTTTCCCAATCTGTTGGTGGCCTTTTCGTCTTATTGACAGTGTCCTTTGCCTCACAGAAGCTTTACAGTTTTATGAGGTCCCATTTGTCGATTCTTGATCTTACAGTGTAAGCCATTGCTGTTCTGTTCAGGAATCTTTCCTCTGTGCCCGTATCTTCCAGGCTCTTTTTCTCCTCTATAAGTTTTAGTGTCTCTGGTTTTATGTGGAGTTCTTTGATCCACATAGATTTGAGCTTTGTGCAAGGAGGTAAGAATGGATCAATTTGCATTCTTCTACATCCTAACTGCCACTCGAGCCAGGACCATTTGTTGAAGATGCTGTCTTCTTTCCATTGGATAGTTTTAGCTCCCTTGTCAAAGATCAAGTGAACATAGGTGTATGGGTTCATTTCTGGATCTTCAATTCTGTTCCATTGATCTACCTGTCTGTCACTTTACCAATACAGTTTTTAATCACAATTTCTCTGTATTACAGTTTAAGGTTGGGGATTGTGATTCCACCAGAGGTTCTTTTATTGTTGAGAATACTTTTTGCTATCTTAGGATCTTTGTTATTCTAGATGAATTTGCCAATTGCCCTTTCTAATTCTGTGAAGAATTGAGTTGTAATTTTGATGGGGATTACATTGAATGTGTAGATTGCTTTTGGGAACATAGCCATTTTTACTATATTAGTCCTCCCAATCCATGAGCATGGGAGATATTTCCATCTTCTGAGATCTTCATTGATTTCTTTCTTCAGAGACTTGAAATTCTTGTCATATAGAAATTTCACTTCCTTAGTTATAGTTACACAAAGAATTTTATATTATTTGTGAGTATTGTGGAGGGTGCTATTTCCCTAATTTCTTTTGCAGCTTTTTTATCCCCTGTGCAGAGAAAGGCCTCTGATTTGTTTGAAATAATCTTATATCCAGCTACTGCACTGAAGTTGTTTATCAGGTTTAGGAGTTCTCTGGTAGAATTTTTGGGGTCACTTATATATACTGTCATATCATCTGTAAATAGTGATATTTTGACTTCTTCCTTTCCAATTTGTATCCCCTTGATATCCTTTTGCTCTCGAATTGCTCTGGCTAGAACTTCAAGTCCTATATTGAATAGGAAGGGAGAAAGTGGGCAGCCTTGTCTAGTCCCTGATTTTAGTGGGATTGCTTCAAGTTTCTCTCCATTTACTTTGATGTTCTCTACTGGTTTGCTGTAGATTGCTTTTATCGTGTTTAGGTATGGGCCTTGAATTCCTGATGTTTCCAAGACTTTTATCATGAATGGGTGTTAGATTTTGTCAAATGTTTTCTCAGCATCTAATGAGATGATCATGTGGTTTTTGTCTTTGAGTTTGTTTATATAGTGGATTACATTGAAGGATTTCCATATATTAAACCATCTTTGCATCCCTGGGATGAAGTCTACTTGTTCATGATGAATGATCATTTTGATGTGTTCTTGGATTCAGTTTGCAAGGATTTTATTAAGTATTTTTGCATCGATATTCATAAGGGAAATTGGTCTGAAGTTCTCTTTTTTTGTTGGGTCTTTGTGTGGTTTAGGTATCAGAATAATTGTGGCTACATGGAATGAATTGGATAGAGTACCTTCTGTTTCTATTTTGTAGAATAGTTTGAGGAGTATTGGAATTGGGTCTTCTTTGAAGGTCTGATAAAACTCTGCACTAAACCCATCTGGTCCTGGACTTTGTTGGTTGGGAGACTATTAATGACTGTTTTTATTTCTTTAGGGATATGGGACTGTTTAGATCATTAGTCTGATCCTGATTTAACTTTGGTAGCTGATATCTGTCTAGAACTTTCCATTTCATCCATGTTTTCCAATTTTTTGAATAGAGGCTTTTGCAGTAGGATCTAATGATTTTTTTGATTTCCTCAGATTCTCTTGATATATCTCCCTTTTCATTTCTGATTGACAAGGTTTGTCTGTGTAGCCTTGGCTGTCCTGGAACTCACTTTTTTGTCCAGGCTGGCCTCGAACTTAGAAATCTGCCTACCTCTGCCTCCTAAGTGCTGGGATTAAATGCAGGCACCACCACCGCCCAGCTCATTTCTGATTTTTCTAATTAAGATACTCTCCCTGTGCCCTTTATTTAGTCTTTCTAGGGGTTTATCTATCTTGTTGATTTTCTTAAAGAACCAGGTCCTGGTTTGGTGGATTCGTTGTATAGTTCTTTTTGTTTTCACTTGGTTGATTTCAGCCCTGCCTTTGATTATTTCCTGCTGTCTACTCACCTTTGGTAAATTTGTTTCCTTTTATTGTAGAGCATTTAGGTGTGCTATGAAGCTGCTAGTGTATGGTCACTACAGCTTCTTTTGGGAGGCACTCACAGCTATGACTTTCCCTCTTAGGACCTCTTTCATTGTGTCCCATTAGTTTGGGTATCTTGTGCCTTCATTTTCATTAAACTCTAAAAAGCCTTTAATTTCTTGCTTTATTTCTTCCTTGACAAAGTTATCATTGGTAGAGTGTTGTTCAGCTTCCACATGTATGTGGGTTTTCTATTACTTATGTTGCTATTGAAGATCAGCCTTAGTCTGTGGTGATCTGATAGGGTGCATGGGATTATTTCAATATTTTTGTATCTGCTGAGGACTATTGGGTGACCGATTATATGGTCAATTTTGGAGAAGGTAACATGAGGTGCTGGGAAGAAGGTATATCCTTTTGTTTTAGGATGAAATATTATATATATATATATATATGTATATATATATATATATAATTCATTTGTTTCATAACTTCTGTTAGTGTTACTGTGTCTCTGCTTAATTTCTGTTTCCAGGATCAGTCATTTGATGAGACTGGGGTATTGAAGTCTCTCTCTATTATTGTGTGAGGTGTAATGTGTGCTTTGAGTTTTAGCAAAGTTTCTTTAATAAATGTGCCTGCCCTTGCATTTGGAGCATAGATATTCAGAAATGAGAGTTCATCTTGGTAAATTTTACCTTTGATGAGTAAGAACTATTCTTCCTTATATATTTTTTGAGAACTTTAGGTTTAAAGTCAATTTTATTCGATATTAGAATGGTTACTGGAGCTTGTTTCTTGGGACCCTTTGGTTGGAAAATTATTTTCCAGCCTTTTACTCTAAGGTAGTGTCTGTGTTTGTCCCTGAGGTGGTTTTCTTGTATGCAACAGTACTGTTCAAGTAACCGGTCTGTTAGTCTATGTCTTTGTATTGGGGAAGTGAGTCCATTGATAGTTAGGAAAAGTTGTTGTTGCTTCCTGTTATTTTTGTTGTTAGATTTGCAATTCTGTTCATGTGGCTATCATCTTTAGGTTTGTTGAAAGATTACTTTCTTGATTTTTCTCAAGCTTAGTTTCCCTCACTGTGTTGAAGTTTCCCCTTTACTATCCTTTGAAGGGCTGGATTTGTGGAAAGATATTGTGTGAATTTGATTTTGTCATGGAATACCTTAGTTTCTCTGTCTATAGTATGTGAAAGCTTTGCTGGGTATAGTAGCCTGGGCTGGCATTTGTGTTCTCTTAGGGTCTGTATGACTTCTGCCCAGGATCTTCTGTCTTTCATAGTCTCTGGGGAGAAGTCAGGTGTAATTCTGATAGGTCTGCCTTTATATGTTACTTGACCTTTTCCCTTACTGCTTTCAATATCCTTTCTTTCTCTTGTCCATTAGGTGTTTTGATTATTATGTGACAGGAGGAATTTCTTTTATCTTTTATCTTTTTTTTTTTTTTTTTTTGGTTTTTCGAGACAGAGTTTCTCTGTATAGCCCTGGCTGTCCTGGAGCTCACTTTGTAGACCAGGCTGGCCTCAAACTCAGAAATCCGCCTGTCTCTGCCTCCCGAATGCTGGGATTAAAGGTGTGCTCCACCACGCCCGGCTGGAATTTCTTTTCTGGTCCAAACTATTTGGAGTTCTCTAGGCTTCATGGGCATCTCTTTCTTTAGGTTGGGAAAGTTTTCTTCTATGATTTTCTTGAAGATATTTACTGGCCCTTTAAGTTGGACCTCTATAGCTATTATCCTTAGGTTTGGTCTTCTCATTGTGTCCTGGATTTCCTGGGTGTTTTGGGTTAGGAGCTTTTTGCTTTTTGCATTTTCTTTGACTGTTTTGTCAGTGTTTTCTATGGTAGCTTCTACACCTGAGATTCTCTCTTCTATCTCTTGTATTCTGTTGGTTATGCTTGCATCCTTGGCTTCTGACTTCTTTTCTAGGTTTTCTATTTTCAGAGTGGTTTCCCTTTGTGATTTCTCTACTGTTTCTCCTTCCATTTTTAGATCCTGGATGTTTTTGTTCAATTCTTTCACCTGATTGCATGTGTTCTCCTGTATTTCTTTAAGGAAGTTATTTATTTATTCTTAAAGTCCTCTATCATCATCTTGAGAAGTGACTTTAGATCCATATCTTGCTTTTCTGGTGTGATGGTATATCCAGGACTTGCTAAAGTGGGAAAGTTTGGTTCTGATGATGCCAAGTAACCTTGCTTTCTGTTGTTTCTGTTCTTATGCTTGCCTCCTGACATCTGATTATCTCAAGTGCTTGCTGCCTTCAATATATCTGATTGGAGCCTGTCTTTCCTGTAATTCCGGTTGATTCAGGACTCTTCAGAGTCCAGCTTTCTCTGTGATCCTGTGATTCCAGGATCCTGTGAACCTGAGATTCTGGGTGTGTCAGAGTTCTTGGCATTAAAGTTTCCTCTGGGACCCTGAAATCCTCGTGTGACCAAGTTCCTGGGATCCTGAGATCCTGGAATCCTAAGATCCTGGGCATGGTATCTGCTCTCAGGACCATGGGGCAGTCTGCTGTGTTTGATAGCAAGGTATACCAGCAGTGACCAGAAGGAAACCTGTGTCCTTGCTCCTGCTGTCACAGGCCCCTCACAATTGTTTTAGAAGAGATGTTGAGTTCCACTCACCAGTAATTCTAAGATTCTGGGTGTGCTAGGGCGCCTGCTTCATGAAGAGTCCTCTGGGTACCGTGGGACTGTCCACCAAGTTTGCTCCCATGGTGGCCCTGAGCTGGTGTCAACCAGAAGGGACCCAAGCCCCTGGTCAGGGGGGTTTCCTGCATCCCTGCCCCTGCTGGCACAGGCCTGTCACTATTGGTTTGGAGCAGATGTTCCATTCCACTCACCAGTGGATTCTGGGTGTGCTAGGGTGCCTGTAGCGTGGAGAGTCTTCTGGGGACCATGGGACCATCTGCCGAGTTCTCGCCCAAAGTATCCCAGAGCTGGTGCGGACCGGAAGGTGCCACAGGCTTTCATCCTCACTTGTTGCAAATGACAGTATGCTTGAATCACACAAAATGTGCACAAAAGAAGCCAGAAGAAGAACAGTTTTCTTAGCTATTTGCTTTGAAATGAGAAAATGCAAATCACAGGGATAGAAATCAGAAACCTTAGTGACACTTAAGAAGAGAGATGTTGTGCTAGAGACAGGAATCCAAAAGAAACTCAGGGTGCTGGCACCTTTCTCTCTCTTGAAGTTGGGTAGTAGTTATGCATGTGTTTAAGTTGGGATACCATATCAGTCACATCCATAGCATAAATGACTTATGGGATTTGCCACCAAAAAACTTTACTATATGCCAATTACTTTTATAATATATAACAATTAGTAAGAATATTTATACACACACATATATGTATATGTATATGTATATGTATATGTATATGTATATGTATATGTATATGTATATGTATATGTATATGTATATGTATATGTATATGTATATGTATATGTATATGTATATATGTATATTTTTTCTTCATATTTGATTTAAAAATGGCCAAATAGTTATTTCAAGGATTTACATAAAATCACCTGCCACACTGTGTGAACCACACAAAGAACTATGGTTTTTGGCACTGCACTTCTTTGACTCAATGACTAAACTTTAACCTGCCTATGAGAATGGACAATCATCATGGTAGGCTCTCAGGCACCTTGAAAAACAGTTTGAGAATGAGAAAGGGTGGTTGAAGATGGCACCACAGTTCACTAGGTCTACTCAGTAGTTCTTAGATGTCTGTTGCTACACTCTGAAAAACCACTACTTATAGAAGGAAGTGTTTGTTTGGCCTATGCCTCTGTCTTATTCCATTTGTACTTCCAATGGGTTGGATGAGGCCCACTCAACTTTAGGAAGAAAAGTTTTATTTTATTCAGCCTACCCATTTGAATACTTTTTTTTATTAAGTAACTTATTCACATTATATCCCAACTATAGTTAGTTAGTGTTCTTATACAGCTCAGGCTCACTTGCTCAGGGATAATGCTGCCCACAGAGGGCTGGGCCATCCTACAGCAATCAGGACAGTTCCCCAGAGACCATATCTAGATTAGATAGGACAATCTAATCTGGATAATTCTCCAGTTCAGCTTCCCACTTCCCAGGTAACACTATTCAGGTGTGAAATTGTATCAATTTGCCAATAAAACTAATCAGGACATCATCTTATGCACATACTGGGCTAGAGCAGAACTCTGGTATCTTTGGAAGAATGCAGGAACAACTTACCTCAGAATCAAAAGAAAACAAAACCAAACAAACCAATAAAATCCTAACAACCTTCTATGATAAAAAACAACAAACAAACAAATAAACAAACAAAACAAACACTAATAAATATATGGCATAGAAGGCTTAAAAAATTTAAGCCACAGAATTATTGCTTTTATTTTTGTGGACTAATTTATTGATTTAAATTTATATTTTATTGGCTATTCATGTGCTTTTCCTTAAGGTTATTTTTATTAGTTTCTAGCTAAAAATTAACTGGATGACTTCTGAACTGTTCTTTTATGCTCGATAATAACAGCAATTTGAACTATGGATTTTCTACTCTATTCAGTCTTGTCAGAATTTTATTTTGCAGGCTGGCTTGCATTTAGAGCAAGCTCCTGGGAGAAAGCATAAGCGTTTGTGTGCTGTTTTGTTTCTGTATTTTAGAGGAGATGGCATTTTACTTTTTGTTATTAATTTCTAATTTACTTGGCAATAATTTCCTTATAGCAATTTATTACAAAATTCATTGTGGACCTTTCATAAGTACATGTTTTATGCATATATATGTACATATACCATATATAAATTAGATATTTACATATAAGTACATACTCATGTATAAAAAAATCACATTTTCTTTTTTTTTTTTAAGACTGAGGTGTAAAGCATTTTTAAAATTATGATCAGGATTTTGCAAACTTCCATTTCTATTTTTTTTGGTATTCCTTCATTTTTTTCTAATATATAGTGGGAACAGAATGAACCTTTATTCACTGTGTGTTAGAATGTAAACTGATATAGTCACTATGGTAATCAGTGTGAAGATTTTTCAAAAAGACAAAGTAGAAGTAACAAATGACCCAGCCATACCACTCCTGGACATATTCCCAAAGCACTCTTTATTTACTATAAATATTTGCTTATCCATGCTCAGGCTGCTCTTTCCAATAGCCAGAAACTAGAATCAACTTAGACATTCATAAACACAAATGGAAGATGAGAGGTGATACACATACATGATAGAATCAACCATAAAAAATGAAATTATAAACATTTCTAGAGGATTGATGGAAGTGAAATCATTGTGGTTACTGAGATCATCCAACCCAGAAAGCCATATGTCTCGTGTTCTCTCTCACATGGACCTTCAGCTTTTTTTGATTTTTGCATATGCATACTGACAGGGCAGTGAGAGAATGCAGAGAACAGGAATCTAAAAAGGGGTTTATGTCAGGAAAAGGCTCCAAGGCAGAGCAATGGAGAGGTGATTAGAACACATGTGATATGACAGTGAAAGGGTTATCCAGGGATTGGTGGAAGGGGCTAATGGGGGTGAGGGATCTGCAGCAAGATTGGGAAAAAGGAAGAGGAAGGAGAGTCCATTAAAGCAAAATTCATATGAAAATGCCATAAGGAAACATTGTAAGTTAATCAAAAATTTTAAAGCTAAAAACATACTAAGAATTGCTTATTATTATAGAATTTAAAGCAGGATATATTAAGAAGGAAATAATATTTATATTAACATTTCATAATATCTTTTTGCTGTTTGTGACCTTTTGTCTCTAATTGCAAAGCAAATTTATATTTCCATTTTCTAATTAAGGTGACAAAGTTAGAGACACCAACTCTGTAGCCTCTTTCACATTATTCTGCATACATTTTGCCATCTAGTTATTATTAGTGCTGTGTTCCACTTGGCTTGTTTCATTTAATTAATTCCTCAATATACTATTAATTATTAATTCATTGGTTTGCTCTATTTGATCAACCCATCTTTCTCATTTATTATCCTTTATTTTGCTTTGAGAGGGACAGATTCACATCTGCCTTGCAAGCTGGTATGTCACCAGGCCTTCACATAGCTCCCTTTGTGATACACAGTATCATAATGAATAGTACCTATTAATAAATGGATTGATGAATCCACTATCATGGCTGCTATTCAGGTTTTAGAATAAAATCACAAAAAGAAGCATACCCCTTTGCTTTTCAACATCCTTTTAGTCTACTATTGTTAGAGGGTTTGATTCTTTGCAATTTCTTAAGCTTTGTGACAGGATTTTACCTACCCCACGGCAGTCTCTCCAGAGCATCTCAGTTCACTGCTCACTGAATATTGTTTACACGGAGACTATAGGATCCAAAAAGTACAAGCAACCTCTGCTCTAGCCTGTGGTTCTGCAGCAATTAAGGTAGCATGGAGGGAAATCAAAGTCAGAGGATTCTTCGCTCCCATGACAAAAGTGCTTACATACAGAGAAAGAGTCATATATTCTAGGAGTGACCTCACTTCTCTTTGCACTTGACTATTGACCTAGTGATACAGAGGTGGAAGGAATCAAGTAGCCCAAGGAGTTCTGGTTTGTCATGTCATTTCCTTCTTAAAAATAAAAACGTAACTTGTCTTCTGACCTTCTGTCTCCCAGGACTGGAAACATAAGTTTATTGGAAGTTATTATCACTAATATCTAAATGACTGAATGAATAAGTTAATCATTTCAGAAGATAAGACGAAAAATAAAAATAAACTTTAGGACAAAGTTCTTAGGGTAGGGTGAGGTACCTTTCAAGGTCTTCTTGGAAGTTTATCTCCTCTCTTTCCCTCTACTCCTCCCCACTCCCTCTTTTTCTTCTCTGTTTAGGAAATCCTCCTCTCCTCTCACCTTTCTCCATCCTTTTTCCTTTTTCTTTCCAGCCCAAGGCAGTTTTAAATTTGCCATTCCCCTGCCACCATCTCTAGAGTTCTAGGATTACAAATATGCATGACACCTCCTAGAATTGCTTTATTTTATTAAACTTTCATTTGGTGAAAATGAGGTTACAGGGGCTACTCTTTTATTGGAAGACAGATATGCTACAGTATCTGCTACAAGTACTAAGAGGTTTTAAGGGCACATCAATGCAAGGTCAGATCTCAAACCAAATCTCAGTCAAATGGTGAACTCTTCACAGGGTTGCCTGGTCCAGAATGGTTGTGTAAGGGATGGTTTGATACGGTTCCCACCCCTGGAGCAGAGCCAGCAACACATGGATCTCTTTGAGTTCTGATGATTGCTGTAGGCAATTGTATAATAATGTATAATAATTATGTAATAATGCACATACTTTATTTCATGTTCCTCCTTCTGGAGGATGTTGTCCCTGCCATGATTAATCACTCTATGATATCTATGATATAAGAAACAGGATGATTCTGGAAAGCAAGAACGTGTATCGTGATCCTCAGCAACATGGGGATTCTCTGACTTTCAGGTCTCCTCTTAAGACTTTTGGAAAGAACTCTGAAAGCATGAGTTCATCAGAAATTCAAGAATACATAAATCAGTGTTAACACTGTTCTTTATAGGGTTTCTCAACTATGCAAACTATATGGATGCAGTATGAATTGTATGAGGGGTTTCACAAACTTGAAAGAACAGAGGCAGCTGCTCTAATGAGTCAGCCTAGTCAAAAAGATATTAGTGAAGGATAGATGATTTGGCCAAAAAAAAAAAAAAAAAAAAAAACCTGGATCACAAAAACAAAAAGGATAGTTAAAAATATGACTCAGATAGAGTGTAATATAATATTAGTGGTAAATGGTTGTCTCCTCCACTAAAACCATCAACAACTAAATGTAATCCAGATATTCTATCCCTAAAGGAGGTAGTTATATGAGCAATACAAGTAGACATTACGGATGGACTGGTATTAAGAAAGAAGATGATGGCTTAATGATATTCATACTTTTTGGAATCTCTTAATACTTTCTAATAGTCAACCTTGGAGTTGCTGAGATAAAAAAGCGAAAATCCGAAGAGTACAAAAACATATTGAGGTAGATAACAGTTATAAAAATGAGCTTCAGTGTTGCTTAGATAAGCATAAGCAAGAGCTTACTAAATTGCAAAACAAGAACCAAACCAAAAACCAAAAATCAAAAACCAAAAACCAAAACCAAACTTGCAAAAAGTGTTATACTTAAAGCTAACTTTCTCACATAAAAATAGCCTCTATGTTCAGACTTGACAACCACAGTACTGTGCCCAGCAAGCCACATAGGACTTGCTATGTTAAATATATATACTTTCTGCCTTGTTCATTTGTCTCCAATGGGCTCTGTATTTCAGTTTCTATTTCTAAGAGTCAAGGGGCTAAGGTCATAAAATGCTAATTTATGGAATGGTCAAATGGGAACCTTGGGTAAATGATGAAAGTGTTATGCAATTTCTAAGGAAGTAGCTTATGCAATTGTAATAAAGAAAAGACTAGGCTTTGATCTGTAAGTGAGAGCTATCTTGAGCAGATTACAGAGCTGTCAGTTTGCATTCATTACTGACTCCAAGTTATTCTTTCCTGCTCCCATTTCCCTTTCCTTATGACCCTCTCTTAGGCTGAGGCTGGACCTCAGCACAGGGTGTTACCAGATGCTTTTCATAAGAAGAATATGTGAGTAGGTCAGGTAAGGTAGAGTGGAAAACATACTTTTGGACTACAAATTGAAGGTTTGTGTTTTGCCATGTAGTTTATTAAGGCAGGGGGAATATATCATAAAACAGCTAACTGCATTCTTGGGAAATGCCATGTAGTATGGTAAGCTTTGGTGAGCATGTACCTGCAGAGAGGTGGGCCAAGTAAGAGGAAGAATGCTTCTTCTGGAGAAGGGAGGGAGAAAGACAAAGGAGAGATGGGAAAGAGAAGAGAATTAGGGGAGAGACAGAGACAGAGGCAGAGACAGAGACAGAGAGAGATGGAGAAAGAGAGGGAGGAGTCATAGTAACAGGGCACGTTGAGTTTCTGTGCTGTGGGAAGCTGGTGAAGGTATGTATCTGAGAGGTGTCACTTTTAAGATTTTATGATGGAGAAGGTCTCAGAGAGGTAGTTTAAAGCTGTCATACTAGAATCTCTTAATCTAAGTAAAAAGATAACACTTTATATAATGTATTATGTGCTCTGTGATTTTATGCTTTTCTCCCACTCCATTCTCACGAAAACTTTCCATGAAATCTATAGAACAAGTATTATTCATTTCCTCTCTTTTAGTTAGGAAGAAACAAGAGTAACAGCTACCTTAATAACAGGATGGAGGACATGCAGCAGATAATTGCAGAGGCAGGGCACAAAGAGTATCTGTCTACCTAGACTCAAATTGCAAACTATTTAAAAGCCAAAAAAAAAAAAATGCTTGTAAAGGCCACATTAGTCTCCCGAGAGACTTGACAGGTTTCCATGTCCTAGTCCCGGGGTCTAGGGGTCAGACATCTCCAAAGACTCCATACAAAAATTATGTGTGCACATGTTATTTGCTCTAATTGAAAAAAAAAGGAAGGGTTGAGTATGATTTCAGATACAGAATTATGGCAAATAAAGATATGGTGTGCATAGCCAAGTAGGACAGTCCAAAGGCAGGGTGGGAAATGTGGATTGCCTGGCATAGAACTCATGTTTATGGGATAAGGATAAGCAGAGTTCTAATATGTGCCAAGTGGGTGCTGGGCCTGACACACATCATGAGTCTGATGTCTATACATCATTCTGTGTCCATGGTGTAGACATGGGAATTGTTGTGGAAGTGTCGTACACAGACCAGAAACGTGTTCAATAAACCTCAAAAATAACTGGCCCATCCATCTCTCTGCATAAGCAGAGTGCCTATGATATTCCACTAATCAAGATTTACATCATCTCTGCTCATTCCCAGCTTCAGGTCAAAGATAACAGGCTACCTCTACTTTAAAGCAGCAGTGCACCACAGTAGACTCTACATTTCTTAAATACTTTGTTCCCAGAACCAATTATAAATTCAAACGTCACAAAAAAACCTCTTCTAACAACTTCTACCTGACCCCCCTTGTGGTCTTCTGTGGTACTCAGTCTCCTTGCACGAGAGAGAGAGAGAGAGAGAGAGAGAGAGAGAGAGAGAGAGAGAGAGAGAGAGAGAGAGAGAGAGAGAGACAGAGACAGAGACAGAGACAGAGACAGAGACAGAGAGACAGAGACAGAGAGAGACAGACAGAGAGAGAGACAGAGAGAGAGGGACAGAGACACAGAGAGAGACACAGAGAGAGACACACAGAGAAAGAGAGACAGAGAGAAAGAGAGAGATAGAGAGTAAGGCTGTGTAGTTCCCCATTTAGGCATGTATAGATGCCAGAACTGGACATAGATGACTTCCTCATTTGCTTCTCTACTACAGTGTTTGATGCAGAACCTCTCACTAGACCTAGGTTTCCAAGTCCCCTGAGCTCCTGAGATCACTCTGTCTCTCACTACTCCCCATTCTTGTGCTATTCTCCTGACTTTGATAAAGATGTTGGTGATCAGAACTTATATCTTCTTATAGTTGTACCGTAATCACTTTATGCATAGAACCATCTTCCAAGACATCTTGGTCAGCTGCCACTGGAGTCTCCTGTGTTATTTCCCCAACTCATCACAACTTCATGGTGTGAGGTAGAAGTGTGACCTTAGTTTATAGCTCTGAATAATCAAGATTTGTTGGAATTTTTCTTCGTTTTCAGACAAATTATAAATCTAAGTTATAATTCTAAACTTCAAGCTATACTTCTAAAGATATATCTTCCCAAATAACTAATGATTAATAGTCATCTTGACAGGTTGTAGGCAAGTAGTTCCAAAATAAATGGGAAGAAAATAAGACTCTGTGATGATCTAACCAATGGAACTGTGTTTCAAAGACAGAATCCAGACTCAGTAGAAATATAGTTAAGATTATATAGTCAGTAAGTTCTAGAGATGGTATTCCAACTCTGACTGCAATAGAACCTGGACAAGGAAATGCTTGAGATGAGGACACATGGCAGCGGCCAGAAGGAAGCATTGAGAAAGACAGTCTTTCCCCCAAAGCAGAAAGGTAACTATTTCTCTATATAAAAACTGTGTGTGTGTGTGCGTGTGTGTGCATGTGTGTGTGTGCGTGTGTGTGTGTGTGTGTGTGTGTGTGTGTGTGTGTTTGTGTCTGTACATTTGTGCCTGTCAGGTGACAGGTTGGAGACATTGCTAGACAAGGCCATTGTTCAACACATAATATGCACATGCCCATACATATGGGATGTAGGAACCTGTAAGCCATCACTACTTGGAGTTTTGGGTATGTGTGAGCTGCATTTTAAAAGTTTTTTTTCAAGATTAAGAGAATTATATGACCATTACCTGGGATTTTAACTATTCAAAGAGTGGGTTGTATATAATATGAAAGTGCAATTCCCAATACCCTCTCTGTAGATGCTCCTGAAGATGGTGGGAAGCAGCATTTAGGAGGTACCAACTGGGCATAGGGAGGTTGAAAGCCTGATGTGAAGGGTCTATGTGGTAACTCAGAGCAGTTGGGGCTTTAACAACTATGGTGAAACTATGGGAAGAAGCCTCAACATCTTGTGAAGGTACAAGATTGGGTAAAATCTTTAGAAAATAAAATTACATCTTGAAAAATTCCCATTGTAGATGTGACCCAAGAACCCTTTAGGAATCAGTGTGACAAAAGACTAGGCAGTGAGGATTCCATCTTTGTTATCATTGTACCTTCAAAAATGCTAAATATACCATAGCCTTGAAGAAGCCCAGGGGAAATAAGGGAAAGGGCTATGCCCTGCTCTGAATTGTGTCAGTCCCAGACAAAGTGAAATGTGCATGGATTAATAATTCAAGGATAACCAGAAACTGAGAGGAAACAAGACGCATTATGGTCTCAGAAATCTGCATCAGCAGTGGCCCTGAAGGTCCCTCCAATATAACAGGCTGCCTCAAATCCATTAGATGTTACTCCCACAGGACCTGGCAAAACTCAGAAGCCATAAGGAAAATAATTTGCTTGATCTGATTTAATGTGATGAAATTTGTGTGCGTTAAGGAAAACAAAACACCAAAGTGTTCAAATTATAGAGTGAAATCTATTTGTAGAGCCATGCTGAATAATCTATAGATCAATAAATTACTCTGGTGAAAATGGACAAAATGCAAAAACCCAAACATGCAAACGTAATGGGAAAATGTCTGGAGAAACAAAAAGTTGTACAAACATCAATATTTTACGAATAAAAAATTAAACCTTTAGATATTGGCAGAGAGCTTATGAAAGCCAAGTTTAAAATTCAGTGCTTGGCAAAGTGTAAGACAAGCATGCTCACACTTTGCATGCTTGGTAGCGCCTATATGGAGGGAAATTAGTAACTTTCATTAAAATTAAAATGCCAGATTGCATGGATTGATAGACAGGAAGTGATTCAGTCTCAGGGGCTTACAGGTCACCCCTCATAGTCAAGGTTCATCTGTTGAACCAACGTAGTCCTTACCTTGAATCTATTTAGGTGCCTGTATGACAGAGGACAAATTGAAGCTATGGTGATGGTGGAGGCCTTTGAGGAACATTAGGTACAGATCCAACTTTGTTCTGAGGTAAGAAAGATGTCAATCTTGTATTCAGCTGAGATTCCTTCCAGTATCTTAAAAGGATATCCTACAACCCTGGCATGACCCCCACTCTGAACAAGTATTATTGGTAGTTGTAGAGTGTGAATTGTCAGTTCCACACTGTGAGTTTCTGCTCAGCAAAGGTGGCCCTTAGCTTCTGGATGTGCTCTGACTTCACTGGTTTCCTGTGTCAGCAATGAGCCACATCTTCACCTTCAGGCCTCTTTGCTCCTAGCTGTCCAGATTTCTCTTGGCAGAAGGGGATGTAGGAAAAATGTTCCCCATAAATACTGAAGATTGATCCTTGGACCTTGTATATACTAGACATGTTCTCTAGCATTGATCCATGCTCCAACTCTTTCTTTCACTTTTAAATTTTCTTTCAGAGTCTCACTAAGGTTTCCAAGCTAGCCTGCACTCAGCCTGTAGCTCACAGGAGCCCTGGTCATCCAGCTCTCCTGTCTCAGACTCCTAAGTACTTGGGATTCTAGGCCTGTGGCACTGGGAGGAACCTCTTGTTCTTTAAGTTTCTTAGGTAAGTTCTATCTTTATCTCTGGGCAGAAGGAAACTTTGGCAGCCTCAGGGACACCTTAGCTCTTCCACGATGTTTAGTTTCTTGTTCCTTCTCATAGGACATAACAGGATTCTAAATTTCTCACTTAAAAAAAAAATCAGAAATTTATTTTTAAAACAACAAGATCTTTCCATGTGACCTAAAATGGCTGGTAATCCTTCTGCTTCAGTCATCTGAGTGATGGAATTACAGGTATGGAGCACCATGCTCACCTAAGACTATTGTGTGTGTGTGTGTGTGTGTGGTGTCCAGATCAGAGGTTGATATTAGGTGGGTTTTTTTCCCACCTTAGTTTTTAATGCAAATCTCATGCTTACCAATTTGGTTAGGATTACTGCCTTGTTAAGCCCCAGGAATCTTCCTGTCTCCAGCTTCCACTGCTAGGATTACAAGTACCTGCCTCTTTTACTCGGATTTGACATTGCTAATGGGGATCCAAGCATAGACCCTCATGCTTAGACAGCAAGCAGTTTACCTCCTGAGCCATCTTCCAAGCCTCAACATTGTTTTGTAATGCAATTGGCTCTTGGACTTTGGTTATCATGGCATTCTTGAATTCCATGCACTAAAGGATCTTATTTTCTAAATGTTAATTTTTTATTAGATATTTTCTTCATTTACATTTCAAATGCTATCCCCTTTCCTAGTTTCCTTTCCGAAAGTTCCCTATACCCTCCCCTTGCCCTGCTCCCCAACCCACCCACTCCCACTTCCTGGCCCTGACAATTCCCTGTACTGGGGCATATAATCTTCACAAAACCAAGGGACTTTCCTCCAATTGATGGATGACTAGGCCTTCCTCTGCTACATATGCAACTAGAGACATAAGCTCTTGGGGGATGGAAGGAAGGACCATCCAGAGACTGCCCCACCCAGGGATCCATCCCATATACAACCACCAAACCCAGACACTATTGCATATGCCAGCAAGATTTTTGCTGACAGGACCCTGATATAGCTATCTCTTGTGAAGCTATGCCAGTGCCTGGCAAACAGAGAAGTGGATGCTCACAGTCATCTATTGGATGGAACACAGGGCCCCCAATGAAGGAGCTAGAAAAAGTACCCAAGGAGCTAAAGGGGTCTGCAACACTATAGGAGGAACAACAATATGAACTAACCAGTATCTTATTTTTAACATATCATTTTTGATTTATATAGATTTTTTCTCTTGAGCAACTATGAAAGCCAGAGGATGGACTAGAACAATTTTCAAGTGCTTGAAGCAAAATAGCATCAATTTAAAGCCCTATACTTGGTGAAAACCTCTTCTAAGAATGAAGGAGAACTTGAGATTTGTTCAATAGATAAAAAGCAGAAGTTTTGCTACTAAAAATGTCTGACAGATGGCTAGAAGAATAATATGTGCCAAGGACAAAGAAGAACAAATGTAATGAGCAAACACATGTGTTAAGTTTAGAGTGTTGCCCTGTCTCTTGAGAGTTCCAAATGACTCTTGGCATTTAAGCTAAAGTTGTTAAACTTCCTCAAAGCATTGACGGGAAATTTGGGGAGAATTATGTTATATAATAGACATGTAAGAATTGTAAAGTTTGCATGAGTTGGTAAGATGCTAACTTTGGTAGATTTCAATAAATATTTAATGCAATACCCAGAAGCAATTGATGTGAAGGCGACAGAAGTGGGTTGGAAACAGTAAGGTTAAACTGGAATTAAAAAAAAAAATACCTGCGAATCAGATGCTACAAAAGTAAAATAGGAAAAACAAACAAACAAACAAACAATCTAGAACAAACACAAAACTAAAAACAAACTGGAGATGGTAAAACCACCATACCAACAACTAGAAATTCCAAATGATGAGGAGCCATCAAAGGCATGCAAGAAACATTCAAGGTATCCAGTGTTCTAACTTGAATTGATATAAGAAAAATACTCATGAAATATAGAAGGGCTGTTTTATTATAAGTTAGAATATAAAATGAATATTTGTATGGGTATTTTATGTGGACATATAGTGGGAATATAAACAGATGAATGACAAGGGATGAATGTCTGCTTCAGAATTCCAAATAATGTGTATTGCTGTTTCACCTTCAAGGAAACATATGGAACTCCACATTGGCCAATTCCTTCTAAGTGTGCAGAAACAAGTTCTCATTTGAGAAAATTGCCTAGCAGTGACACACCATGTGATCAAATTCTGTACCAATAGGACTTGCCCTCTATAAGTCTGATAGAGAAGAGGCACTGTACAATGAAAAGAGTTAATCATGCATGAATATGTAGCAATTGTTTTTTGTTTATTTAACTTGTGTGTACCTGTATGTGTGTGTATATGCACAACATACATGAATGAGCTCTTAGAAGTTAGGAGAAAGTGTCAGATCCCCTGGAACTGGAGTTGCAGGAGACTGTGAGCCACAGTGTGGCTTCAGGGACTCAAATCCGGGCCCACTATAAGAATATCAAGCACTATGTACCTAAGTCTGAAACCTAACTTAAATGAGACTAAGGAAAAATGAAGAGCAATAAATGCCTACATTATAAAATTATGAATAGAAATCCCACTTACAAATTTAATGATCTCTGTCCCACCTAATTAAACCACAAGAGAACAAAGTAAACACCAAGTAGAAAGAAGGAAATAATGAATATTAAGTACAATTAATAAAACAAACTGGAAAAGACCAATCAATGAAACAAAGATTGGCTTTCTTTTAAGGTCAATAAAATTGATAAAGTTCCAACAGTGCTGAGAAAAAGATACAAAATGCTAATACCAAATATGGAATAGCAAGGTAGAGCCTACAGATATAAGGATATGGTGTATGTATGGGCATTGCTAAATTGTCCATTTAACAACCTGAACAAAATGGTCCAATTCCTTGAAAAACAGAAACTACAAAAACTCATCCAATATAAAATCAATCATCTGATTAGACCTAAAAGTAGCATGGAAATTAATTTCATAATTTAACCCTTGACCAGCCTACATTGCTTTTACTAGAAAATTTTACCAAGTGATCAGGAGGATTTCTACCTACTCTATCTAATTTTCCAGAAAGAGAAAGTCAATACTTGTATATAATTATGTTAAGTCAGCAGATCATGATAGCAAACTAGACAAGACAATAAATATAGCAGAAGAATCAATACCTTACAGGACAATCAATATCCTTCATGGAAAATAATGCAAGAATTATGATCAAAATGGTTTTGGATGTATATAGCTGATATAGTCTTTACCTTGCAAGCATGATTTCCCAAGTTTGATTCCCATAACCCATCTGTGGTGGTTTGAATATGTTTGGCCCAGGGAGTGGCACTCGTAGGAGGAATGGCCTTCTTGGAGTCGGTATGACCTTGTTGGAGGGTGTATGCCACTGAAGGGTGGGATTTTAGACTCTCTTCTAGCTTCCTGGAAGTGTCAGGCTTCTCCTGGTTCCTGTTGGAACAAGATGTAGAACTCTCAGCTCTTCCAATAACATGCCAGCATGGATGCTGCCATGCTTCCTGAATTAATGATAATGGACTGAATCTCTGAACCTGTAAGATAGCATCAATTAAATGTTGTCCTTTATAAGAGTTGTCTTGGTCATGGTGTCTCTTCACAGCAATGGATATCCTAAGACATTATCTAAAATGCTTGAGCATAGTGGTTCATTCTTATAATTTTAGCCCTGGGGAGACAGGTGGAACTCACTTACCTAATGTCTCAGAATACTTGGCAAGCTCTGGGTCAGGGAAAAAGACACTGTCTCAAAATCCAAGGTAAATGGTACCAGAGGACCTAAGGTTGTCCTCTGCCTCTGTGCCATACATATTCATACACATGCATCCACACATACCTGTGAACATGAGCACATAAATATACATATATTTGAAAATGATAATTAACAAAATTCTAGTACCTATACCATAGCGATATATAAAAGCATTATACCCCTGACTAGGTATGCCTTACTTCATGAATACAAGATACTTTGATATTCTAAAGTCAGTCAGTGAATTTATACTACAGACCACAGAAAAACATGTTGATCTTATCAACAGAATCAGAAAAAAAAATATTAGACAGAATTCTGTAGGCCTTCATGACAGAATCTCAAAAATCTGGAAGCAAAGTTCAACTTCCTGAACTTATTAACAAATGGCTAAAATACGACCTTCTAGTTTGACTATTGTTAATATCCATGACTAAATGCTTTCTGTCTAAATCAGAAAAGGTAAAGTACATCTACTTTTCCCATTTCAATTCTAAAGGGTATTAGATAGTCCAACCGTCACAATTGACCAAAAAAGTAAATTGCATAGACAGGAAACTCCATATGCATCTTATTTTCAGTATGTGGATATAGGAAAGTGAACTATGCAGACTATGCCAGATCTGGGAGATTACTTTGGGAAAGGGTGAGTCATAAGGCTTGATACAAAGATTAACAGTCCCTAGATATGAAGACCTGAAGACCCAGGAATTAGTGCTGTTTAGTCAATAAGTAAGCAGACAAGCAAATCATAACATTCAAGTAGCTTAGCTGAAAACATGAATAGGACCTTGATAACGTAAACTACAAAAAGTTGATTAACGATATCCAAACCAGTCCTGTAATTCAAGCCTTCCCTCACAGGACCTCAATTGTCATAGTCCTAGGCAGATTGACTAATCTAGTCTCTTCCGGTGCCTTAACTTTATTCCTAAGATGTTGGAAAACTCACAGCAGCTTTTGTCCTGGCTCCTCTAACCCTAAAGCTTAGCATCTTTTGGAACATATGATGATAAAGGAGATTAAAGCAATCATACAATATGTTGGCTTGCAGGTCCCAGGAACCTAGCAATGGCTTATGTCACCACCTACCACCATTACTTAGACTGTATTTAAATGGGCTGCTCACCACCTCAATACTCTTCTACCCCCTTCCCCCTCTCTGTTCCCCCATGTTCCTTGCCAGTCTTTCCCTCTCTTCTTCCTTTCTGTCCTATGCCTCCAACTCTCTAACCTCATGGTTCTGCTCCTGTCTACCCATACCCCTTCTCCAGGCTCTCCCTTACCTCCATTCCTCCAAGTAAATAAATCTCTTTTATACCAGGTGTGTCCCATGATATGATTTCTCAGGAGGCACCTTGGCATGGGCCCTCCAGGTAATCTACCCCACTGACACATTATATTTCATAGCACAATATTCCAACCTCTAGATGAGCTTGAGAAAATGGATCTCTTCTCAATGGTTATTTAAGTGAAACAAGAAACCATTAGGATGGTAGGTTTGAAAGTCCTGCCCACATTATTATACTTCCTGGGTGATATATGATACTCTTTGTTCATTATTATCATCATAGTTGTTTGGGGCAAGCTACTAACACGGTGGGCCAAAAGAGGCAGGAGAAATTGCCCAGATTCATACAAGGTTCAGAAGTCTTAGTAGAACTCTCTCATGCCTCATTGAACCAAAGCCAGGGACCAGTGACAAGAAAATTATTTGCAGTGATTTTTTTTTCTTTGACACAATTCTCAATGTTGTTTGTATTGTGCATCGTATGATTCATATCATGTACTATCAATAGTAACAGCATGATTAAGCCTTAGGTATAGGAAAGAGGATGTCCAGTTTTTCTTCATAAAACACTTGAAACCTGAAACTTACTCTGCATCTTTGCCTGATGTGATTCATCAACACTGCAGTGATGCCTCGGAATTCCCCTTGTGCAAGGTCTGTAAGAAAGAGAAATGTTGGGTTTAAATGGCTCCACATCTTCCTTTTCCCCAACGTGTCAGCTAACATGAAGGGGAACAATTTCCCATCGATGCTTTTTAGGCCTTCCTATAGAGTCCTCTCCTCCCTGAGTTGAGTTGTTTTCTTCAATCTTTGGTGTGATTAACTGTGGGGGTGGGGCCCACACTCAAAAACAACATACTGCTTTGGCATCTCTCCTGTGAGTTCCCAAAGCAATGAAAGTCAGAAAAACATTGTCAGGATAGGGTTATAATAAAAAGCCCTATTGAATGCTGTTCTCCTGTGCCTGTAAATTCAGCAAAGTTTATTGTTCTGATCTTGAGTCCACAGATTATGTCGCTTGATTTAAGGCACTAAAGAAGCAGTCAGTTTGAGCAGCAGTAAAATTTCTGCAGAATAAACAAAGTCATAAACCGGCTTTCTGCACCTCCTCAGGCTGCATTATTTCCCCTTCGTTGTTTCACTCCAGGAATGATAGAGGTAAATCTATGCATGGGATAGACTGATGTCCAAGACTTAAAAGGACAGGACTCATGTCAGAAAATGGCCAACAAGATGTCTTGTAACCTGAAATTTTCATGAACCATATTTATGACAATAGAATGGTCTAATGGTACATTTCATGAAAATCTGAACTGTTAGTCTGAAAGAAAATTCCAAGCACCTCAAAGGGCTGGGCACACCGACTTAGTCAAAAGTGAGAATCTTGGCTCAACTCATGCTGGACTATAGGACTGCTGGCGGATTCTTTCAACATTCCTCAGAAATCTATGAAAATGGTTTCTGTCTGCCTAGAAGAGACACTTCTCCATGTTCCCTTCTTCTGGCTGAAGAGGATTCTGACTCCCCATTGACAAGTACCTATGGTACTAAAGCCAAACTAACCTCCAGACTCCTCTGGTCCCTATTCCCATGCACTTCTTACACATCTTAAAGTCTAGACAGGTCTCTAGGCCATGATCACCTCCCCAACCACTCCTCCACTGTGTTAGATCCCAGGCTGTTCCAGATTAGAGTTCCCATCCTACTCTCTTTATAACTACAAGGTTTCCCCCCTGCCAGGGAGATTCCCACTATCCTCTTGCTAGTGTTTTACTGTTCTCACTTCCCTAGGAGATAATGCTGGCCATGTCCAGTTTTCTTTCTCTTCTCTCTGTTCTTGACCCTTTCAGATGCCCCTGCTGTTTTCTCATCCACAACAAAAATCTTCCTCCTAATCATGGAGTGGTCATCTCCGTGGTTTATTTAGTGTGCCCTTACTTGCATCAAGCAAGGCTACAATTTGCTTCTACAGACCAGCCAATGTTGTTCATGAAAGATTGGACAAAGATTATGAGTAAAATGAGGCTGGGGAAATAACTCTGTGGGTAAAGTCCTTAACTTGCTAGCAGGAGGACACATGTTTGTTTCCCAGAGCCATGCAAAAAGCTTAAGTACAGTGGCTCATGCTTATAACTCCTAAGGTGATGGAGTGAAGGCAGACAGACAGTGCTGGAATTCATTGAGGAGCTCTGGGTTAGTGAGAGACTTTCTCTTAAAAAGAAAAACAAGATACAGAGATCAATTGAGGAGGTCACCCAGTCTCAACTTCTACCTTCCACATGTAAATGTATTCATATGCACATACATGTGAGCACATGACCATGTCCATATATTACAACACTTACACATACAGTGAACGAGTGAGCAATCGAGGGACAGAGAGAAAGAGAGAGAGAGAGGGAGAGAGAGAGAGAGAGAGAGAAACTTAGAACCCATTACATCTAAAATTAATAGTCTTATAATTTGTTTTAAAATGAATTCATGACAGGAAAATTACTTCCTAGAATTACAAAAGATGACCTTCTACCTTGTTTCTTTTTGTTTTCTATATTCAAGGCGAAATGTAAAAAATTCCTCCAAAGCTTTCAGAAAGGTGGTAGCCCCTGGATAGGGTGAAATGATTTGCTAACATGATTGGCTTATTAATTCAGGTTTCTGCTGACATTAGCTGATAAGTATTTAACATTCTCCTGTAGTTCTGTTGAAGGAAGCATCATAACAATCAATTAGTAAGCAGGAGAGGCTAAACAAAGTTAATTAGATAATGCAGAAATAATGTATCTTTCCTTCAGTAACATCACCTCTTTTCAACACATAGAATGGGAATGTTTTTATTTAATGAATTGATCTGTTAACCTACAGTTTCTATTCATCTTTGGAGAAGCATTTAAACATTGTAATCATGATCACACTACATTAAATACAATGGTCTTATGTAGAGTAGTGTGGCTTCAAATTTACCTTGTAGTCCATGATGACCTTGAGTTCCTGACTCTCCTGGCTCTGTGTACTAACGACTGAAATGCACTCATTTCCTGTCACACTCAGGCTAATGAAAGGTTTTAGAGCATAGGCTATGAATGCATGATTTGTGTATTATTGGAATATATAGGTGTGATGGTATGTGAGTGCAGTCTTCACATTAACAGTGAACAAAGCATAAGGAATGTGGTAAATTGTGAATTTAAATGGCATGTCCCTACTGTATCTTCAGAGAATCATGTCTTCCATTGACTTGGAGGACCATACTCCTCAACTATCAAAAGTATATTCCATCTGGTCCCAGACCTTGGTTCTTTAGAAAGTGTTCATACCATCAGTTTCTCAGCTTCTCCTAGTGTCTCAAGGCGAGAGGGTTAATTTGTTTCTGTAAGCAAGCTTTTGATTACCAGAGAATAACTTCCTCAAGTAGCAAGACTTAGTCCGAGGAAAAGTTTTCTGTGAAGTTAATCTTTATAAATTGAGTCTGGCTCCCCACTGACTTCATAAAATGGGAAATTTGTTTCTCTTGGGGCATAGGGGAAGAATGGCCCTTAGATGTAATAAAATCACACTGAAGTCTCGAGAAAGTCTTTGAAAAGCCCATGTTTAAAAGAAAATCATTACTTTTATGCTCAAATAATGTTTCTCAGAAAGAGATCAAGGCTTGATTGCAGCCAGTAATGCTCCCCCTTCAGCTTTTATATTCCTTAAACAACACTAAAAGAATTAAAAGAGAAAAGAAAATAATAAAAATATAACCTTCATTAACTAGATGAAATTTTTTCTTTTTATTTGCTTTCCCCTTTGTTTTAAAGCTTGTTCTATATCCCACTTGTATGATACTCTCACATTAAGAAAACAATGTAAAGACCACTATTGTAAATAATTAAATTCATTTATGTTCACAATGGTGACTGCATTTAGGAAGTTAGCCATTATATGAATAAAAATCTTATTAAAAGTCAGGGTCTTTTTTTTTTTAAAGGAAGACCCCTCATTGAAGGAATAGAGAATGATAATGTATTACTTACCTTTCCCTTGTTTTGACAAAATTCATTACAAAAGCAAGATAAGAAAGAGATAATGGTAAGAGATGTGGGGCAGTCACAGAGCATCTACAGTTAAGAATCAGAGAGAAATGAACTATGGTGGTTAGTGAGGAACCAGCCTGCTTCTATAAGGCTTAAACGTCATCTTACAGTAAAGACAAACTAAGTTCATTTCTGTTTATGACTAAACCTCTTCCTTCAATGATTAGTCTATACAAATGGGTTTGCACTACCTGCTCAAGGAAACAGCAACCATGTCTTTGTTTATGTGCATCTTTTAATTCTACCTTTGTTTCAAACAGTTGCTATGACTAACTGTTGTTATGACTACCTTGTTAGGATAGCCTTGCATCATGTCTGTGTTTTGGAAGGTCATTATGACTAATTTGCTATACTTATGTCCTGCTCCTGAACCCCTGCCTATTTTGAGCACCTACTCCTCATTTGTAAGCTCCCTACTCCTGAGATATTAAAGCCTTGTCTTCCTTACTTTGAGTAGAGGACTGACTTCTAGATCCCTGGCTTAGGGGAGGCAGTACATGTACATGAATATAAACATTCTTGCTTTAATTAATTGTTTGTTTTAATTAATTTGGCCATGCTGATTTGGGTCAGTGATTTTCTTCTTATATTAAGATTAAAACTCAGCTCACTTTCCTCCTCCTCCTCCTCTTCTCCTTCTTCCTCTCCTTCTCCCCTCCCCCTCCCCCTCCTCCTTTTTCATCTTCTTTTTTCATTTTAGGAGGGAGCCCAGCCTTTGGAATGGTGCTGTTCACATTCAAGTTGGGTCTTCCACTTTAGTTAAGGCTCTGTGTAAACACCCTCACAGACACACTCACAGGTGAGTTTCTTTGGTGATTCTAAAGGTATTCTAGTTAACAGTGAGGATTACCCATCATAGAAAAGGAACAGAATCCTGATTTTGAGTCGTCAGTTCTGAAAGTATTGCCAATATAATGAAGAAGTATATATTAATATCTGTATAAAATCCTTAGGAGAGAATTTCAGGTTTATAGGTTAAACTGTTAAAGAAAAAGAAGGCTAAAGGTTTCAAAATGTTCTGTGTTGTGTGAATCTCAGAAAACATGGCCAATATTGATAATGATCATTTGCATTACATTTTGTCATTAGTAGTTGAGAAACAAAGTCTAGTCCTTAGCTCATCATTAAAGTATACTTAATTATGTATTTATTTTAATTTGTATTTTTGTGATATCAACATTTTGGGCACAAATTCTCATACAGGTCAAGTAAGTTCTTTTTATAGAAGAATTATATATTTTCTATTTGATTTAAATAACTTACATGTGCTATTGTTTTAGTAAATTTCTATTCATTTAAAAACAATATGATACTCTTAGACAGTTTTGATTTTTCATGCAGTGATTTCTTTTTTCAGTACCATAAAGAAAAATCAAACCTAAATAATTTTAATTACTAATTGATAAGATGGCATATTTTGATATATTTAAGAGGAAAGAAAAGTCCAATTTGTCAAAAACAAAGAAGAGAGAGAGAACATGTTTTCAACATCCTTCATAAAGTTCTAATTATTTGATATCCCTCATTTTCCTGTTACAATACAGGAATGTCTGAAACTCAGAAGAAACATAATCTTGTTTAAGAGAAATAAAGACAAAGAATATGGCTGTTTTGTTGGTCTTTGGTAAAAATTTATAATGTTTTGTTGGTTATTTTTTGCTACTGTGTCTACTATGCTTGACAGACACAACTTAAACATAGAAATAATTATTTTGGCCAAGTAAAAAAATTGATAATAAAATTATTTCATTTTTGTAAAAATGCAGTCAAATATCAAAGTATAAAGAAGTGTTATAAGAGCTATAACAGACAAAACTCAACTCAAAAGCTCTAAGTCACAGATAGAGCTTGGAATCTAACAAGATTCTACAGATGAATGAAGTATGAATTTTGTTAATTTTGCATAGAAATATGAAAGCAAATATTGAATTCTAGATTATAATATCCATGTTTACTGGGCAGAGTTCTCCTAATTTGTATTGTAGATTTTGAAATTAACCAAAATTGGAATGCATTAATGGACGATTAGAATGATGGATAGACATGTAAGATACAGAATGTAGTTGACAAGGATGTAGGTACTAATTACTCAATGTTCCTGAGCTTGCCCCGTGCTGGTAGGTATTCGTGAATATATTTTAAATTGTCATGGGAACCTCATCTCCAAATTCATGTATTGATGTTGTTTGGAGCTAGGACCTTGGGAGAGCCAATTGGGATGAAATGAGCTCACAAGTGTGGGACTACAATGATAGGACTTATTAGAAGGAAAACCTTAGTTTGTGCACTGCTTTTCCCTCATTGTGAGATGTCCTCAGCCATGGTATGTGCAGCAAAAGAGGCCCCAATCATTTTGGCAATTTGATATTAGACTTCTTGGCTCCAGAAAGATGAGAAATAAAGTCTTTTAAATAAATAATTTAGAGTTTGTTATTCTGTTAATTCACCAGCGAATTAATGAAGCTTGTTAGTAAATATTTTATAACTAAATGTTGTAAAAAATAAGAAAAAAAAAAAGAAGAAAAGTAAGAAGTAAATCAAAGAAAGGAGAGCAGAGAGCCCAGTTCTTGCTGTAGTAAGAAAAATTAGTTCTCAACTGAGAAGCATATTTCTAAAAATTTCAGCTTCTTGTTCAAGTATGAGAAGGAGGTTAAGATATTTTCAAACAGAGGTGTGTTTGTGTTCTGTGCTGAAAAAAATCACTGGGGAGGCATTTGCAGGAGAAGGGATCTAAGAGAGCCTTAGTGCAAGAAGTGCGAAGCCACAGGCTAACACATGCATAATTATTTTACTTAATAACAGGCTAGGAACTATTTTCTGAAGCACCTTTCTCTATAGCTTCCCAGCACTTCATCTTGAGATTTCAGGTTTTAACTGCCAGGTTTTATACCCTTCAACAATAAAAAAGTCCTCAAACATTAAAAGCTTTTGATTTCCGACAAATTTTCTGTTCTTTTCAATAAAGTTGCCTTAGCTATTTTTTCCAAATTAATGGGGTTTAGTTTGTAATTGATTCATGAACTACTTGACAAATACTCATTGAACTCACAGGCTTTACAGATTCTTTTCCCACTTTCTCATTTGCTCCCTTTTCCTGTTTTGTCCTGTTAATTTTCATGATTTTACTATTTTCCTTTGTTAAAGATTCTCAAAAATATTCAATATTTAAACACATTATTTATTTGAGGTAAAGTCTCACTATGTAGTCCTGTTCCCATTTTTGGCTTCTGTGAAACTAATACAATTATGTATATTTGAAAATAAGTCTGCAGAAATGCAAAACAAATTTTACTTGTTACATAGATCATACTGGATTTGAATCCACAGATGTCAACCTGCCTCCCAGTCACAAGTGCAGGAACTGAAGAGGTGCTCTGCCATGCCCAGTCTTAAATATGATTTTTACAATTTCAGACTACTATGATTGTAAATCAATTCAATCAGATTTAATTCCAAATTTTTTTTATTTCATATTGCCATCTGATATATACATAGCATATATGTATATATGCTATATAAAGGGTAGTGGAAGTGCAAATTAATTTTCTTTCTAATGGTGTTTGTGCTTATTCAAGCTGCATGCTGGGAAGTCAACCGATGAATTAGAATTTATCTTACAAAAATTTCCCTATAAAGTATGAGGTTTCTGTAATATATGCCAGTATTTTCTATTTTTATACTGCCTATATTGAGATAAAAAGTCTTTAAAGCAATGCTAGGGCATTAAATATTCACGATCAGAGATGCATTTGGAGGACTGAGTTAATATATGAAACCATCTTTGACATCCTCGTAATGACAATGTATCTTCATGAGGCAATTTCAGGACAAAATGTAATGCTCTAAAATTGGTTTTGCATTTCTGCAGATTTATTTTCAAATATACATAATTGTATTAATTTCACAGAAGCCAGAAATGGGAAGAGTAGGAACTAGCTATTGAAATCATTTTGCACTGAGTTATTAAATATATCACTGACTGTTAATTTCATTGCATGAGTTATGCATCCATAAAAATTCCTTGGAGAGCTGGATTCATCAAAGGTTAATGAGTAGGTAATTTTCATGGTGGGTTGTGTGATAAATATTTTTCTTGCCATGGCTTCATTTGTATTTTTAGTTGTCTAGACTTGTTGAGGAATGTTTTCCAGATTTGCATATTTCTCTCTTTCATCTTCTAAACTGCATACAATTCTAAAATGAAACTTGAACTTTCATTCTTATTCACTATTTAGTCTTAATAATTTTCTTTGTTAATTTAAATGTTACTTCCTGTGGACATGTTGGTGCATCAGTGAAAGTAATAAGTATGTTTTAAAAATTTAAATGTAAAGCTGAAATACACTTAATGGTCCCATTTCTAAAACCTGGCGAGCAAAACTTAGGGCTCCAGAAACAGTACAGGGACACTCCAGCACTTTTTTTGTGACTGTCTTCTCCAATAACTTGTTTCTCAGAGATTGCTTGTCTTGGCATCCTTGGACTTTCAACTACATTGCTCCATCTCAGAAAGTTCCGTCCCTTCCTTAGTGCCTCCTTCTTTTCTGTGCTCATAAACTTTTTTTCCAGACAAGAATTTGAAACAATATGAAGGTCAACTCACTTGTCTCTCTCTCCGTTTAATGACTACTTCCATTCAATATGTTGGGTATTATTTTATTATTTGTCTGATCTATTTATAGGCATCATCAATCTGAATTCAATTAGTTCTATTGGTTAAAATAAGTTTTGTGACAGCTGACAAGCTAATCATAAACTCTATTTGTGAATTCAAAGTACTTAACATATACAAACAAACAAAAGTAAAGAAAGACAGGGCAAATCTAGAGGATTTTTCTAATATGAAAAGCTTTTATGAAGCTAAAGATGTAGAAACAGTATGATACCAATACGCTAAGGATGGAAGTAATGGGCAGCAATGGAAACCGGAAGTGGGAAATAACATCTGACAACTATTCATCATGATCTGCAGCAGTGGGCCCAGAATGGTTAGGAGCAAGAAGACAGTTATTTTAATAAGTAATGCAAGGACTAATGGATTTACTTGTCAAAATGATACCTCTATGCAATGTCCTCACATCACAAACACAAAGCAGCTCAAATCTAGTTGTGGACTAGAAATATAAGAGGCAACTCTAAGATTTATAGAAAAGTAAGAGGCTGTCTTAATGACCTTGGGTTAGAGTGCATACCATGCTCAAAAGCATACCATGTAAAACATTTTGTATGATACTCTTTCTCAAAATTGAAAACATACATGCTTAATTTTCAAGAAGATGAAGAGACAGGACACAAAATGAAACATCTGTATATAGTGCATCTGGTAAGTACCTGAAATATATAAAAATTGTCCTAATTAAGATAACTCTATCTCTAACATTTCACTAAGAAAAATATGCAAATGCACAAATACATATGAAAAAAGCTCATTATCAGAGGTATTAGGAAAATCCAAATCAAACTTAAATGAGACACCACCAATACAAATGCTTTAATAAGGTTATAATTAAGAAGACAAGATTCATCATGTGTTGCCATGGATATAGAAAACATGGACACTTTGAGTCATGCTAATGAGAATGCAAAATATTACAGTCACTTTGGAAAGCAACCTTCATTAAATAATTAAATTCAAACTTTCTAGACAGTTTAGCAATTTTTTTTATAAGTATAACCCCAACACGTTTTGAAGAATATGTCTATCCAAGCAATTGTACATGTACACTCATAGCAGTTTGCTTAACAGCTTCAAATTTGTTCTAATCTAAATAGTTGATGAATGTGAGGGTCCACACAGTGCGATTATCCTGAAATGGAAGTGATGTACTCACGTAGGAATAAATGGATGACCTTCAAAAATGGTATACCAAGGAAAGACGGCTACAGAAATGACTATAGTGTTATTTAATTTACACAAAAATTCTCCAAAAAATGACTTGCATTCATTTAGCTTGATGGGGAATTAAAAGGAGGCTTTAGTTGGAAGAAGGCACAAAGCATTTTGGGGGTGGGATGATGGGCTTAACAAAGTCAGCATACTTGGATAGTGCACTCTTATAACCCAGTGGTTGAGTTGAGAAAGTACAGAGACAAAGTGAAGAGACTGGATGGAGACAGGATCTCTAAAAGAGGTCTCTCTGTGTCTCTGTCTGTCTCTCTGTCTCTCTGATTCTCTTTGTCTCTCTGTCTCTGTCTCTCTCTCTCTGTCTCTCTCTCTCTGTCTCTCTGTCTCTCTCTCTGTCTCTCTCTCTGTCTCTCTCTCTCTCTCTCTCTGTCTCTCTCTCGCTCTCTCTCTCTCTCTCTCACACACACACACAGAGCGGGGGGCGGGGGGGGGAATTCATGGTCCAAATTCTCAGAATGTTACCAAGGTGTTAGGTAAATTAGTCAAGCATTGGAAGACACAGAAAACAGAAACTCTTTGATGTGCTTTAAGAATTCTACCCAAAGTGCTTATAGCATCAATTATTTTGTCACTGAAATACATTAAGTAGGAATAACAACCTCTGGGTTCATTGCTCTCTGTGGCTTACAGATACACAACATTGTGTCCTTAGATGAAGCTAATGGTTTTCCTTGTTCTTTTTCTTTACCCACTATGATTGTGTGTGTTGTGTGCAATGGTGTTAATTTTGAAAAAGTACACTATGAAGCACTTATAAATGAGGTGAGAAAGGTATCAACTTTCTTAAGTTATTTAAATTATATAATTTTATATTTACATCTACATTACATTGTATAAGTATGATTAAACTATATTAAATTATAACAGTTTGCAATGTTTTAGTTGTAACAACTAAAACATTATTTAAACAATAAAATTGGCTTAGCATAGGATTTGTTCTATATAAAGTTTAAACATCAGATGACAGAAAGGTAAAACCATAAAATAATTATCCACTGAAGTCTCTTATCTGTCATTTCATTTGATACTACAGCACATTGACATGAAAGGCAGAGTCGCTGAAACTGTAGTGTTATTAATATAGTAAAACTGGAAGTTAGCCTTCCTTCTTTTAAGGTTTGCTTTGAGATGAGAAGGAAGACAAGTCTGGCTGCCATATGAGTAGTGATGCCATAGAGTTTATCACTGTGAGTTGCTGGGGCTTCACTATCTCTCAGTGCTGCCTGTCTTGGAATGCTACTATTCAATTAAATGCATGATTTCCTGTCACTAATTAGCTGCTGATAGCAAAGCAAAAAAAAAAAAGTTATTCACAAGCAGAATCTCTGGGGGTATAGTCAGATAATATATAAACACCAGTTTTATTGGGTATGTGATATGTACAAAGAAATCTTCATCTATACAGATGATGTTCCTGTAGCTAATGACATTTTATATCAGTGCTAGTAAATTGTATGAATGTTATTTCTTTTTTACTTATTGTTTGAGAATTTCATACACTTCATTTTCATGGTTTTTCATGCATTTCGATCAAATCCTCTATCTACTCCCTCTCCTCCAAGTATTCCTCTTTATGTCCATGCTTTCTTAAGTACATATGTACTTTTAAAAGAAAAAAAAAACGAGTCCACTTAATGTGTATGTGAGTGTAAGTCATTTAATAAAACATGCACAACTTGTAGAAGACTGACACTACCTCTCTTCTGGCAGACAACTGTCAATAGCTCCTCAGTTAAGTGTGGGACTTCATGAGGTTTCTTTCCAATGATGTAGGGATTTTAGCTGGCTTGTTCTTGTGCAGATCTTTTGCAAACAGGTAAGCTGCTATGATTTCATGTGGCCAACTTCCCTCTCAGGTCTGGAAAACACTGTTTCATTAGTCCTCCACATCTCTGATTCTTGAGGTCATTCTTACCTCTCTTCTGCAATTCCCCAAGTCTTGATGGACAGGGTGTCATACTGAAGTCCCATTCAGAGCTGAGCACTCCATATTCTCTTATGCCCTATATTGTGACAAGCTGTCATTCTATTTATGAATTGCCATGGATTGCAAAAAGCATGGATCTTCTGATAAAGGATGAGAGATGTAGCAATCTATGGACAGTAAATGCTATGAGCATTCAAGAATACATAAAAATATATCCACCATATACAAAAACAAGGCTCTGCAGTTTAACAAAGATGAGAGAACACATTCAAGTATCACAAGCATACAATAATACATTAATGTATAAAGTAGGATTTAGACAATAAGGAAAATTATCGAAAGAAAATGTGAAAATAAAAATTCAATGAATATATATATATATATATATATATATATATATATATATATATATATATATACTTGTGGTAAGGTTACTGTATTTGTATTAGTGATTTACTGCTGTGAACAAACACTGTGACCAAGGCAACTCTTATAAGTACAGCATTTAATTGGTACTGGCTTAGAGGTTCAGAGGTTCAGTCCATTATCATCAAGGTGGTAGCATGGGATCTTCCAGGCAGGCATGGTTCAGGAGGAGCTAAGAGTTTTATGTCTTCATATGAAGGCCTCTAGGAGAAGAATAGCTTCTAGGGAGTTAGAACAGGGGTATTAAAGCCCACGACCACAGTAACAAACCTATTCCAAGAAGGCTACATATATTTCACCAAGGCCACAACTTCTAATAACACCACTCCCTGGGCAAATCATATAAAAACCATCACAGTATTCATACTGATGCCCCAAGGGACAGCAGAAAGAATGTAAAAAGGCAACCTCGGGGGACAGAAGGTGGAGGGTCCCTCTAAAATGTAACAGAGACCTGGGAGGTGAGAGACTCTCAGGACTCAAAGGGAGGGGGGAACCTTAGATGAAATTCCCTACAGTGGGGAGACAGAACTTGTAGAAACCACCTCCAGTAAAAAGACAGCATCAAATGGAGGGATGGGGTTGCCATTCCACAGTCAAACACTCTGACCCAGAATTGTTCCTGTCTGAAAGAACTGCAGGACCAAAAATGGAGGAGAGACTAAGGGAAAGGTCGTCCAGTGACAGGCCCAAATTGAGATCCTGTTCAGGGGGAGGCCCAAAGGTCTGACACTATTACTGATGCTATGAGGTGTTTACAAACAGGGTCCTATCATGACTGCCCTCCGAAAGGCCGAAATAGCAGCTGAAAGTGTCAGATTCATATCAATGGTCAGAAGCTGGTGATCTTTGTGGCCGAATTAGGGAAAGGCTGGAAGAAGCTGAGGAGGAGGGCAACCCTATAGGAACACCAGAAGCCTCAACTAGCCTGGGATCTCTCAGACACTGAGCCACCAATAAGGCAGCATATACCAACTGATATGAGGCCCCTAACACATATACAGCAGAGGACTCTGGTGTCTGGATTCCGTCAGAGAAGATGCACCTAACCCTCAAGACTTGGGGTCCCAGGGAGTGGGGAGGTCTGGTGGGGTGGTGGTGGGGACATGTCTTGGAGACTAGGGAGGTGGGGAAGAGGTATGGGATGTGGAACAGTCAGAGGGTGGACAAGAATGGGGATAAAGTGTGGACTGTTAAAAGAGACTAAACAATTTTTAAACGGCCATTTTAAAACAAAATCAATTAAATTTTTATCTATGTGTTTTAAATTAAAACAGAGTTACAACACTTATTTCATTCCCTTTTATCCATTTTCCATTTAGTCTGCTCCTGGCCCCTTCCCTAAAATCCTTCCCATGTCCCACTTTTATTTACAAAGTGATAGCTTATTTTTCTTTATTACTATTACATACATATGTATATATATATATGCATAAATCCGTAAGTGTAATATGATGAGTCCTTTTTTTATTGTTAGTATATACGGTTTCAGGGCTGACCACTTTGCATTGAATAACCATCCTCATTCATTTCTCTCAGAAGTAAGTAGTTGCTGTAGTTATTTGTCTATGGCTGGGACTCCATGAGGTTCCTCCTTTGATGTCACTCTGTCTATTTATATTGTTGTTGTCCTGGTCTTATTTATAGAGCCATTCCCATGAGATATAGCTTCACAGCAGACTTCCTGGTAGTCTGGTGCTTACAGACTTACCACTTCTTCTGCAATGTTCTCTGAGCCATAGATGCAAGAACTGTTGTAGATTTATCCACTGGGCCTGGCCTCCACCATTGATCTCTGCACTGTGTCCAGTTTTGATTTTCTGTAGTCATCTCCATTTGCTGTAAAGAGAAGACTCTTTGATGAGGAGTGGTAACTCTGTTTGTCTATAGGTGGAAAGATAATTTTTAGAAAATAGTAAGAAATAGTACTGATTTAGCAACGTAGCAATAGTAGACAATTACCTAAACTCCATGACTTACTATTCCTAAGAAGTTGGCAAGGTTTCTAGTAACAGGCATGGTTTCTTTCCTGTGTCCAATTCGATAGCTGTTGGTCACCAACAACAACTACATCCACTTCTTGTACCTTTATGCATATCTTGTCATTCATTGTTGTGGTTCACAGTGTTAGAGCCTGGCATAACTATTTTTATAGGTTTTAAATATGTTTTAATAACACACATACAGGAACAGCACAGAAGAGAGACAACATTAAAAACATGTACTTGCATGTAGGACAACTAAGAAAGGAAGGTGAATGGATGGGATCTAACTGCATGATAAAAATCCGAAGAGCACCATTTAGTTGCACTCAATAAAAAAATTTCTTATTTTTTTAAAAAAAATCTAAATGCTAGCATTGTCCAGAAAATTTTAACAGGTTTTCTAAATCGATATGTGGTTGAACCATTGAAGTGTGTTCACTGAAAGATTTTGCTTGCATTAATGCTTTTCATCTTTCATTTATACTAAAATTCACACACAAATGAAAGTGGAAAAGTTGCCAAGACCTGATTCTGTTCCCTGTTTTTCCACTTGCAATCATGTACTTAAGTACCTTTTGATCCCATGGAAAAAATATCTAACAGTCAGAACTACTCATAATAGTGGAAAAGAGGAATTTTTTTCTTGTGAAAATTAAATGTTTCTCCTCATAGTGGACTCTTAAATACATTCTCTGAGTATGCAGCATGCTAAAAGCCAACCAGATAGGCCTCATGAAAAGCAACAATAGCTGCACTCTGGAAGTGCAGATCTGTTTTGGAGTCCTGAGCAATTTCTCTCACTCTGATAGGGGAGCTTGCAGATCAGGCATTCAGTGTACTTCTGATAGCCATTAGTTTCAGGGAGAGCCACAGTAACAATGAGGTTTCTCTCCCCCTCCAGAAGAGGGAGCATCCACTCTTGAGAGTGGCTTTTGTAGCCTGTTGTTTCCTGGGTGCTTTATCACTGGTGAATTTGCGGGCAGTTTGCTTTGTGCCATGATACAGGCACCTCCTTACTTAACTCCCTTCTCCAGCTGGAGCTCAGCAAGCCACAGGGGGTGCTTGCTGACATTAGAGAACTTTGGTGGAGTGGCAAAGGCTGCGAACACACCCTGGCAGAACTATTAATTGCTTCCTTCTTTTGGCAACTTGCATAGCGTTCTGGTACTGGGAAATCTAGACTGCAGCAAGTGGGGTTTCAGATTAGAGACAAGTCCTATGTCTTAAGTGAGCAATAGGAACTTCAACAATAGGAAGTTACTTTCAACTTCTGAGAGAAGCAAGCAAGGGTGGTTAGCCATAGTCTAATTTTTTTATGTGTGAGTGATTTAGAATACATACAAACATTCAAAAAGAGGTTTCTCATGAAAGGGAGTGGGGATTTTGTTAGTTAACAGTTCTTAAGGGGAGTGTTGACTGCCCAAGTGGCATAACTTCCTTTAAGGTGTGTGGATATGTGTGTGCATGTGTGCAACATGTATATGTATATATACATACATACAATGGGTTTATATATATTAATTTGTGCAGTCTTAGGTAAATATGAGATAATATGCTTGAAAATATCATTTATATATAGAAAATAACATTTTAGATAAACACCAACCTCACAACATATACATAAATTTAGAAATATATATATATACATTTCAAGTAAATACTAGGTGTTCTTTTGCCAGACTATTAAAGTGAAATGATATATAATATTTGAGAAAATTTGGCTGAATTAAACATGTAAAAATACTAAACATTTATATTTTGGGCAATTTCATATTTAGTGAATATAACTTTCTTTTCTAGGTTTGTAAATTAAGATAATGAGAGATAAAAGGAAAAATCATGATTCAGATAGTAAGTAAACTGAGCTCAGAAAATTATTTTTGTGTGGATATTTTTAGGAAATAATAAATGATGTGTTCAATTTTTGATTCTGGCTCACTTATGGTTTATTATATGAAAGAATTATAATACTGGATTAGAAATTAGACAAGAGGCTTGGATAAATGCCCAGCAGTTAAAAGTAGACTACACTCCGAGAAGACAGAGAATCTGTTCCAAATACAGGCATCTCACAGACTCCTGTAACTCCAGTTTTAGGGTATTGACCCTATACTTTGGCCTGAATAGGTACTGCACATGTGTGGTGCATATATGTGTGTGTGTGTCTGTGTGTCTGTATGTGTGCACACATAAGTCAAAACATTTATATATATATATATATATACATATATATATGTATATATAATATTAGATTAGAAATAGGAGTGATCAATAAACTATAAATGAAAACAACTACTAAATATACTAAATAGGTTTAAATAAAAGTTTAACATCTGAGGACTATTCACATAGTAACTATTAGGAGATGCAATTAGAAGAATACATTTTAAAGATTTTTGTTTTGTGATTTATATGTATGTGTATGATCCAATCTTGGTAAATGTGCAGTACATGCATGTAAGGCCTGTGGAGACTAAAAAAGTCTCCACAGTAGTAATAGTTCTGATTTATTTTATTTTAATAAACATTATTTTTTCTAACTTTCATGGAGATAGCTAAGTGAACTATTCTGTTCTACTCCTAATATGTTTCTGTCAACTTATTTTTCATTTTTATAGATTTTAAAATCTATGTTGATAAGATAGTACCCAGTAAATATTTATTCTTGAAATTTACAGCTTCATTTGGTGGTTTCATTGTGTCTTATATACTGTTTCTTCTTATCAAAACTGAAATTGTATAAAGACACTAAGCCTTTTCACTCACAGAATGCATCATAAGCTTGCCATTTTTAATTTATTCTGACACATTCTGTGGAAGCAGATGTAGAATATCACATGCTGCCTGCATCACTACTTTAGCACTGAACCCTTCAGTGAAAGTAGAGACCATTCCTCTGCTTGACTCTCTCTGTCATCTTCCACCTTTGCCTAAAATAAAGAAGGAAAGAGTTCCTATCATGTAGCAAGTAAAGCTAACATGCTTTGTAAATAAAAATTACCGGGACATTCAAAATAGTATGACATGATGCACACCTCCTCACATTTTAGAAACAAACCCTGAGTTAATTCATGCAACTTCAATGTCAATCTGGAAGGGCTTCATTGAGATATTGCTACAAGGTCCATTTCTGAACTGAAGTTGAGAACATTTCAGCTAAGCTGTAAATATGATTTTATTTTTCTTGACATATAGATGCTGAGTGCATATTCCTTAGCTGGTTTAGAAAAGAGTAAACTACCATTTATCAGGATTTGAAAACATTCTTAACCAACAAAAGCAAGAAAATGTACAAGTGTTGGTTGGATGTGTGCTGATAAAGTCTATGATTTTGATGTATTAATGAACCTTTTGAGGATGGGGTCTTCACTAAGGCAGCAGTGAAGGTTTGGATTGGCCTACTACCACCTTTCCATAATTTATGGAAGATTTTATTTTCTCTACAAAGGACACCTACACCAATCCTTTGAGGGTCAGTGAACAAAATAGAAGTGGAAAGACTGCTCTTCCGGTCAGAAAAGCACCGGGGCAGCTAGGGCGCAGGGTCGGCTGACACTCGCCAGCTACCCACAACACCCGCCACAGGATCTTAAGACTTCTGGTGAGTGGAACACAGCTTCTGCTCCAATCCAATTGCGTGCAGGACCTGAGACTGCATTAGTTAGGGAAGCAGAAACCGGCCTGAGTAGGGCCACAGGCCTCATCCGGCCGGATCAGCACAGGGGTAGCTTGAGCGCAGGGTCGCCTGACACCCGCCAGCTACCCACGACCCCCGCCACAGGATTTTGGGACTGCTGGTGAGTGGAACACAGCTTCTGCTCCAGTCCAATCACGCAGGACCTGAGACTGCTTTGGTTGGGGAGGCAAATATCCGGCCTACGTAGGGCCACAAGCCTCTTCCGGTCAGAAAAGCACCGGGGTAGCCAGGGCGCAGGGTTGGCTGACACTCGCCAGCTACCCACAACACCCGCCACAGGATCTTAAGACTTCTGGTGAGTGGAACACAGCTTCTGCTCCAATCCAATTGCCCGCGGGACCAGAGACTGCATTAGTTAGGGAAGCAGAAAACCGGCCTGAGTAGGACCACAGGCCTCTTCTGGCTGGAACAGCACCGGGGTACTACCAGCTACCCACGACCCCCGCCACAGGATTTTGAGACTGCTGGTGAGTGGAACACAGCTTCTGCTCCAATCTTTAAACAGTGACAACGATAACAACTAACCCCAGAGATTACCAGATGGCGAAAGGTAAACGTAATAATCTTACTAACAGAAACCAAGACCACTCACCATCATCAGAACCCAGCACCCCCACTTCGCCCAGTCCAGGGCACCCCAACACACCGGAAAAGCTAGACATGGATCTAAAAGCATATCTCATGATGATGGTAGAGGACATCAAGAAGGACTTTAATAACTCACTTAAAGAAATACAGGAGAACATGGCTAAAGAGTTACAAGTCCTTAAAGAAAAACAGGATAACACAATCAAACAGGTAGAAGTCCTTAAAGAAAAACAGGATAACACAATCAAACAGGTAGAAGTCCTTAAAGAAAAACAGGAAAACACATCCAAACAGATGATGGAAATGAACAAAACCATACTAGACCTAAAAAGGGAGGTAGACACAATAAAGAAAACCCAAAATGAGGCAACACTGGAGATAGACCCTAGGAAAGAAATCAGGAACCATAGATACGAGCATCAGCAACAGAATACAAGAGATGGAAGAGAGAATCTCAGGTGCAGAAGACTCCATAGAGAACATCAGCACAACAATCAAGGAAATTGTAAAATGCAAAAAGATCCTAACTAAAAACATCCAAGAAATACAGGACACAATGAGAAGACCAAACCTACGGATAATAGGAGTGGATGACAATGAAGATTTTCAACTCAAAGGACCAGCAAACATCTTCAACAAAATTATAGAAGAAAACTTCCCAAATCTAAAGAAAGAGATGCCCATGAACATACAAGAAGCCTACAGAACTCCAAATAGACTGGACCAGAAAAGAAATACCTCCCTACACATAATAATCAGAAGAACAAATGCTCTAAATAAAGATAGAATACTAAAAGCAGTAAGAGAAAAAGGCCAAGTAACATATAAAGGCAAGCCTATCAGAATTACACCAGATTTTTCACCAGAGACTATGAAAGCCAGAAGATCCTGGACGGATGTTATACAGACACTAAAAGAACACAAATTCCAGCCCAGGCTACTATACCCAGCCAAACTCTCAATCAACATAGATGGAGAAACCAAAGTATTCCCACGACAAAACCAAATTCACACATTATCTCTCCACGAATCCAGCCCTTCAAAGGATAATAACAGAAAAAAAACCAATACAAGGACAGGAACCACGCCCTAGAAACAACAAGAAGGTAATCCCTCAACAAACCTAAAAGAAGACAGCCACAAGAACAGAATGCCAACTTTAACAACAAAAATAACAGGAAACAACAATTACTTTTCCTTAATATCTCTTAATATCAATGGACTCAACTCCCCAATAAAAAGACATAGACTAACAAACTGGCTACACAAACAAGACCCAACATTTTGCTGCTTACAGGAAACTCATCTCAGAGAAAAAGATAGACACTACCTCAGAATGAAAGGCTGGAAAACAATTTTCCAAGCAAATGGTCTGAAGAAACAAGCTGGAGTAGCCATTCTAATATCTGATAAGATTGACTTCCAACCAAAAGTCATTAAAAAAGACAGGGAGGGACACTTCATACTCATCAAAGATAAAATCCTCCAAGAGGAACTATCAATCCTGAATATCTATGCTCCAAATACAAAGGCAGCCACATTCATTAAAGAAACTTTAGTAAATCTCAAAGCACACATTGCATCTCATACAATAATAGTTGGAGACTTCAACACACCACTTTCACCAATGGACAGATCATGGAAACAGAAACTAAACAGGGACACAGAGAAACTAAGAGAAATTATGAATCAAATGGATCTGGCAGATATCTACAGAACATTCTATCCTAAAACAAAAGGATATACCTTCTTCTCAGCACCTCATGGCACCTTCTCCAAAATTGACCACATAATTGGTCACAAAACAAGCCTCAACAGATACAAAAATATTGAAATTGTCCCATGCATCCTATCAGATCACCATGGACTAAAGCTGATCTTCAATAACAAAATAAATAATAGAAAGCCAACCTTCACGTGGAAACTGAACAACACTCTTCTCAATGATACCTTGGTCAAGGAAGGAATAAAGAAAGAAATTAAGGACTTTTTAGAGTTCAATGAAAATGAAGCCACAACATACCCAAACTTATGGGACGCAATGAAAGCATTTCTAAGAGGAAAACTCATAGCTCTGAGTGCCTCCAAAAGGAAACTAGAGAGAGCACACATTAGCAGCTTGACAACACACCTAAAAGCACTAGAACAAAAGGAAGCAAATTCACCCAAGAGGAGTAGACGGCAGGAAATAATCAAACTCAGGAGTGAAATCAACCAAGTGGAAACAAGAAAAACTATTCAAAGAATCAACCAATCAAGCAGCTGGTTCTTTGAGAAAATCAACAAGATAGATAAACCCTTAGCCAGACTCACTAGAGGGCACAGGGAAAGCATCCTAATTAACAAAATCAGAAATGAAAAAGGAGACATAACAACAGATCCTGAAGACATCCAAAACACCATCAGATCCTTCTACCAAAGGCTATACTCAACAAAACTGGAGAACCTGGATGAAATGGAGAAGTTCCTAGACAGATACCAGGTACCAAAGTTGAATCAAGATCAGGTTAATGATCTAAACAGCCCTATATCCCCCAAAGAAATAGAAGCAGTCATTAATAGTCTCTCAACTAAAAAAAGCCCAGGACCAGATGGGTTTAGTGCAGAGTTCTATCAGACCTTCAAAGAAGATCTAATCCCAGTTCTTCACAAACTATTCCACAAAATAGAAACAGAAGGTACTCTACCCAACTCATTCTATGAAGCCACAATTACTCTGATACCTAAACCACAAAAAGACCCAACAAAGATAGAAAACTTCAGACCAATATCCCTTATGAATATTGATGCAAAAATCCTCAATAAAGTCCTTGCTAACCGAATCCAAGAACACATCAAAACAATCATCCATCCTGACCAAGTAGGTTTCATCCCAGGGATGCAGGGATGGTTCAATATACGGAAATCCATCAACGTAATCCAGTATATAAACAAACTCAAAGACAAAACCCACATGGTCATCTCGTTAGATGCGGAAAAAGCATTTGACAAGATCCAACACCCATTCATGATAAAAGTCTTGGAAAGATCAGGAATTCAAGGCCCATACCTAAACTTGATAAAAGCAATCTACAGCAAACCAGTAGCCAACATCAAAGTAAATGGGGAGAAGCTTGAAGCAATCCCTCTAAAATCAGGGACTAGACAAGGCTGTCCACTTTCTCCATACCTATTCAACATTGTACTTGAAGTCCTAGCCAGAGCAATTCGACAACAAAAGGAGATCAAAGGGATACATATTGGAAAAGATGAAGTCAAAATATCACTTTTTGCAGATGATATGATAGTATATATAAGTGACCCTAAAAATTCCACCAGAGAACTCCTAAGCCTGATAAACAGCTTCGGTGAAGTAGCTGGATATAAAATTAACTCAAACAAATCAATGGCCTTTCTCTACACAAAGAATAAACAGGCTGAGAAAGAAATTAGGGAAACAACACCCTTCTCAATAGTCACAAATAATATAAAATATCTTGGCGTGACTCTAACTAAGGAAGTGAAAGATCTGTATGATAAAAACTTCAAGTCTCTGAAGAAAGAAATTATAGAAGCTCTCAGAAGATGGAAAGATCTCCCATGCTCATGGATTGGCAGGATCAACATTGAAAAATGGCTATCTTGCCAAAAGCAATCTACAGATTCAATGCAATCCCCATCAAAATTCCAAATCAATTCTTCAACGAATTAGAAAGTGCAATCTGCAAATTCATCTGGAATAACAAAAAACCTAGGATAGCAAAAACTCTTCTCAAGGATAAAAGAACCTCTGGTGGAATCACCATGCCTGACCTAAAGCTCTACTACAGAGCAATTGTGATAAAAACTGCATGGTACTGGTATAGTGACAGACAAAGAGACCAATGGAATAGAATTGAAGACCCAGAAATGAACCACACACCTATGGTCACTTGATCTTCGACAAGGGAGCTAAAACCATCCAGTGGAAGAAAGACAGCATTTTCAACAAATGGTGCTGGCACAACTGGTTGTTAACATGTAGAAGAATGCAAATCGATCCATTCCTATCTCCTTGTACTAAGGTCAAGTCTAAGTGGATCAAGGAACTTCACATAAAACCAGAGACACTGAAACTTATAGAGGAGAAAGTGGGGAAAAGCCTTGAAGATATGGGCACAGGGGAAAAATTCCTGAATAGAACAGTAATGGCTTGTGCTGTAAGATCGAGAATTGACAAGTGGGACCTCATGAAACTACAAAGCTTTTGCAAGGCTAAAGACACCATCAATAAGACAAAAAAACCACCAACAGATTGGGAAAGGATCTTCACCTATCCTAAATCAGATAAGGGACTAATATCCAATATATATAAAGAACTCAAGAAGGTGGACTCCAGAAAGTCAAATAACCCCATTAAAAAATGGGGCTCAGAACTGAACAAAGAATTCTCACTTGAGGAATACCGAATGGCAGAGAAACACCTGAAAAAATGTTCAACATCCTTAATCATCAGGGAAATGCAAATCAAAACAACCCTGAGATTCCACCTCACACCAGTCAGAATGGCTAAGATCAAAAATTCAGGTGACAGCAGATGCTGGCGAGGATGTGGAGAAAGAGGAACACTCCTCTATTGTTGGTGGGATTGCAAGCTTGTACAACCACTCTGGAAATCAGTCTGGCGGTTCCTCAGAAAATTGGACATAGTACTACCAGAGGATCCAGCAATACCTCTCCTGGGCATATATCCAGAAGATGTCCCAACCGGTAAAAAGGACACATGCTCCACTATGTTCATAGCAGCCCTATTAATAATAGCCAGAATCTGGAAAGAACCCAGATGTCCCTCAACAGAGGAATGGATACAGAAATTATGGTACATTTACACAATGGAGTACTACTCAGCTATTAAAAAGAATGAATTTATGAAATTCCTAGCCAAATGGTGGACCTGGAGGGCATCATCTTGAATGAAGTAACACAATCACAAAAGAACTCACACAATATGTATTCACTGATAAGTGGATATTAGCCCAAAACTTAGGATACCCAAGATATAAGATACAATTTGCTAAACGCATGAAACTCAAGAAGAATGAAGACCAAAGTGTGGACACTGTGCACCTTCTTAGAATTGGGAACAAAACACCCAGGGAAGGAGTTACAGAGACAAAGTTCGTAGCTGTGATGAAAGGATGGACCATTTAGAGACTGCTGTATCCAGGGATCCATCCCATAATCAGCTTCTAAACGCTGACACCATTGCATACACTAGCAAGATTTTGCTGAAAGGACCCAAATATAGCTGTCTCTTGTGAGACGATGCCGGGGCCTAGCAAACACAGGAGTTGATGTTCACAGTCAGCTATTGGATATATCACAGGGCTCCCAATGGAGAAGCTAGAGAAAGTACCCAAGGAGCTAAAGGGATCTGCAACTCTATTGTTGGAACAACATGATGTACTAACCAGAACCCCGGAGCTCTTGTCTCTAGCTGCATATGTATCGAAAGATGGCCTAGTCGGCCATCAATGGAAAGAGAGGCCCATTGGACTTGCAAACTTTATATGCCCCAATAAAGGGGAATGCCAGGGCCAAAAGAATGGGAATGGGTCGGTAGGGAAGTGGGGGGCGCTATGGGGGACTTTTGGGATAGCATTGGAAATGTAATTGAGGAAAATATGTAATAAAAATATTAAAAATCAAAAAAAAAAAAAAGAAGTGGAAAGACTGGGAGAGCCAGAGAAAATGGATGAGTTTGGTGGTATGCTTTCTTCTTATGTGCATGTGTGTCTCTGTGTGTACATACATAAGCCAAGACATTTATATATATATAAAATATTAGATTATAAATAGGAGTGATAAATAAACTATAAATGAAGACAACTACTAAATTCACTAAATAGGATTAAATAAAAGTTTAACATCTGAGTTATGGTTATAAGAGTGCCATTGTAAAGATAGACACATATCTGTGATGACTCTGTCTGTCTGTCTGTTTGTCTTTCTGTCTGTCTCTCTCCCTTTCTCTCATACACACACACAAACACACACACGAGAAAAAGAGACAGATGGACATTAAAGAAAGAGGGATGCTAGTTGGGAGAATTAGGGATCAGCAGGAGTGGAAAGGGAATGAAAGGGAAATAGGGATAAGAATGACCATAATAGATTATATACAAGAATTGAATTGTCATGAACTTAAAAATATTAGAAAACAGAAGAATTGAGATTAATTTAAGAGAATTGTCATAAAATTGTTAAAAAAGGACAGATCTTGACATTTGTCTAAATCCATACTTAGGCAAAGTCCCTGAATTTATTAGTTTCAAGCTCTGTGCCTATGTATAATAGAAATTTTTTGAGACTCATAAAAGTCAGCCTTCAAAATGTGGGAACATGGTATAGTATTGACTACAAGGCCTTCCTGGCCTAGAGTTAACCAGCCATTTGGCTGACATCAGATCTACACAATGCTGTGTGTTCACATCACGGAAGCCTCGGCATACACCTCCTTCTCATAGGTGTTTTTTCTTACCTCTGTCTTTTCATACACAGAGCCTGTCTGCTCAGGACACTAACCATATTCTGTGAAAAACTGAAACTAAAAGAATGTGCTGGTCTTTACCACTGTGGATTTTTTAAAGTTCTAAAAGGAAGAAGGGAAACACATCCATACCATAATATGTAATACAGTTTACCCATTCTGACGAAAAATTTACTATGAATATTTTCAAGTAGAAAAATTGGGGATACTTTATAGCAACAGCCACCTATTTACTTTCTGGGCTCTAAAATTAATATCCTGCTGTATCAGCTAAAGGTCATATCTATCATCTTCAAGGCATCCATCATACCACATGATTTTAAATGAAATTCAAAGAAAGTTTTGGCTATCACCAAGCATCAATCTTAAACATTTAATAGAGATATCATTAATCAAAATTTGATATTTGTTTATAGTTTTTTGAGGAATAAAATTTATATGTGAAGAACTGTAAATATCTCAAGTATACATTTGCTGAGCTTTGACAAATATATAATCCTAAAATTCCACAAGGTATAGAATATTACCATTATATTAGTGCCTGGGTTTGTATTGTTGTGTTAGCCTGTTCTAACTAAAATAACAGAAATATCCCTGTCATAGTTCTGAAGATATTTAGATTAAATTCAATATGTCATCTTGGCCTTATCCCTTTTGAAAGGAATGGAGCCTTATAATTTTCCTTATTTGTTCTGGGTCCTTGACTTGCAAGTACATCCAACCAATTTCTAAGTCCATCTTTATGTGTTCCCGTTTTACAGAGCCTTCTCTTCTGTTATGAAGGGCATGGGGTGTATGGATTTTATATACTCCTATTATACTATAACCTCATTCTTGACTAAATCTGCAAAGATTTCTTATTGGGTCACATTGAAAGTGTCATGTTTTGATTTCATTTGGATTTTGGGGAAGACAAAACTCAACCTACACTAGACATCCCAGACTTCTCTTCTTCCTGCTTTCAATTGTTCATCACAAACTGAAATTTGGAGTTAAGCATCATTCTCACTCTGTCCCACCATACATAAGTTTATCTTGGCATAGACAGCTAGAAAAATCCAACCCAGGGGCACACTTTTCCTCTTATAACTGTTTTTCAGGTGTTTTTCATTGTTTTGGGGTTAACATTATTGTTATTTAAAACAACAAACTGTGCTAAATTAATAAGAAAAGAATTGTATTTATTTCTCTTTTGACAGTTGTATACATATGGATAATATACTGTGATTATATTTATACCCTTAAGCCTCTTTTATCCCTTCCTTTTCCTATGAATCCCTTCCTCCTTCAAAGGAGCCCAGTGGCTACATCATCAGAGAAAATGACACTGTCTCCTCCAGCAAATACTAGGCCATTAGTGGGGCATCATGGCATCTCTTCTATAATTGATGGAAAGCTGGAGGTCCTAGTGTTGTATGGGTATCCATAGCTTCATATCTGAATGGCAGTGTTTCATGAAATTCTTCCCCATTCTCCAGTTTCCAAATTCTTTCTGCCCTCTATTGAAAGAAAAGTTATTAAAAGATAAAAATGTCAGATATTGATGGCCCAAGCTATGCTAGTCAGAAGAACAAGTAAGAGGCTTACCTGAGCTCAGAAACCTCCCACACTCTTGGTTCAGATCCAAAGGACTCAAGCCTCTGAGTCCCCTTCCTGCCCCACTACCTGTCTGGGCTACTGCACCTTTTTTCCTACAGAGATGAATAGCTTATGCTCTGGTACAGGCTGCATCAGTCTACAGAATAAGTTGGGCCATGGCAATCAGAAAACCAGATAGCAATCTCAGCCAGAGTATACTAGACCTGAGAACATGTTATCTGCCAGAACCCCAGACAGGTTGCTCATCTGATGTCCTCTCTCTCAACACCCCAACACTTTACCAAAATCCTACTCCACTCCTCATCATTTTGTCCCACTCTCCAACAAGGACAGAGACACACTGCTGCACCAAAGGCCAAGATAGCCACCAGAAATCCATCCCCCAACTTGAATGAGGACTCCCTGCTTCATCAGAGGTCACACCAGCTGCCAGGAATCTATGGCACAAGACCAGAAGACCAAAAAAAGAAACAGAAACCAAGGAAGAGAACACCCATCCAACTGAGACAAACTGTGAAATTTGTACCTAGAGCTAAAATCATCCCAAATACAGAGGCCTAGATGCCAGTGTAAGAACACAATAAACAACAGCCAGGGCAATATGTCACCACCAAAGCTCAGCTAACCTACAATAGCAAGCCTTGAATATTCCAACACAGTTGAAGCGTGCACACGCACACACAAACTCACACACACACACAGCCTTAAAACTAACTTTATGAAGAAGATTGAGGTCTTTAAATGGGAAATTAAAAGAAATCCAGGAAAATACAAACAAATAATTGGAGGAAATGAATAAATTCCTCAAAGAAAGCCAAGGAAATGAATAAAGCTGTTCAAGACTCGAAAATGGAAATATTGGAAATAACAACAATAAAGAAAACACACACTCGGGGAATGTTGGAAATGGAAAATCTAGGTAAGCAAAGAGGACCCATAGACACAAGTATCACCAATAGAATATGGGAGATGGAAGAGAGAATATTAGTTATTAAAGATATAATAAAAGAAATAGATACATCTGTAAAAGCAAATGTTAAATCTAAAAAAATAATTCCAGACATAGAAAATCCTGGAAATCTGGAACACTGTGAGAAAAGACCAAACCTAAAAAAAAATAATAATAAAGATAGAATAAGAAGAATCTCAGTTGAAAGGTCCAGAAAATACTTTCTTCAAAGATATAGAAGAGAAATTTCTTAACCTAAAGAAAGAGATGCCTATAAAATACAAAAAGGATACAGAACACCAAATAGATTAAACCAAAGTTCCCTTGCCCATAATAATCAAAAAGTAAACATACAAAACAAAGAAACGGTATTAAGAACTACATGGGGGAAAAGACCAAGCTATTAGAAATACACACAATTTCTCAATGGAGACTTAAAGCCATAAGGGCCTGTATAGATGTGCTACAGACTCTAAGAGAGAACTAATGTCATCACAGAGTACTATACCCAACAAAATTTTCAGACATCATAGATGGAGAAAACATGATATTCCATGACAAATTCAAATATGAACAGTATTTGTTAACATATCCAGCGCTAAGGTACTAGAAGGAAAACTCCATCCCATGGTGGTTAACTACATTCATGAAAACACAGGAAATAAAAAACAACTCTCACACAACAAAAACCAAAGGTTGGGAAACACACACACACACACACACACACACACACACACACACATACTACATGCCTCTCAATCTTTCAGGTAGATTCCTCCAAGTCTATCACAGTCTTGAGAACTGGGTAATCCATCCCTCATCCAAGGGAAAGAAGAATGTACCTTTGGATAGTTTATACTATTCACTATTCTCAAGAGCTATGCTGGAATGAAGCCTTAATGATGACAGGTGCTTACAGTGGGTCCAGCCTCTTCTGTTAGCATGCGTTAGAAAACTATACTCACAGGCCCAAACTGGCCCATGGCCCAGTTTCATATGGCCTGTGGGTTTAGGAATGGTTTTTCTAGTTAAAGGGTTATAAATAAGACAAAACATAACTAAGAATATGTGACAGATTGCATGTGGTCCCTACAGCTCAAAATATTTACTTTAGTCCTTTGTAGAAAATGTTTGCTGACTCCTGGTGTTAAGCCATCTGCAAGGCAGACTCAGTGACTTTTTTTTTTTTTATTCTGAGAAGAATAACCAAATACTATTTTGTTGAGACTGTCATCATAGCTGGAAAGAGGGGAGGCAGCATGGCAGAAGATTCACTAACATAAATAAGCACATCAATCTCTTTATGCCTTCCCAAGGCTCATAATTGACCATGTGTTCTTTGACAAAGGAAGCTGCTTGCTTCTGTTAATATTTTTTGTGTTTATGTGTATGTGTATTGCCTATAGGATGCATGCATTTCTACACGTGTGTTCACATGTGTGAGTGGACACATCAATATCACTTGTGTTAGATTTCTGAGGCATAAAGAAGCAAAAGGCATAGGAAGAGCCCAGTATGATCTCAGCAGAAGGAACTGTTTATTGCAAACAGTGAGGTGAAGATAAACCAGGAAAGTGGTGTCTTCAAAAATGAAAGAGATACTTGGGGTGTTTGTGGGCGGTTTGGAGAATGGGAAATTCATGAAGCTTCAGGGTATTCTATGGCAGTCCACAGTTTGGAGATGTTTGTCTAGACAAGATCATTTTATCACAGAAATGCCTTTGTCCCAGATATAATATGCAGATGATGGTGGGTGATTGAGTTTAGCAATTGCAGGGAGTGGAAGGGGCTGGCCTCTGAAAGAGGTTAAGTTTTATTCTAACAAGGTCTCCTCTTCAGGTTTTGTTCATTTCATTGATGGAGGCAAGATCTCTCATTGAATCTGTAGCCTTCTCATTCTTGGCTTGTCTAGCCAGGAAGCTTGCTTCAGGGATCTGCTGTTTGGGTGCTGGGATTTATAGGTGGCTACCATTCATGCCTGTCTGGCTTTCACTACAGTGATGAGGGTTTTAATATGCGCCTTCTCACTTTAGCAGCAAGCATTTACCACTGAGTCACTTTCCCAGACCTGTTTCTCTTAGTGTGATCTCTACTTTTATCATTGCAAAACATGATGCTGAATTAATGTGGTGTGTACATTAGTCCTGTCAAAAGATCTTGAATTCATTCTCTCCACCTGACAAATACAATGAGAAATTAATCTATGCTGAGGGTTAGGAGAACTCTTGATTGTGAAAGCAGTTATAACTAAGTTTCCAGCACCTTAGTTGATCAGTGGACACTTGTGGTTGTTGAGATTTTTAAAAGTTTCATGTACTGTCCTGACATAACTCTGATACTCTTAGGCATCATTAGGTTGACTAGGTCCTATGGATTGGGAGGCATAGTCCTTGTTCTGTTGGCCAGACTAAAAGGGTGAAAGAAGCTTTTAAAGTGTCTCCTAATAATCTCTGAAATCGAGCAGTAACCCACTTCCTCCTAATTTCCTTCCCCCTGTTCTTCATCAGATCTTGACTTAAGTGGTAGTTTGAACTAAAGAAAAAGATAGGAAACGTGATAGAATGTCAATTAATCACAAGTTGGCTAAAAAATCTCTCTCTCTCTCTCTCTCTCTCTCTCTCTCTCTCTCTCTCTCTCTCTCTCTCTCTCTCTCTCTCTCTCTCTGCCTTCTCAGGGTAGTAAGCAAGTTTCTTGGGTTTGAAATTTTCTGTACAGAGCCACATATAGCCAATGAACTTGCAGGACAATATCCTGAGACTTACAAGCAGCCTCATTAGTAATTTCTGCCAACTTCATTCCAACTCTCCCAGCAATTACCTTGATCATCATAAGAAATCCTGATTCAAACCTCGGAAAGTGTTTCCAAGTCCCAGCCTCATACAAGGAGATGATTATTGTTTTATGCCCCTAATGATGTGCCATGGTAACTGATACACAGAATCAAAATAGCAAGTGCTTGGGGTATATTGCCTAGTCTATTTGAGATAGAATTCATGTTTGTGTATATTACCTCTGGAATTAAAAAAAACATTGAATATCTGTTGCTTTCTTTTTAATCAGAAGAGTAGAGTTTTTCTTCAGTCTGAAGGGCTATCCCAAGATACTCAGAGCACAGGGCCAACTGGAGTTTCATTGTGATGATGAGTCCTTTTGACTTTTAGAAAGCTATTTTTTATCCTCAGTAATATGCATTTTATCAAAACTTCTTCAAAACTGTAACTTCCCAGTCTGCAGGCCCTGGCTACATGTTGTCACTAACATGGAGATACACAGCTTGATGCACAGTTGAGACATGACTGAACTGTGAATTCCTTGTAGCCTAAGCAGTGGCATCGTTTCTGTTAGGTGAATGCAAATGAACTGTAGGTTTTTCGTGTTTATTAAGATAGAAAGAAGAAATTTGTTATTTAGACCAGTGTCTCATTTCCTTTTGTGGTGATAAATTGTCCTAACAAAAGCAATTAAAAGAAGCAAAGATTTAAAAAAAAGTTTTAGTCCCCTCCCCTTTTATTAAAAGTATATATTTCTTATTTAATATATCCTGATTACAGTGTACCTTCTCTCTACTCCTCCCAGTTCCTCCCCACCTCCTCAAGCATCTGGATCCAGCTACTTTCTGTTTCACACTAGAAAATAAAGAGGCTTCTAAGGGGTAATATTAAAATAAAATATACGATAAAACAAAAACTGACATATCATAAGAGTTTAAAACAAACAGAAGGAAAAGAGGCTAAGAAAAGAAACATAGATGCAGAGGCTTCTTTGTTCACCCACTCATGATTCCACAAAAACACTGTACTAGAAGCAATAGTATATACTTAAAAGGGTGGGGGGGGGGAGACAGAGACAGAGACACAGAGTCAGAGAGAGAAAGATACACAGAGAGACAACAGAGAGACAGAGTCTTAAAGACTCATACTTTCTCTGTCACCTTTTCTGTAGGGTTCTGCAAGCCCTGAGGGGGAGGGCAATGGGCTTTGTGGACCAACAGATGGCTCAGTGGTTAAGAGCACACTGATTATTTTTCCAGAGGTCCTGAATTCAATTCCCAGCAATCACATAGTGGCTCATGATGGTCTGTAATGGGATGCAATGCTCTCTTCTGATGTGTCTGAAGAGAGCAATAGTATACTTATATACATGAGATAAATAAAGAAATCTTAAAAAACAATAAAATGAAAAAGATAACATAAAACAGTCAATGCTCAGCATTATGCAACATGGAGCCTCAAAAGAAGCTGCTGAGTTTGTTTTCTGTTGGCCATCTACCATTGGGCAATGTTTGTTTTCCTAGAGAGACTTCCTTGAGGAAACTAAATTTTCATTCACAAGTTGTAATCTTTGGGAGACAGCTAGTGGATGAAGCATCCACTTCTTCCAGGTATCAGAACCGAGGATCCTTGAAGGTGCTGTGCATGCTGCCTCAGTCTCTGTGAGTTCAGGGGCATGCTGATTCTTTGGATCCAGAGAGCCTTGTTTTCTCTGTGTCTTTGATTCCTGCTAGCTCTTATACTTTTTTGCCTCCCTTTCTATAGGGTTCTCCAAGCCCTTAGGGGAGGAATTTGTTGGAGGTATCCTGTTTAAGGCTCAGTGTTCCAAGGTTTCCCACTCTCTGGGTATTATCTGGCTGTGGGTCTCTATATTTGCTTCCATTTTTTTGCAGAAGTTAGCATCTCTGATGGTGGCTAAGAAGGCACTGATTAATGAATATAAAAATGTTATTAGGAGTCATTTTTATTGCTATATATTTTCAGTAAAACATAAGTATTTGGTTTTACCTTGGGTCTTTGGGCTATCTAGTCTCAGGTTCTTGGTCACCTATACAGCACCAGATATGGGTGGCATCTTGAAGAGTGGGCCTTGAGGTATGGTTTGGTTACTACCATAAGCTTTGTGCCACCATTTCACTAGAATATCTGGCAGTCAGGATACACTTGTGGACCAAAGGGTTTGTGACTAGATTGGTGTTTACTTTTCACCTTTGATAACATTCCTCTCCCCAAAATGATAGAATATAAAGAGTGAACATTGTATGTAGGCACCAGTTTGAGTTTTGCATACCTACTGAGTTGTGTAGGTATTGTCTTCAGTAGTGGGGCCTTGCTGTTAGTTTGAGAAGAGAAAACTATACTCTTGGCAACAACCTGTGGTATTTGAGGGTTTCCATGTGGCTGCTTTATCCAACTATTTAATTGGATCTAACCCATTAAACAGTATTGGAAGCTTCATTTGGTAACAAGAGACGACCAGTTGGGGATCTGTCTCTTCAGTTACATGGTGGTTTTATTAAAATTGCTTTCATAGATGTGTAACTTAAGAAGCTTCTACTTTATGGCAGTCTGACTCTTTTTTTTTTTTTTCAATGACTTGCCCTGACTTTATTTGGTATATGACACTGGATAGCACAGAGATTGTGTTTCTCATTTTCTCCACTGTGCCTCATGCACTGTTGCTGGTGCCAAGCATCCTTCCAGGGGCTGTGTGTTTGGTTGAAGAGGATGACTTTCCTTAAATAGAGGGCAGGTCTTCAGTCAGGGGTATATGAGCAGCAGCTCTCCCTTCCAAGAACCTTCAAAGGAGCGCTCATGGTTTTCTGTCTCCATGCCCACAGTTCAAGATAGAGTTAAATGTGGAAAAGGAACGCACCAGGGTTGTGAGGACAGTCCTAGAATCACATCCACAGTCAGGGAACAGAGAGAAATGAAAGAATGTGCTCAGATTCCCTTCTTTTCATTTGGTTCTTGACATAGCAGCTCCCATGGAATGGTGCCACTCCCTGTGCTTAAGTCTTCCCATCTCAATTAACATAATAGAGATAATGGTATGCCTTGAAGGACACCTTTCAGGGGGTTCTATGTCCTGTCACGTTGATGACACTAACCATCAGAAACAGTTACTGAATTTGGATGGTGAGCCATGAGGTTTATTCCAATATGCTTGCATTAGCAGAAGAGTGGCTGCAGTCTTTTTCTTAAGTGAGTAAGATTTAGATAAACTATTTCCTATTTCCAAGACCCATGCCTCTTTTGTTTTAAAATATACACATATACGAGTATTACTAAGTCTCATTGCTCTGACAAAATGCATGACCAAGCATCTTAAGGTGGGAGGAGTCTATCTAGACAGACACACAGTTCCAGATGATATACTCCACATTGGCAGAGAGTTACAGCAGAGTAAAAGGTGCCTGGCCATGTAGTATCTATAACCAGAAAACTGAAAGCCATGGATGCTGATGCTCAGATAACATTCTCTTTTTCCTTAAGCCTAGGGAACCAACTTCTGGAATATTGCCACCCACATTTAGGTTAGGTCTTTCCATCTTAATTAATCTAATCTAGATAATCCCTAAGAGGCATGTCCAGAGATTTGTCTCTATGTTCACTTGATCAAGATGATTTCATCAGGTTGTCAAGCAAGATTAAGAAATAGGCATATATCTAGATATACATGTGCTACCAGAAACAGCATGTTTCAGCTAGTCTGTTGAATAGATGTATAGATTTATCCTGAATGGAAGATATAGAAAATTAAAATAGTCAGCATTTCTATTTTATAAATATTTTCTACAAGAAAAACAGCTACATATTAGATGCATTCTTCATTTATAAAAATCCTTAAACACAGAAGTGATACCTAAAAAAAAGTATAAGTTAAGCATTGCGAATTAGTTTCCATAATTATGGAATGCTCATGTGGAAGAAGACAATATCATCTCAAAAGTAATTTTTTGCATAATACAGCTTTTTATTAGGTATTCTCTTTATTTATATTTCAAATGTTATCCCCTTTCCTGCTTTCTCCTCCAAAAGCTCCCTATACCATTCTTCTTCCCTGCTCACCAAACCATCCACTTGTACTTCCCTGTCTTGGCATTCCCCTACACTGGGACATCGAGCCTTCTCAGGACCAAGGGCCTTTTCTCCCATTGATGTCCAAGAAGGCTATCCTTTGCTACATATGCAGCTGGAGCATGGGTCCTTCCATGTGTACTCTTTGGTTGGTGGTTCATTTCCTGGGAGCTGGAGATACTGGTTGGTTCACATTGTTCCTCTCATGGGGCTGCAAGCTCCTTCAGCTCCTTCGGTTCTTTCTCTAGCTCCTCAATAGAGGATCTTGTGCTCAGTTCAATGGTTGGTTGAGAGCATCCATCTCTGTATTTGTTAGGCACTGGCAGAGCCTCTCAGGAGACAACTATATCAGGCCACTGTCAGCAAGCTTGTTGGCATCCACAATAGTGTCTGGGTTTGGTGACTGTATATGGGATGGATTACCTGATGGGGCAGTTTCTGGATGGTCATTCCTTCAGTCTCTGCTCCATACTGTGTCTCTGTATCTCTTCCCATGGATATTTTGTTTCCCATTCAAAGTATCCATACTTTAGACTTCCTTCTTCTTGAGTTTCATTTGGTCTGTGAATTGTATCTTGGGTATTCTGAGCTTCTGGGCTAATAATATCCACTTATCAGTGAGTGTATACCATGTGTGTTCTTTTGTGATTGGGTTACCTCACTCAGGATGATATTTTTCTAGTTCCATCTATTTGCCTAAGAATTTCATGAAGTCATTGTTTTTAATAGCTGAGTAGTCCTCCATTGTGTTAATGTACCACATTTTCTGTATCCATTTCTCTGTTGAGGGGCATCTGGGTTCTTTCCAGCTTCTGGCTATTATAAATAAGGCTGCTATGAACATAGTGGAGCATGTGCCCTTATTACATGTTGGAGCATCTTCTGAGTATATGTCCAGGAGTGATATAACTGTGTCCTCCAACTATGTCCAATTTCCCGAGGAACTGCTAAACTGATTTCCAGAGTGATTGTACCAGCTTGTAATGCCACGAACAGTGGAGGACGGTTTTTCTTTCTCTATGTCTTCCCCAGCATCTTTTGTCAACTGAGTTTTTGATCTTACCCATTCTGACTGGTGTGAGGAAGAATCTCAGGGTTATTTTGATTTGTATTTCCCTGATGACTAAGTATGTTGAACATCTCTGTTAAAAAAATTTAATTTATTTTTTACACTCCATGTTCCATTCCCCACCACTCCCCACCCAATCAACCTTCTGACTGCTCCACATCCCACACCTCCTCCCCATCCCATCTCCACATGGATACCCCCACCCCGCCTGATCTCTAAACTCCCTGGGGCATCCAGTCTCTTGAGGATTAGGCGAAATATCTCGGAATGAACACAGACCTGGAAGCTCTCTACTGTATGTGTGTTGGGGGCATCACATGATCTTGTGTGTACTGTTTGGTGGTCCAGTGTTTGAGATATTTCAGGGGTCCAGATGGAGACTGCTCTTCCTCCTACAGGGTATCCCTTCTTCTCAGCTTCTTCCAGCTTTTCCCTAATTCAACAACAAGGGTCAGCTACTTCTGTCCATTGGTTGGGTGCAAATATCTGCATCTGACTCTTTCATCTGCTTGTTGGGTCTTTCAGATGGCAGTCGTGATAGGTCCTTTTTGTGAGTGCTCCTTTGCCTCAGTAATACTGTCAGGCCTTGGGGCCTCCCCTTAAGCTGGATCTCACTTTGGGCCTGTCTCTGAACCTTCTTTTCCTCAGGCTTCTCTCCATTTCCATTCCTGTAATTCTTTCAGACAGGAACAATTATGGGTCAGAGATGTGACTATGGGATGTCAACCCTATTCCTCACTTGATGTCCTAACTTCCTGCTGGAGGTGGGCTCTATAAGTTCACTCTCTCTACTGTTTGGCACTTTGTCTAAGGTCCCTCTCTTTGATTCTGGGGAGTCTCTTAACTCCCAGGTCTCTGGTACATTCTGGAGGGTTCCCCTAACCTCCTATTTACCAAGGTTGCCTCTTCCAATTCTTTCTGCTGGCTCTCAGGTCTTCAGCCCTTTTCTCTCACCCAGAACCAGATGAGGTTCCCTTCTCTCCTGATCCCCCTATCCACTTTCCCTTTCAGGTCCCTCCCTCCCTCCTCACTTGTGATTGCTTTCTTCTCTCTCAAAAGTAGGACTGACCATTTGCCTAGGAATTTCATAAATTAATTCTTTTTTATAGCTGAGTAGTACTCCATTGTGTAAATGTATCACATTTTTTGTATCCATTCCTGTTGAGGGGCATCTGGGTTCTTTCCAGCTTCTGGCTATTATAAATAAGGCTGCTATGAACCTAATGGAGCATGTGTCCTTCTTACCAGTTGGGACATCTTATGAAATTCCTAGGCAAATGGTTGGACCTGGAGGGCATCATCCTGAGTGAGGTAACACAATCACAAAAGAACTCAAATGATATGTACTCACTGATAAGTGGATATTAGCCCAGAAACTTAGTATACCCGAGATATAAGAGACAATTTGTAAAACACGTGAAACTGAAGAAGAACGAAGACCAAAGTGTGGACACTTTGCCCCTTCTTAGAATTGGAAACAATCACCCATGGAAGGAGTTGCAGAGACAAAGTGTGGAGCTGAGACAAAAGGATGGACCATCAAGAGACTGCCATATCCAGGGATCCATCCCATAATTAGCCTCCAAATGATGACACCATTGCATACACTAGCAAGCATTTGCTGAAAGAACCCTGATATAGCTGTCTCTTGTGAGACTAGGCCGGGGCCTAGCAAACACAGAAGTGGATGCTCACAGTCAGCTATTGGATGGATCACAGGGCCCCCAATGGAGGAGCTAGAGAAAGTATCCAAGGAGCTAAAGAGATCTGCAACCCTGTAGGTGCAACATTATGAACTAACCAGTACCCCGGAGCTCTTGACTCTAGCTGCATATGTATCAAAAGATGGCCTAGTCGGCCATCACTGGAAAGAGAGGCCCATTGGACACGCAAACTTTATATGCCCCAGTACAGGGGAACACCAGGGCCAAAGAGTGGGAATGGGTGGGTAGGGAAGTGGGGTGGAGGGTATGGGGGCCTTTTGGGATAGCATTGGAAATGTAATTGAGGAAAATACGTAATAAAAAAAAAAAAAGAAAGTAGGACTGAGGCATCTTCACTTGGGCATTTCAGCTTGATGACCTTTTTGAGTCCTGTGGACTGTATCTTGGATATTCTGTACATTTTTCCTGAATATCCACTTATTAGTAAGTATATACCATGCATATCCTTTTGGGTCTGAGTTACCTCATTCAGGATGATATTTTTCTAGTTCCATCCATTTGCCTACAAAAGTCAGAATGTCCTTGTTCTTAATAGCTTAGTAGTATTCCATTGTATAAATGAACCATATTTTCTGTATCCATTCTTCTGCCATGGGACATCTAGGTTGTTTCCAGATTCTGGCTATCACAAATAAGGCTGCTATGAACATAGTGAAACATGTGCCCCTATGGGATGGTGGGGCATCTTTTGGGTATATTCCCTAGAGTGGTATAGCTGGGTTTTCATATAGATCTATTTCCAATTTTCTGAGGAACCTACAGATTGATTTACAGAGTGGTTGTACCAGTTTGCAATCCCACCAGCAATGTAGAAGTTTTCCTCTTTCTCCACATCCTCTCCAACATGTGTAGTCACCTGAAGTTTAGATCTTAGCCACTTTGATTGGTGTAAGGAGGAATCTCAGGATCATTTTGATTTGCATTTCTCTGATCACCTAAGGACTTAGAACATTTCTTTAGGTGCTTCTCAGTCATTTGAGATTCCTCAGTTGTGAATTTTCAGTTTAGTTCTATACCCCATTTTTTGATTGGGTTGTTTATTTTTTTGGTGATTAACTTCTTGCGTTCTTTATATATTTTGGATTTTAGCCCTTTATCAGATGTGGGTTTAGTGAAGTTTTTTATTTTTTTTCCCAATCTGTAGGTTGCCAATTTGCCTTATTGACTATGTCCTTTGCCTTATAGAAGCTTCCCTGTTTTGTGAGGTCCTATTTTTCAATTGTTAATCTTAGAGCATGAGCCACTGGACTTCTGTTTATTAAATTTCCCCCTGTGCCAATGAATTCAAGACTCTTTGCCACTTTCTGTTCTATTAAATTCAGTGTATCTGGTTTTATGTTGAGACTCTTGAACCACTTGAATTTGAGCTTTTTACACGGTGACAAATATGGGCCTATTTTCATTCTTCTACATAGAGACAGTCAGTTAGACCAGCATCATTTATTGAAGATAAAGTGACTCTAACTGTATGGTTTTTTTGGGGGGCTTCAATTCTATTCCATTGATCAACATTTCTGTCTCTGTACCAATACCATGCAGTTTTTATCATTATTGCACATTATTGCTTGAGGTCAGGGATGGTGATTCCCCCAGATCTTCTTTTCTTGTTAAGAATTGTTTTCACTGTTCTGTTTTTTTTTTTTTTTCTTTTGCCTTTCCAGATAAATTTAGTAATTTCTCTTTCCAAGTCTTCGAAGAATTGTGTTGGGATTTTGATGGGAATTACACTAAATTTATAGATTGCCTTTGGTAGGATGGCCATTTTTACTATGTTAATTCTGCTAATCCATGAGTATGGGAGATCTCTCCATCTAGTTAGTTTAACTAGGGGTTTATCTATCTTGTTGATTCTCTAAAAGAACCAGCTTTTGGTTTTGCTGATTCTTTGTACTGTTTTCTTTGTTTCTATTTGTTTGATTTCATTCCCAGATTTGACTATTTCCTGCCTTCTACTCCTCTTGGGTGAGTTTGCTTCTTTTTGTTCTAGAGCTCTCAGGAGTGCTGTTAAGTTGTTAGTGTAAGATCTCTCCAGGTTTTGTTTTGTTTTGTTTTTTAAACCAGGGCACTTAGTGCTATGAACTTTCCTCTTAGCACTGCTTTAATTGTGTCCCATAAGTCTGGGTATGATGTGTTAACACTTTCATTAAATTCCAGGAAGTCTTTAATTTCTTTCTTTATTTCTTCCCTGACCAAGTTGTCATTGAGTAGAGAACTGTTCATTTTCCATGTGTATGTGGGCTTTCTATATTTTTTTGCTATTTTGAATACCAGCCTAAAGCCATGGTGCTCTGATAGGATGCATGGTATTATTTCCATCATCTTGTATCTGTTAAGGGTTGTTTTTGATCAATTATGTGGTCAATTTTGGAGAAGGTACCATGATGTACTGAAAAGAAGGTGTATATTTTTGTTTTAGGGTGAAATGTTCTATAGATATCTGTTAAATCTATTTGGTTTATAACCTCTCTTAGTTTCACTGTGTCCATGTTTTGTTTCTGTTTCAATGACCTGTCCATTGGTGAGAGTGGGGTGTTGAAATCTCCCACTAGTGGGGTTTAATGTGTGTTTTAAGTTTTAGTAAAGTTTCCTTTATGGTTTTGGGTGCTCTTGCATTTAGGGGACAGATATTCAGAATTGAGAATTTCTCTGGTGGATTTTCCCCCTGATGAATATGAAGTGTACTTCATCATGCTTGAAAACTTTTGGTTGAAAGCCTATTTTATTGGATATTAGGGTGACAACTCCTGTTTATTTCCTGGGATCATTTGTTGGAAGACCTTTTTGCATCCTTTTACTCTGAGATAGTGCTTGTCTTTGTTATTGAGGTGCGTTCCTTGTATGCAGCAAACTACTGGATCTCATTTGCATATCCAGTCTGTTAGCCTATGTTTTTTTATAGGTGAATTGAGTCCATTAACATTGAGAGGTATTAAATAGAGATGACTGTTTGTTCCTGATATGTTTGCTTTTGTAGGTGTCTTTATGTGCTTGTGGCTCTCTGATTTTGCCTTTGTTGTGAGATGCTTAATATCTTGCTCTTTCTTTGGTGCAGGTGTTTTCCTTGTGTTGGAGTTTTCCTTTAAGGATCCTCTGTAGGGCTAGGTTGGTAGATAGATACTGTTTGAATTTGGTTTTGTCCTGTAATATTTTGTTTTCTCCTTATATATTGATTGAGAGTTTTGTTGATTATAGGAGTCTGGGCTGGCATATGTGTTCTCTTAGAGTCTGCATGACCTCTTATCCAGCTCTTCTGGCTTTCATAGTCTCTTTTGAGAAGTCTGGTGTAAATCTGATAGGTCTACCATTGTATGTTAGTTGGCCTTTTCCCCCTGCAGCTTTTAATATTCTTTCTTTGCTCTGTGCATTTACTGTTTTGAAAATTATGTGACAAGAAGATTTTGGTACCATTTATTTGATATTCTATAGGCTTCTTTTACCTTATGGCCATCACTTTCTTTAGGTTGGGAAATTTTCTTTTATGATTTTGTTAAAGACATTTTCAGGTCCTTTGAGCTGGGAATCTTTGTTCTCCTCTATTCTGATTATTCTTTTTTTTTTTTTTTTTAGTACTTGTTTTTTTTTATTAAATATTTTTATTATGTATTTTCCTCAATTACATTTCCAATGCTATCCCAAAAGTCGCCCATACCCTCCCCCCCCCCCACTCCCCTACCCACCCATTCCCACTTTTTGGCCCTGGCGTTCCCCTGTACTGGGGCATATAAAGTTTGCATGTCCAATGGGCCTCTCTTTCAAGCAACAGAATACAAGAGATGGAAGAGAGAATCTCAGGTGCAGAAGATTCCATAGAGAACATTGTCACAACAATCAAAGAAAATACAAAACGCAAAAAGATCCTAACTCAAAACATCCAGGAAATCCAGGACACAATGAGAAGACCAAACCTATGGATAATAGGAGTTGATGAGAATGAAGATTTTCAACTTAAAGGGCCAGCAAATATCTTCAACAAAATTATAGAAGAAAACTTAACAAACCTAAAGAATGACATGCCCATGAACATACAAGAAGCCTACAGAACTCCAAATAGACTGGACCAGAAAAGAAATTCCTCCCGACACATAATAATCAGAACAACAAATGCACTAAATAAAGAAAAAATATTAAAAGCAGTAAGGGGAAAAGGTCAAGTAACATATAAAGATATTCTGATTATTCTTAAATTTGGTCTTTTCATTGTGTCCTGAATTTCCTGGATGCTTTGGGTTAGAAGTTTTTCATGTTTTAAATTTTCTTTGCCAGTTGTGTCAATCTCTTCTAAGGTATCTTCTACACCTGAGATTCTCTTTTCTATCTCAGATTGGTCATACTTACATCTGTAATTCCTGACCTCTTTCCTAGGTTTTCTATTTCCAGGTTTGCCTCCATTTTTGTTTTCTTTATTGTTCCTACTTCCACTTTAGGTCTTGGATCACTTTATTCAATTCCTTCACCTATGTACCTGTGTTTCCTCTATTTCTTTCAGAGAGATATTGATATCCTCCTTAAAGGACTCTATTATCTTCATGAGATAGGATTCTAGGACAGATTAGTGATTTTCAGGTGTGTTGGTATATTTAAGGCCTGCTGTGGTGGGATAAATGGGTTATGATGATTCCTATGTATTTTGGCTTCTGTTGCTTAAGGTCTTGTGCTTGCCTTTCACCATCTGGATATCCCTGGTGTTTGTTGGTCTAGATGACTATATGGAGTCTGCCCCTTTTGTCCCTGGGTTGCTTCAGATCTCCTGGTAGGCCTGAGACCCTGGCTGTATCAGGCCACCTGTTGGGTCTTCCTGTTGCCTTGGCTGCAGTAGATCTTCTGGAAGATATTCAGACAACTGCTCTGAGTGCAGTGGGTCCTCTTTGATGTATCAGGATATGGAGTCTTCATGGGAGCAGAACAACTAAGGTTCTGCCCTTGCAGCAAGTACTGGGCAGAAGGAGTGGAAGCGATGGAAGAGGAGTGATATTCAGGAAAGCAGGGTTTTGGTAGGTCATGGGTCTAGAGTCCACCAGTCTCCCAGGAACAGCTCTGGGACTGGCGGGGGAGGGTGTTCTTAGCAACTGCTCTGAGTGAAGTGGGTCCTCTAGGTTGGATAGGGATATGGAGCCTTCATAGAAGCAGATCAACTAGGGGTCTGTTCAAGCAGCAAGGACTGGGCAGAAACCATAATACATTTTTTAAACCCAGATTAGTATGGTATTTTCATAAAAGATTTATTGTATGTAGTTTGGAATTGCCATTTTACTGATACATGGAATCCTTGGTATATATTCCTTATGAAATATATTTTTGTAAAAAATAAAATTGAATTTAATATTGAATTGAAATTGACTAAGGCTCTTACCCTCTTATTCTCTTGCTCTTACTCTTGTTCTTTTGCTCCTCCCTCTCTGCCTTCCCTTCCCCCCTCTCTCTACATGGCCATGGCTGCCCTCTTCTTTTCTACTCTCTCCCTCTCTCTACCTTTCTACAATAAACACCTACTAGGATTTGTCCTAAGAGATGATCTGAAGCCAGCATGGATAGAATTGGTGATATATTTGCAATAGTGGACAAATGTGTTGACTAGAAAGCAAGGAGCACCATGTACTCTCTTCTTCAACAATGATGATTCTCTCATCATTGTCTTTGCATATTTCTTGTTATATTTTAGACTCTGCTACTTCAATACTTAAATGTTGTAGTTAATTTAATTTAGTTGCATATAGATTGGAAGTTCTTCTATACTATTGGCTTAGATAATATCCAAAGACTTGGACTTAATATATTTCCCAAGAAATCCTCTCAGTAGCATTTTCACATACAAAACTCTTTATCTATAAGCAAAAGAGTTCTACATTTCTGAGGTTTTCTAATTCTGTTCATAGTAAGTGGTATAAAATATCAATTTTTTAGAAATATTACTTTTTTTTTTTAATTTCGAGACAGGGTTTTTCTGTGTAGCCCTGGCTGTCCTAGAACTCACTCTGTAGACCAGGCTGGCCTGGAACTCAGAAATCCACATGCCTCTGCCTCCCAAGTGCTGGGATTAAAGGCATGTGCCACCATTGACTGGCTAATATTAATTTTTAAGCATCTGGGCAGTCTATTAATATCTATTAACATTTTAGAAAGTTCAGACAGGTTCAGATATGAGAAGAAATTCATGAACTTGTATATCACATATGTTATGCTTTTATGCTAGGAAATTTAAAATATCAGTAAAGTTCAGGCAACAAAAGCATTATCCAACGTAACTTATTGACTATGCTGCTTTTCTAGCAAGTGAAGGATGTCTAACTGATACTGAAACAATTTTTCAATTTTCATCGCAAAGCTTATCATTCACTAATTAAATATTTAATGTTTTATTCACTCACAATATACCTTACATTTAGTTACAAAGGTTTATAGAAATTGCCTTTAAAGAAGTGGGACAATGGATTTCTGGAAGATCAAGTGTAGACACTTGGGTATCAGAATGTCTTCACTGCTTAGTTACATGGTGATTTTATATCTTCTTAAATGTTCCTTAGCCTAAAAAGGGAGGGCAGTATAGTCTAATTAATCTTTAAAATCCTGTCATTTATGATATGTACAAGGCTTGGCAAAACAGCTCGGAAGTATCTTTTCCTCAGAGGCCAGGTGGTTGCTTCCACTGTATGAGCTTGCCCAAAACCTAAGTCTGGATTTGTCATAAAATTCTGAAAAGAGAAAAGAGAGGCAGACAGCACTGAGCCCTGCTGTGATTCAGATCATGTTTCCAACGAAAAATGTGTTGATAGAAAGGTCAAGGAACAGGAGGAGACTGAGGCTGAAATGAGAAACGGAGATGCACACAGCTCAAAGTCTTGCTTCCTTTACCTTGAAAGGGAACATAAGGCCTTCTTTGAAACAGTAGTTCTCCAATCACCCACACCTTGTTGAATCCAGGATGCCATGCAACTAGGCACCCACCAGTCTGCAGCCTTCTGTGCTGCCCCACGCAAAATCTTAACTTCCCACTCACAGCTGTTCTCCCATGATGCCTCACAGTCTTTAGCAACACACTATGTGCCCAAGGTATGGGCTTCGATGAAAGATTCTCAGAATACAGCCTTCCTTACAATCGTCTGTCAAATCTGTTAAATATTCTGAGGTATAACCCCAATATCCCAATCGCCTTCTCTGGTGTTTTGGAAGTGGTGTCCTAAAGAATAAATATTTGACACTCAGAGAGGACTTGAATAGTCAGCTCTCAGACTGTACAAAAAAACATAACAAACAACAAGCAAAACCAAAACAAATCAAACAAAAAATCCCAATGACCAACCAACCAAACAAACAAACAAAAAATCTCTAACAAAGTTCCCATGTGTTCTTAGACCACACAAGAAGTCTCTGAGCTTGTCACTGTGTTTGTGACATCACTACTTTGAGTTCTTTTCTTTAGCACAAAGATGATCCTGCTATTTTTAAACTATTCCATTTTTATGGTGCAACACATCCCACAGCTTTCAAAATCTGCTGTATATGCTGTCTTATATGTATGTCTATATATAATTATACATATGTTTAAATAATTCAATCCTCCTTGAGCACTATATTAATAGTTTAATATGTAGCATGTTTCTATTTATATGAAAGTGTCTATCTGTGTTCCCATATGCCATATACTGTGCATGAGAAATTTAAATTATAATATGCTTTTATTTATCAAAATATATTATATAGATGCATAGAGAACTTTATGTATTTATAGTATACACAGCATATTATATTCAACATTTATTTAATATGCATTATCTTTCACTTACAGATTGGTAGGTTTATTATAAATACAAGAGAGAAAAAGCAATTATGGAAAGAAAAATGAAGCAAATACATTGTAACAATGTGCCAGGGACTTTAAAGATTTATCTCATTGATTCAGTATATCATTGTATTAACTCTAACAAAGCTCTTCTGACAACAGTAGAGGGTAGGTATAATAGCACATCACGGCTTTCATAGAGAGTGACCACATTATTATCAGAGGAGAGATAAACATGAAATTAATCTTCTCTGGGATCTTGCATGTGGCTTTGCTTAAATTGGTCTCTTTTGTCTGATTTTTAAGATAAGCATGCCTATGTGTGAGATAGTATTTTAGGTATTAAAAGCCCAATAATAAAATGGACAAAAAAGTCATTGCATATATAAAATCACACTATAGTTAGGAAATTAAGATGTAAAGGAAAGAGTAAATCAGACAAGAAATGATTCTACGTGTAGAGGGTAGAAGGTAGCCTGGGGATGTACAATGGAGAAGATAATGCAAACACTTCCAAGGGTCTAGAAGTTGTTCACTTTATCGAAGAATAAAATGATCAGAAGACAGGTGATGAGGAATCTGACAGGTTGAGAAAAATGGGCATTTTCGTTGTTCTGTTTTTTTAATTTACACTTCAATCAGTAGTAAGTTTTTGAAAGGACAATTAAGTGGTTAAATCGGTGACACATGTACAAGGCTGCTGACTGCTGTGCTGGACTGAATCTCACCAACAGGTGAATAGATAAACACTGTCAGCCATAATAGATACTACTCAACAATAACATGGACCAACAAAAATGAATCTCAAAATAATTATATTGAATAAAAGAAGCTATATTTGTAAGGATGTAGATTGTAGGATTCCATTCAACTAAGTCCAAAAAAGAAAGTAACACTTTTCATTCAAGTATTTAGCAGTAGTATAGCATATACAATGGACTTTTGGTTTAGTCATTCATTCAATGCTGTTAAGCACTGGTAATCTTCCAGGCATTCTACTATCCTCAGCCAAGTGAAACGCATCAATGAAATCACTAAATCTGGTTTAAAAAACAATAGGTCCTGAAGCAAATTATAATCTGAGACTCAAGAGTTGAAAAAGAACAAAGCAAGTGAAATGAGTGGGAGGATCATTTCAGAACAGAGACTACATACTCCATAGCTGTTAGAGTGCAACAAGTCTAGAGGATGAAGAAATACCCTGCAAATCTGCCTTTTGGGTCCGAGAGCTTGTTACGAGAAGGAATGGGTCTCTCAGTGTTGGGAGAGTTAAGTCTCATTTTCACTCTCATCTTAAATCAGATCCAAGTGGAAGAAGTTTCCTCATTTGAGCTATGTTTTGGTAAATCTCTGAAGTTTTGTAACAAATGACCACTTATAGTAGAACCTGGACACAAAGAAGATACAATTTCAGTTATTTTAACATGAGATAAAGGTAATAGCAAAAATAATTCTGCTATAAATGGAAAGCTGCATACATTTTAAATATTTGAAACATACTTCAATATATTTGATAGGACAGTTAGTTGCATTGACTGACAAAGGGAAAAAAAGATGTTTTGGGAGAAAATTCAGGATGATGCAATTTAGTATTTGTGGATGTGAAGACAATTTCATAGTCAAATGCATTTAGAATTACCTAGGTGACATTTACTGTGTAGGTCTGTTAGGGTGTTTCAAGAGCAGGAAGGAAAGACTCACCCTGAATTTGTTAGGTACCATCTCACAGCCTAGAATTCCATAGTGAAGACAAAGGATAAAAGAGGAAGCCAATGGGGTACTAGCCAACATCTCTTTCCCTGCTTGTATACTCTTCCTGCCTGTAGATGCAATGTGTCTGTGGTCTCTCCACTGCACCTCCCCTGTCCTTATAAACCTTCAAACAATAAACCCTTTCTTCCCCAAGTTGCTTTAGTCAAATATTTTGTCACAGTAAGAAGACAAATAACTAAGACAGCAGTCATGTGACCAACAACTTTATTCCATTTCTCAGCTGCTCAGATGTTTCTCTCACTTTCCCACTTGTGTTAACATTTGAGGTTCATTCATAAGATTTCAGTTCTTCCCATTCAAGAACAGGGTTTCTTCTGCCTCATGCCTTCTACATATTTATCCATGTAATTCGTTTTGGTAAATTAAGTGGAAGCAGAAGTGATGTGGACTACTTCAAGGTATGAATTTTATGTGTCTATACATTACTTACCACATCTTTATAGTTATATTCCAGTGGTCATGTACAGAGATTGAAACCTCCATTGCTCTAAATTTCAGAAGGTCTCCAATGCATTGAAGACTTGATTCTACTACTGAGATATGTTCTCTTCATGTTTGACACTCTACTCATCCTCTCTTCCATGCCTGCAAAATAGAATCAACACAGATGCCTATCAATTAATGACTGCATAATGAAAATATGGTCTATATACACAGCACAATTTTCTTCATCTATATATAGAAATAAAATTATGAAATTTATAATTAAAGGATAAAACTGGAAAATATTTACTGAGCAATGGAATCCATACACACAGAACAAATATTGCTTGTTCTCATTAAAACATGACTTCTAGTTAGGATTCTCTAATTTTGTGTCCTTCACCCTGAGTTCCTTTGAATGCCAGAAGTCTAGAAAGAGTATGTTAAGAGGAGGGTGCCTTGAGGCAGTGATACTATTCCCAGGAATAGCTCCATAGATTCTAAACATCCTATTCCACAGATACTTGCTCATGTAGCTAGGAGATGGAATCAACCAACAAATGGATAATGAAAATGTGGTAAATATATACTATGAAATACTGTTCAACTGTAAAGAAAACTAAATCTTGAATTTTTCTGGTAATTGGATGTAACTTGAAAAACCATATTTAGTAAGGTGACCATATTCTCTCTATATGGGGCTACTAGGTCCAAATCTTCAGATGAAAGTACATATCCAGGAATACCTACAGAAACTAGGGAAGTTAAAAGGAACAGTTGCCTGGATAGAGGGTTGGGAAAGCAATAGAGAGGGGAATAGAAGGTATGAGAGATTTTATCTAAATATATGACAAATGGGGAGGCTGTAATAAAGGAGAGAAGAGATGATAAATACAGGAGAAAGGAGAGTAAAATAATAGTAAGGGTGTCTGCAAAAGTCAAAGAAATTATACTATTAACTATCTACTTAAGTAAAACCATAATTCACACAAGTACATTTATAAATATCCACATACAGTTTAAATTAAAATTCCTTATCTGAAATGACAGTGCTCTCTCTAGTAGCCAAAAGTCATGTAACAAAAATCCAACACCAGGCACACGAATCCCTCTTTTGAGTTGTTAGGATTATCCCAAAGACTCCCAAAATAGAACAGGATATTTCTATTATCCTTACCTTTCCTCAAGCCAAATGAAAGGCAAGTCTCTATTGTTGAAGACTTCATACACTTCAGAATCAGCATTCAGAGACCCTGAGCAGAACTAACCTGAAAGCTTCCTTTATGATGACAGGCTTTCGTTGTACTGTATGGTGATTGCAAGTTTCCAAAAGAACAAACAGTCCTCCCTATCTATGTCAACTATGGACCACAACACTGCCGGCTTGGCACGGTAACCCCAAGAGTACAGTAGTAGCTCTCAGACCTTTGTAACAACCAATAACTCTCTAATTGGACTTCGGATCTGCTCAAAAAGAAGGAAATCACACCTGGTACTAGAAGCCTAGTCAACCACCCATCGCTAGAGAAGTCATGAATCTTGGAGGAACACCTACAAATGATACTTTATTAAAGCAACATGACCTCCAATTATATTTTAAATATTTCTTCTTAGACTCAAAAATTAGTGTACTCTTCTCATCAAAGAAACTTCCCTTTTCAACAGAGAACATTACAGAAAATCATAACCAATCAAAATGGAGAATATGACGTCTAAATCCAATGGAACATCTACAAAACAACCTCTGAACTTAAGCTAAGGGATCGCTGCACAGGAAGGAGCATAAAGATTGTAAGGGTCAGAGGATGGAGGAGTTTGGTGTGAGATTGTGTGTCATAGCAATATCAGAAGCTACGGCCATAGAGTCTTAACTTTAATATGACTGTCTATACATGAGATGATCAAGAATAGCAACAATAGACAAACTAAAGTGGACAGGAGAAAAATGCTATATGAAGAAATATAGACAACTAAAAATACAAAAAGAAATAATCTTTCCCAGGGAATTTATAGGTTTTTAAATAAGAATTCCCTGTGACTGGTTTAGGATAATTCCTTAAGAGATGGTCAGGGAAAACCCAGACCCCAAACAACACATACTCTTACTGTTCCTATTGGTTGTTAACCAGAACTAGACAAGTTAGCCCTATTTTTGAAGACACCACACAACTTGTTTACATGATATAAAGCAAGCAGAAACTGAGATGAAAGCTTCCCCATTTCTGGCTAGCATTCATAAACTTGAAGATCCTATGCATGACACCAGAGGAGAAACGTTACAAGTAGATTTGCCTCACTGAGAACCTAATAAACTCCAATACCAACCTGACAGGCAGATGTGGCAGCTTATGTAATCTTGACATGGAATTTACAACCACTTGATAACTGGATTTGAGGCCTCATCTATGCAAGTAAATCTCTACCTAGTACAGTAAATCCACTCAGATCCTAGTACAGTAAATCCTTGGGTGGGAGGATCATAGGCTGTGGGGGAGGGATGCTTAATTTTTTAAAGGTAAATTGAAATAATGTCAAACTATCTTCTAAACATATATGTTCAAACCAGTAGACAATCAGCACTCTTAATCTTAATCAGCAAAGTGTTCCTTTTTAATGGGTGACAGTTAATGAGAAGAGACTTATAGTTGAACAAAGTACTAAGAATAAGTAACAGTTGAGTGCTTATATATAAATAAGACATTTATCATATCTGTTCTGAACATTTCTCCAGAAACATTGTAATATAAGCATGGAAAGAATGTAAAAAACAGAAAAGGACTGGGAAAAGGACTGGGGAATACATAGACATTATAACCATGAAGTCTCAATAACTACAGACGATTGCACAAATCATCAGCACAAGAAAGGACCCATGAACAGTTAAGCAAAAATGGCCCTCACAGATGAAATAAAAATGGCCTTCACAGCTGAAATATTCCCTAGAGACAGATTCATGGAAAGATAGAGTTATTGCCTTTGATTGTCACTGTTGACTCCACCAAGTTACATCAGATACTCCTGATCTAGTAGCTATACAGATAGCACTGGTTCACCTACATGGGTCACATAACAAAAGAAAACAAAAAAACAAAACAAAAACATGAATCAGGGAAAGGGAACAAAAAAGTGTGGGAATCAAAGGGAATCAAAGAGTTGATATTGGTAGAAAGAAGATAGGAAAACCTGAGAAGATACTAACTTAATTATACACATGTATAAGATGTCAAATAACTAACAATAAAAAATATGAGATGACCATGGATGCGGCAGGGTACTGGGAGGCTCTACTCTTCTTATAGAGCTATTGATAGTTAATTGTTGCTGAAGGAGAGAGGATCCTTTTCTTCAGCTATGCAGCCATTGATTAGTTGTCTATGCTCCAAGTGAATATCAGTGGGTCATAAAAAGAAGATGTGAAGGAAGGCAGGAAACTTGTTGGGAAGAAGGAGTTCAGTGGGAGTGAGAAGGCATAAGAGAGGGTAATATGGGGTGATATGATCAAAATGCTTTATACATGTGTATACAATTGTCTACATGTTTTAAAAGTAGTAATGGAAATACTGAAGAGACTAGTCAATATACAAGCTTAGAGTGTGATCACAAGATATAAATTTGGAATTTCAATTACAGCACAATTATAAAGAAAATGAAGAAAGGGATAAACAAAGAGGATGAAATCTATAAATTTGAAAATTCTAGTAGATCAACCACAAGAGTGAACCAAATGAGTAGTACAGGGTAAATTGTTCTGTAAGTTAGGGAAACAACGAACAAACTAACATCAGGCCAATGGATGGTGAGAAAGCCAATAATGGGTGGGGTTTTTAGAGGTGAAGTATGTTTAATATGTAACAAGAAGAGAACTTCCCTTTGGATTCAGCAGAGTAGAGTCTAGTATAGATTGTATTAGTGTATTTTGACAAACTGTGACAGCTTACTGGTTGGGTAGAGAACTGGAGGACTTGTAGAGGAGACACATGTAATGGAAAATTCTTGAAAATAGCTAAGTAACATGTCTGTGATACGATCTCGTCAGGTTCAACAAATACACAGAATGTATCAGTAACATTAGCCAATAACATGTTTCTATGCATTTATCATTTTGTACTTGTAAGTTATTTGAAACAATTTAATTTCTAGATGGTAATCAGAGAGTGTTTGCTGTCTACAAACCATACAAGTCCTTCTGGAGAAGATACTGGTGAAGAATTGGCCATAGAGTCATTTCCTTCTGTTGGGGCTACTGGGAGTTTCACTATATGTAAAAACATAGTGATATCCCTTAAATTCAGACTCCTGCAAATTCTTTTCCTCTTCTATTGACAAATAGAAAATTACATAGAACCATATAAACTTGGGGAAGGTGGTTGGGAAATGGTATAAATAGCAGCTAGACAGTAATTTCATCTACTTGTTCTGCAACTTTCGAAAGTAAACCAAACTTGTATGCGTTCATATTTTTATAACATTTATTTTGTATAATATTCTTGTATTTACTTGTATAAGTTTTACTTTGCTATGGGACCATTGAAAATAAACGGAGGTCTAGTGATAAGTGGATAAGCATCCACTGGAGACTGATAAATTAAATGCATTAGGAAGAATTTGAAGCATCATATACTTAGCTTTTTGGATGAAATATCATATCTAGGAGGTAATCACAAAAATGTTTTGTTTGGAGCATAAATTCTATGAGGGTGGTAACAGATATTAAGTTACAACTCACTCAGTAACACAACAAAAAAGAAAAATATAAAACAAGCATACATATATGAGACCCACAGAGGACAAGGTAGATAAAATCTCAGCATGTAGAGGGGAGGTAGGCACAGAATCCTCTCTGTAGCTAGGTATTATTAACAATTGATAGCTTCTTGGAGAAGGAGCATCAGTTTTAATGGTTTGGCCCCTGGCAAGTTGACCTCCCTCCACACAAGAATACCTAGAGTAGCATAAATTGCACTTGATGATTTAAAATTACAAATAGGAGTATACAACATTGGGATGGATTTTGGAGGAGTCAGGGAGGGCAGGAGTATAATAAAATACATTGTGTAATGTCCTCTAAGAACTAAAATGAGAGAAACTGCTTTTAAAAACTGCAATATCTGGAAGCTGGAGAGATGGGGGTGTCTAAAACATTTATTGATCTTGCATAGGGCCCAACCTTCATTTGAAGGTTAGAGACATGGGTGGCACACAACTGCATGTAACTTCAGCTTCTGATTTGACATACTCTTCTGGCCATTTTGTACACGTGCACACACATAATATGTTCTCCCTCATACACACATTAATAAAAATAAATCCTTAAAATAGCATTATTTCCAAAATCCTTTTGTAGGTAAGTCTGTGTTATGATTCTTTAGAACATGTGGGTATTATATTTCCTGGGAACAGAGTCTGGGGAAATTAAGGTATAAATCACATAGTCTTATCATTTTATATTTTAAATTAGTAGATTCCGAGAAATAAAGACCTTTAGTAGTAAATTATTTACTGACTATTCAATTTTATTTTAAATTTTTGCTTGTGTGTGGTAATAGGTTAGAGGAAAAAAATCACTTAAAGTGAATATGTTTTTTTAAAGATAGTGTTCATGAATAGCACCAAGCTGAGTATACCATCTGTTCTTGTACCTGGAATAGAAACAATGCTGTGTGATCAGTTCTCTTAAAGGGGAAAAGACAGAAATAAATATTATTTCAATAGTTCTGACTCCTGAAAGATTAGATAAAACCCACTGGGGACTTAGAATGAGCCGAGTTTTGTCTCGGCTGAAGAGTCACTCATAATTTGTAAGATGGCAACCTGATTTTAAGTGGCTTGGCTGTCTGCCCCAGGAGGAAATTTTCATTTCTCCATCAACCTATATGATAAACAAATATGCTTTATGTGCTTTTTCAGTTTGTATAGAATCTGTATGGAACATGGCCTTGGGCCACTTGAAAATGCGTCTATAAAAGTTTATTATAGATAATGGCTCCCAGGACGTTGTACACAGTCTTCTTCAGCCATAGACAATGTCTGCTATGAATGATGTGTCAGCAATATATGACATCTCTTTGCAGAAATTGATTTAACCCCTGGCTATAATTATTTTTAAATACTGGAATGAACTAGCTACAAATATAAAATGTATTCATGCTGCTGAGAGCTTCATGAAGAGAGCCACAGTGAATTCAAGGTAGATTGCTGCTCGGGGAAGAGTAGCCACACGTCTAGCCAAGGTTCCACCCAGAGCCTTTCTTCTAAATAGCATTATGGTTTCCATCTAAGCTGCTAGATTTAACAAAATGTTAATTTCCATCTTCTCATAGAATTTAAAACTTTCCTTCACAGGAGTCTTTAAAATTCTTTACAAAATGATTTGAGAGCCTTTGTGATTTCTAGTACTATTGAAAATTATATTTCATTTTAATTTTTGGATGAATACTGCTACAGAATGAGTAATTACTACAATCAATTTATTTATGTTGTGTAGAATCTGTAACAATAACTAACATGAGTTGCACCCTTTATCACCTTTTACTTGTTTCCACTCAGTGTAGTTCAGTATTTAAATATTGTGTAACTATCACCACCATCCATCTTTAGAACACCTCCCCCTGGGAATCTTGTAATTATATATCCAAGAAGTAGTTCCTTCCCACATGCTCTGGCCTGTCTCTGACAACCAGCACCCCACCTTTTATTTCCATCAGTTTGATTTGTCTAGGTGCATCCTAAGGATAGACTCATTAGTGGTTTTGTATTATGACTACTGACTTTTATTTCACTTAGCATAATGTTTTCATGTTTTATAATACTGAAACCTGCCAGAATTTCCACTTTCCTGAAGGCTGATTAATATGCCACCTTGTGTATATTGCATTTATATATTCATCATTCATAGGCATTTTAACTGCTTTTATCATTTGACTATTGCAATTAGTCCTGCTACACCCCTGGTCAAACTCTGTACATGTCCCTGATTTTGATTCTTTTGGGTATATCCTCAGAGAACCAACTAAATTATTTAGTAATTATATTTTGTGGTTTCCATAGTGATGCTCATTATTTATGTTTGCACTAGCAGTAAAAGACGGCTTCCAAGTTTCCACTTATTTTGCCAGTATGTATCTCTGTATTGGTCTGCTTGCTTTGAACTGAAGCTCTGCTAGCTCTGCTTTACTGGTACTCATTTATAGTCATGTAACATTATGACTGTCTTCTTTTCTTTTCCTTACCCAATCTCTTATTCCATTTTCTCTTCCAGTTCCAATTTAATGATTGTTGGGGTTAATAGCATCCCACATTCACTCAGGGACCAGGTTGCTCCGGAGGTGGGACTCTGGAAGTTTTGACTGCACTTACACTGGGCAGCCTATGGGAAGCTATGGGACCCCATTCCGGGGATGGGAAAGTGAAGTCTGAGGTCCCGGGGACTGCCAGAGCTGGCTGGAGGTGGGTCCCAGGCCTGTGTGGAGGCTGGGGTCATCTGGTTCTCAGGCTCTTAGACACCCCAGGTGCTTCTGGATGCTGTGGAAGAGCTGAGAACAGAGTTTCCGCCTGCAGGCTGGCTGAAAGGGAAAAGAGGGGAGAGCTCCAGCTGGGTCCCAGGGGGAAGAGAGTCCTTGGCTTGTTCAGGCAGCTTGGCTTGGTGGAGGCCATGGAGGCCATGGCTGAGAGCTCTGAGAGGCCTTCTGTGGGATATTAGATGCAGCTTTTTAGGCGAAGGCCCGTTCCATTGTTCCCTATGGTGAATCTTGATGAAAAGAGACAGTCCATAGTTTTAAGGCAATTATTATCATGGCAGAGAGTGGTGATGAATAAAACTGCACCCCACTTTCTCAGGGCAGGTCTGAGGTTAAGTAACTTTTGTAGGGAGGAGTGTCTGGGAAGGGGAGTTTATTGGCTAAGTCTCCAGGCCTTTAGGTACCTCATTAAAATGGAGATCTGTCTTGAGGCTACATGACCTGTGGTCAAGTCCTCTACCTGTGGAGGGGGTTGAGGTCCCTTACGTGACTGATGGTCACAAACCTATGGAGAGCTGTGGCCTTGTGCCAGGAGCCTTGTGTATAGAAGTGGGGCAAAATGCCTACCATCCCTTGCAGGGTTATCTCCTGAAGGGGCATCAGGGTTTCAAGCCTTAGCTCAACCAGAAACCAGGCTGCCCTTCACGGTCCTACAAATGATCATCGTTATTATAGAAAAATAAGATTTTTCAGTTTTTAACTATTTATTTCCTGTGTACACAAAAGGGTACATGCATACCATATTATCTGTGTTGGGTTAGAGGACAATTTATGAGCATTAGTTCTCTCATTCTACCATGTGGTTCTTCAGGATTGAATTTAGCTTCTCAGGCTTGATGGAAAATGCTATTACTCACTGAGCCATCTAGTAGAAAGGTAGTTTTATATATCAAGAGGTACATTTTGCTCCTAACACGACATAGCTGTCTCTGTTCCTCATGTCAATCTCTTTTTCCACTAACTCCTTAAATGTTCTCCTCTCCTTATTTATTCTGCTTTGGATATGTGACTATTAGTAGGTTGCCCACACTCCAGTGGATAGTCCCATGCTTATATGGGCAGCAGTAAGTAGACTTAGTGCATTATTAAAATAAGTGGTCATGATATGGCAGGTTGATGTGTAGGAGATTAGGGGTAGATTGGGAAATGGAGAGTGGATAGGATCATATTTCATTATACACAATTATATAAAGAATTTTATTAAAAGTAAAAATGGCTTTGCTAGGACCTACATTTTCTCCACTCTGTGACTTTCATGTTCAATGTTAATATTATGAATGTTAAAAGCAAAACAGGTAGAACATTATGGCTGACATGCATACTCTTGTAGAAAGATTGGAGAGGGCTTTCTACAAGTGGGCTCCCTGGAGGCAGTGTCATGTACCTCTGACATGCACTGTGGATAAGGAGACAGTCCTTCAAAAGGAGCAGTTCCATATGTGCAAGCATTTGACTCACTGCTTGCCAAGTCCATGGCAGAATACATGAAGGTGAGTAAGGAGGTTGGGGGAGACATGCAGAAACATGCGGAGAAGGTCCACATAAGCCTGAAGTTGAAGCGGGCTTTCCTGATTACAGCTTCTCAGTGGCAGCAGTTCAGCCAGTAATAAACTTACTGATTTGTTGATAACTATTTCAGAGCTGACCAAGAAGTTATACTTTCTGGGAGAAGAGCCGAGGCAGCAATTTTTTTCAATCATCTATCCACTGTCGGTGAAAGCATCCAGGCCCCGGGCTGGGTGGTTCTGGCTGAGAAACCTGGGCCTGTTGTGAAAGAGATAAATGGTGTGGCCATGTTTTAAATAAACCAAGTCCTCGTAGGATACAGAGATCTGGATAAGAAGCCTGTGGACTAGATCAGAGCTTACTTGAGAATATTGACAGAACTGCAGGCTTACATTAAGTAGTTTCATACCAATGGCCTGCCCTAGGGCAAGATGGAACCAATGGCAAAAGAACCGAGTGGATGGCCATATGGACCTTCTGTGGGATCAGGCCCACTTCCTCTCCAACTAGGCTTGCCTCTTTCCCCAATCCCTACCTGTTCTGGCTCTGAGGACTCCACTTTGTGCTCAGCACTGTTTGCACAGATTAGTTAAGGAGAGAAATTCAGACACGCCCTGAAATATGTATCTGATGTCATGACAAGAATCTTGCCCTGAAAGCTCAGAGTGGTCCAATTCAGAGTGGTCCCAAACTTTTCTCTGCACCTAAATTCCAAACTAGCTCTTCCCCCAAGCCAGCCACAAAGAAAGAGATAACTCTTCTGGAACTTGAAGGCAAAAAATGGAGAATGGAAAAGCAGGAGAACATTTCCAACCTGGTAATTGATGACTCTGAGCTGAAGCAGGTGGCTTATGTATAAAAGTGTGTCAACATGACATTGCAAATCAAGGGCAAAATTAACTCCATTACAGTAGATAACTGTAGGAAGCTTGGCCTGGTGTTTGGTGATGTAGTGGGCATTGTGGCAATAATCAATAGTGGGGATGTCAAAGTTCAGGTGATGGGAAAAGTGCCAACTATTTCCATTAACAAAACAGATGGCTGCCATACTAACCTGAACAAGAACTCCCTGGACAATGGGAGAGTCAGTGCCAAATCTGAGATGAGCATTCTCATTCCCAGAGAAGGGAGTGATTTTAACGAGTCAGTTCCCAGGCACCAAGCAGTTCAAGACCCTGTGGAACGGGCAAAAGTTGGTCACCACAGAGACAGAAATCACTGGATGAGTGAATGTGTGGGTTCTGTGTCCTCTTCATTCCAACCAAGGAATACATCTATATCAAGACTGTTATTTTCTAGATTTCTTCTACTTTTCTGCTCTTAAGCTGCTTCTCCACTCTGAGAAGCCGAGCTTTTGCCTTCAGTTAATACACCTCAGGCTGAGACGGGTAGGACAGCAGGTCAGTGGATCTTCACCAGAAGGTGTAGGGCTGTGCATCATCAGTGCAGCTTCAGAGCAGTCTGAGCCTATGGAGCTGCAGTCCCAGACTGAGGCTGGGAAGCTTCAGTTTTGGGGGTCATTTCACCAACCAACAGTATTTGGGGTTCAAAATGTCCTGGAAACAAACATCAGAACACATACTAATCTTCTAACAGTGAGTATTAGGGTACCAGGAGTTTGTGATTCCATTAGGTTCTGACCAACCAAGCTTTTCAATGTTGACAAGCGAGGCGAGGTTTGCATGGCGCCAAAAGCTAAGGATTGCCACCCAACATTCCAAGCAGACTTGTTTCCTAAGAGCGTCTTTCATTCTTCATTCAATCCTTGATCAGCACCAACCATACATAGCAGTATAATAGCAGTACACTTTTTTGGGTGGGAGAAAAGGTCTTAAACGCCCTCCCCTTGGGGTGACTGCTCTGATTTCCATGGGGAACAGCTAAAAAAAAAAAAAAAAAAAAAAACAGGAAAAAGCAACAAACCATTCTAAGGAACCTAGCATTTCTCTTCCCTGCCAGATAATTGACATCACCTCCACGCATCCTCCCGCTTGTCATACTCAGCTGCTTAGGGGCTCCTTGCAGGAACCTGAATAGGACTATGACCTTAACTGCAGGCTGTTGAGGTCTTGACTTATATCAGAATCTTGGACAGCATTACTATTGCAAATCCTAGTTCTATCGCTAGGACACACTGGTCAAAATATGCAACTTTCTTTCTTTCTTTCTTTCTTTCTTTCTTTCTTTCTTTCTTTCTTTCTTTCTTTCTTTCTTTCTTTCTTTCTTTCTTCCTTTCCTTTCTTTCTTTCTTTCTTTCTTTCTTTCTTTCTTTCTTTCTTTCTTTCTTATTTATTTATTGGCGAGAGGAGGGATAGAGTTATTGTTCTGTGACTTCTTCCCATTACCAGAGTCCTGAGGAAATAAACCTTTATGTGCTTAAAGTTATAAAGAAAATAGAATAAAGTTAATACCAAAGGGGAAAAAAATAGAAAAAGTGTTTTTAGAATATTTAAGGTCCTATGATTTGATCACAGAGTGCTGTTTTATTTCTTTAATTTTTGAAATGCTTTTATTTTTACACATTGAATGTTTTTGTAATTGCTTAAAGGACAAAATGTAGTCTTATGTCTTGTAAAACTAAGAGTTTACTAGTAGCAGAAATTATTTTCAAGTGGAGAGAAATACGGTGGTCTGGAAACAGACAGATGTTATTGGTCCCACCTAAAGGTGATGTATTTGATGTCAAATGCATTTGTTACTGTATAAGCAATTAAATGAAAACAATCAACAAAATAAAAATAAATAAATAAATGATTTCAAGTCTTTAAGAGTTTGACAGACATTGTCATGTAAAGTGACGAGGCAAGCTCCTTGGGTATCACACTGCACTTTTTTGGGGGGGACAGGGGGAGCTTTCACACCACACTGTCTTCCTTGAGTTTCTGTCATAAGTATGTAACCTTGCTGTTCTCAGTACAAAAAAGTCTGCTTTAATTAGGTTAAAGGATCAATGTCCAAATCTCATTTTTGTCTGCAGAATGAGACTTTTACAGTTTTTCATCTAATCTTTCTTGCCCTTATTTATGGCCTCCCCATTATTATGTTGGCTCTGACTTCCAGTTTTATGTCCCACACTTGCTATGTTTTGCCTTGTTCCTAGACTCTAAGAAATTTCATCAAATTTTCTCTTATAAATTGTCATTTTTAGACATTTTTGCACCATTTTACTTTTAACCCTTTACTTTCTCAATTTAACTATTTTTTTAATTTTCTTTATTTACATTTTAAATGTCATCCTCTTTCCTAGTTTCCCCTCTAAAAATCCCCTATCCTCTCTCCCCTCCCCCTGCTTCCCAACCCACCCACTTTCACTTCCTAGCCCAGACATTCCCCTATACTGGGGCAAAGAACCTTCATAGAACCTAGGGTACAATAAGGAAAAAGGCCCCCGGAAGGGATGTCCAGAAGCATTTTGGGCAACAAAGAAAAGGGAGTTGCCTATAAAATATAGATTTAAGCGATGTTAAGTCAGGAATTCTGGAGGGGAGAATGTGCTAGCTTCGAGGAGATTTTGAAGTGAATAGCCATTGAGCTAGTCATGGCATAACAAAATAGGCTGGTGTTTGTGTGTGTGTGTGTGTGTGTGTGTCTTTCATTCACAAATGGGCAGGTGTGCATGAACTACCCTTTGGGAGCCAAGGCAGTTTAACTAATTTTCAACTACAGACAGGGCCTGAGGCTAAGTCATGAACACTCAGCTGCCCTGATATCTGAACAAAACCTTGAGCACAGCCATAATTGTTGGTGCTATCATACTTCAGTGTTGTATTGTATTGCCGGCTCAAGGTTCTCAGGAACTAATTAACTCTGCCTGATGTTTGGAAGACTGGCTCCAATCACAAAACTTTGGGACTATAATGTCCACAAAAGGAGTCAGTTACTGTGGCCTCCCTTCCCCCAGCCTGGAACCTGCTTGCTCAAGGGTGGAGCTACCGGCTCATTCATCCTGCCATGCCTACTGCTGGAACCTGCCTTTGCCGCCTGGAGGCACACACGTGTTCGTCCTGCTACTGGACCCTGAGTTACTTGGTGGGATATTGGGTTCCCTCCCCCTTCCTTTATAACTGAGTGTCTGAAAATAGTAAAATTGAGCTTTGATCAGGATGTTGTCTTAGCTCCATTGTTTCTTCCGCCCCGTCTAGATTCCTCTCTTTTCAGCGAACTGCCATTCTCAGTTGAACCGTTCCTGTTGTGGACTGCAGGCAGGCCGCAACAGTTGGCGCCAGAACTGGGACCTGAAGAATGGCAGAGGGATGCTAAGAGAAACGACTGCTGTGTGGAGCTCCACAAGAAGGGAAAGGATCTTCATATCGGAGGAGCATCGGAGCAACGGACAGGTACACATGCTAGCGCTAGCCTAAAATTTCAGTTTTGTAAAGTGTTGCTGAGGATGCGGTAGGATACGAATCAAGTTTGAATCAGTGCTGACCCAACACTGTTTCTGCTTGGGGTCAGTAGTTCGTTAATCGGAACTAGATACGGAGACAGACGGTGTGCCGCAGCTTTTTAGAAAGCTGTTTAGGTGGAAGAAGGAAGGGTTTAAAGTCATGGATCAGGCGGTTGTTTTTAGCTTTCAGGAGTTGCTTCAGGCCAAAGGAGTAAGGCTTGAAGTACAATTAGTAAGAAATCTTTTAGATAAGATAGATAGCTGTTGTCCATGGTTCAAAGAAGAAGAAACGATAGATTGTGGAACCTGCGAGAAAGTTGGTGAGGCCCTGAATATCGCTCAGACAGATAATTTTACCCTAGGTCTCTGGGCACTTGTAAATGATGCTATAAAAGATGCAACTTTTCCAGGGCTAAATCGCCCTCAGGCGGAACTTGTGGTATCTCAGGAGGAGTGCCTATCAGAGAAGGCCTCCTCAGAAAAAGATCTTCTTAACTCAAAAATTGATAAATGTGGTTCCTATCCTAAATAGTAAAATTTAAGATAAGATATAAAGCAATGCCTGTTTATTAAAGCGTTAAAGCTTGCTTTAATAGGTATTCATAGGTATTAATTGATATCCAAACTTCGTAATATGATAGTAATGCTTCTAATATTGATTTTAACAGTGATAAATTGTTTTAAACATAGGTTTTGCTTTCCCAAAGTTGTAGGTATTATCCTAACCTTGCACAAAAACTTAAAAATTATGGTTAAAACTGCCATTGTTCCATTGACTGCAGCTTGCAGTTTGATTGCAAATTTAAGATTAATGCTCAGATTAAAAAGTATTTTACCTTTGAGTCAATACAGGGCTCTGGGCAGCCCCAGAGCGGCTTGTGGCCCTTTCTTTTGTTTTGCAAACAATGCCTAAAAAAGTTTTTCCCTGTGTTCAAGAAAGTTTCTTTTTAACAGTGTTACAGATCTATTCAGATGTTTAAAATAATGCTTAAATTCAAAGATTTTTGCTTCTAGTAAACTGGTAATCACTAGAAAATTTTGCCTCTACGTATGGCTAATATAGCTTTACATTATGTAAGAAAAATGTTTATTGTTTCTGCTTCTTTACAAGAAGCCAAAAGTTTTAATCTTTCAGTATATATTGTTTCCTAAGTGGAAAGTATTTTATTAACTAATGCTTCTCAAGGGAAGTTTACCTTAAATCCTTGCTTGTCATTTTTCCAGTTTAGACTAGCTTCTAGCCTTTTAACTTTATGGCAATAGTACATCAGAGACTGTATATTCAGACTTAGTAAAATTAGTCATTTAATAGAGTCATAATGATTTTTCACTCTTCTTCAGTGTGACCAGCCATTCTAACTCAATCTTAGACTGGTCTAATATTCAGTTCAATTATTAGAGATTCCTATATTCTAAATTACCTAGCAAAGTTAATTCAGAGCATTTCCCCCAAAGTCACCAAAGGCTCATCTTGCCTTCACCTTATTTGTCCTAAACTTTTTGCAAACTGACATTAAAGGTCAGTCTGCAGCAGAACGCCACTGGCACCCAGTTACTTCTAATTTGGGATTAACTTTAGCTTTACAATTTGCATCTAAATAAAGTACCTTGACTTCTCCAAACAGAAAATTTACATTGCTACACTCTCATTGTTTAGTATTCTTCCTTTTCTCAAGCAGGTCAATCTACATTCTCCGGTTCTCCGCCCCTAAGAGCAAACAGGTGGTACTGCTAATCTCCCTCCCAAGGACATCCCAGCATGTGGCTTTTCAGTCTAAGATAAGATTTAGATTTACCAGGAGAGCTAGGGAAGTAGAAATTTTATATATTTACAGAGATTAGTTCTTATTTTGATAGAGATGGGCTTAGTCCCTTAGCTGGCCTCTGGCTTTTCACCCTTGCTGTTACTGCAAGGTGTCCTTAGTTCCTCAGGCTATTGGGAATAACAAGTATGAAGAGGAAAGACTTTCAGCTCCTATTTTAACCAAAATTAATGGTGTTAATACTGACATAATTTTTGTCTAGGCCTTGCTAAATCTGAGGTTGACAAGTCTCATATAGAGACCGCGCATAACTCAGAATTACGCTACTGATTCATAATCATATGAATACAGTATGGGTACCGCTTGGAGCAGGAGATTACTGCGGAGGGAAGGTCCAGCTTGACCGTTTCTGAGTTCCCTGTGCGACACACCTGAATTGAAAGAGGTTGGTATCTGACTCCAGCTAAAAACCAAAAATACTTAAGGCTCTGCCTCCCCTCCCCAAAAGATACCAAGAGCCACAGATGTGAGTTGTTATAATGCTCACGGGAGGAATCAGGTCAATGTCCACCCAAGTCAAGGTTAAAGGCCCACTCATCTATGGATGAAAAGAATCATTTGATCACCTCTGTTAAGCATTGCCTATTTAAATTTAATTAATAGGGGGGAGAGAGGTTGGAGACCTTGCTGTCGTAAGGGCAGGCCCTTCACTGCCTCCCACCCAAATAAAAAGCCAACTGGCCTTGTACTAAAGAGCTGGTCTTACCCCTTCCCACTGTTTCCCCTGCCTGTCACCCAAAATTGCGGAGGATTATCAGCTCAGTGTTATTCTAAATTTGTTTAGTTAAACTCAGCCAGGGTTCCAACGCCCTACTTAAAATGCAAACAGGTAGCTACCTATTCAGCACTAATTAGCATTATAAAGTCAGAGCCTACAGCCCAGTGCTGCTATTCCGTCAGTGCTTTAAAGACAGTCTTAGCCAGATACAGTTTACCATTAGAAAAGTTAGGGAATCCCATGGAAACAGGTTTTTTCTTTGGCCCTAAGAACTCAGGCAGAACTATTGAACATAAATAATTTTTCTGCCTCAGGCCAGCCTCCTTTTTTTTTGTTTGTTTGCTTTGTTATCTAATGGGGGGAGATGTGGCCTCCCTTCCCCCAGCCTGGAACCTGCTTGCTCAAGGGTGGAGCTACCGGCTCATTTGTCCTGCCATGCCTACTGCTGGAACCTGCCTTTGCCGCCTGGAGGCACACACCTGTTCGTCCTGCTACTGGACCCTGAGTTACTTGGCGGGATATTGGGTTCCCTCCCCCTTCCTTTATAACTGAGTGTCTGAAAATAGTAAAATTGAGCTTTGATCAGGATGTTGTCTTAGCTCCATTGTTTCTTCCGCCCCGTCTAGATTCCTCTCTTTTCAGCGAACTGCCATTCTCAGTTGAACCGTTCGTGTTGTGGACTGCGGGCAGGCCGCAAGAAGTTACAGAGATAGATTTAGATCATAAGCAAAAGAAAGAGATCAACATAAGTCCTGATGTTTCTAGAGAGGTCATGAACACAAAGAATGAAAAAGACTGCTGCCTTACCTACCAGATCCCACTTCCAAAGGTTCAAAACCACTCTAGAACAGAAGAAAAAAAAAAAACACAACACTCCTGTCAGAGGTAGCAGATATGGGAGTGGACCATTACATGTCTCAATGTCACAAGTAATATACTATGTTTGCCCAAAATGGGTAACTTTCAAATAAAAAAATATTCCTGTTCTTGAATACAACTTAGCAAAATTCTTTGTCTTAAACTTTCTTAATATTTTCTGTAGTGATGTGAGTATGAAGCCAATGACTGAGGCAGATTCATCTCAGGATGCTATGGATGTTATATAAAGTCCTGGTACCTATTAAAACCATTTACTGTTAGAAACTAAGGTTCAAAAATGACTGTGTGTCCTTAAAAAATTAGATATAGTCTTTCTGGGGCTTACTAATTTATTTTCCCACGAGAAAACACCTGTTTTTGGTTTACTTATGAGAATCCAGAATGTAACTCTATAGAGAAAGATGAACTGTAAATGATTTTTTCTGAAATTTCTGCAGAAATGGGAAAGTTCTCTTTCACAGAAAAAGGTAATCCCAAACATCTATAGTCCATCATGCTATTACATATTAATCAATCATACATCTAACTCAAAAAGAAAGAAAATTTCATTGTCCTAATTTTTCCTAATTACATAAATTTCAGTTGCTTAAATGCCTTAAAAAAGCTTTACAAACTCACCAATTACTACTCTGAGTGAATCTTTGACAAGTTTATAAGTGAGAAAGACTTCAAAGAAAGGTACATTTGATAGCGCAACAGTGGATGAACAGGACGTCAGTCTAGTTGTTTTTATTTCCTCTTCTCTCAATAAGATAGATCTAGCTGACTATCACAAGTGACTCATTATCTTCACCTCAATCAAGTGAGTATGAAAGCACTTACTTACATGCATATAATTTATCAAGCAAAATCAGTATCATTCTCAGTGCCAGGTAAACACTGGAATTTCCCACCACCTGTCTCAGCATCTTGAGATTTTGTATTTAACAGAGTCATCTGTTTATGTGAGGCCCTCAATATATGTATTTTGAAACAGATTCTGTCATTCCTACTTAAATATGATCCAAGCATGTTTGCTTATCATCTCATTTGAGGGTAAAAATTAACATACATGTGTCTCAATGTATCTGCTTACAAAAAATTGTTTCTTTACTTCTTTAGTTTTATGATGTTTAGAGATTATTTTCAAAGGCAAATGGAAAGATAGAGATGAGAATATTGAGATATTAACTCTGCAAGAGATGAATTTAGGTATGAGTTTTTGAAAACAATTTCAGGATATAGCATGTTGTCTATGGCTTGATAGTGAGCTACTTAGAGGTGTAGGCACCACTAGCTGAGAAACTGTCCTCCACTCTTAGGAAGTGTCCTCTCAGTATCCTGCTCCTGCTAACCCCACATCCATGGTACCCAAGTTTGATATTAAGGTTATGCTCTATCTTCCTACAGCTGGACTCTTTCAGCATTTAGCTTGTTGTGATCCAGGGGCTCAATTTCTATTCATCCAACTTTACATCTGTTTTCCACCATTACTGTGGATGTTTATTTTGTTATTGTTCATAAACTACACCTTTTACAGGCAGATGACCTCAACTTAACGGCTTTTATATATACTATTCTTAATAAAACTTGTCCCTCTTAGATTATTTTTTTTCTACAATATGATATTCATTTACTACCCAAATTTAAGGGTGTGAGATATAAATTGGCAGAAAAAAATTGAACAAATCAACAAGCAAATCAAAATCAAAAACAAAAACCCACCCAGTCAAATGCCAGTTGAAGCTATAAGAACTATTTTTTAGAGCAATACTACTCAACCTTTCTAATGCTGCAACCCTTTAATACAGTTCCTCATGCTGTGATGACCCTCTAACCATAATATGATATTCAGGATATATGATATGTGATCCCTGGGAAAGGGTTGTTTGATCACCAAGGAGTCATGGCACACAAGTTGAGAACCCTTGCTTTAAAGCCAAGTGAACAAACCTGGAATAAAAGTTATTGTAGCCCTCAGCATTGTTTTTAGAGGGATCTATATTTCTTCTTGTGCTTTTAGTTCTTAAAACCACACAACTGGTATCCAGCTTGAATCTTCCCAGCAAGACGGGTCATTTGACACACAGCAGCCTGTGATGGAATATTTGAATGGATAATGTGAGCTAAGAGAAATTTCCAATCTTCTTGTTCCCCCAGAAGAGATTGTGTTTTTCAGTTTCATGGTTCGATTACTGTAGGATTAGTTAGTCAGCCACTCTTTCCTTCCCCTTCATTACTTCCTCTCACCATTATGATTTACAATTCTAATGCATAAACCTAAAAGCAAGCAGAAATGTAACATTTTATTTGAAATGTATTATAAATAAAAGATGGAAAAGTAACTGGTGTTTCACAAAGAAGAAAAAGAGCTCAAATAACTGAGATGAGCAATTTATGCTGAGAACCGACATTTCTTTAATTCTCTCATATTACCGGAGTTTTAGAAATGGAAAGAAAAATGAAGTATGTGCAGCAAGCTTGAGAAAAACACACAAAAGTTTGAATGTATGTCTCTTGCTTGAAAGGGCTATTTCTAAAATTTAGGGGTAGAGAGAAGGACATTGGTTTTTAGGTTCCAAAGGTCTAATGTGTAATCTCTGATTCATTCCTTTGAGCTATGGATTGATACAAGCTACTTAACTTTTGTCTACCATTTTATTCCTCTATGAATTTGGGGGCTTAAGAATGCATGGGTTGTTTGAAAGTCTTGGAAAATGTAAATTCTTTAGGATAATGATTGATATTTAGAATGTGAACAAGTAACCCTGCTACTATCTTGTTTGTTTGTTTTGCTAAGTGGGACACTACAATGGCAACTTCTTACATTTTATGTTGTGCCACATGCAGAGGCTGTAAAATTTCCTACAAACACACACACACATGCATATACATACACATATGATGATATGTCTCAGTAAGCAAAATCATTAGACTAAGATCTTACTCTGAGACGCATACAGTAGAGGTAGAGGACTGACTCCCTCAAATTTTCCTGTGACCTAAACATGCGTGCCTTAACATGGGCACACAAAATAAATAGGTAAAAATTAATAAGCAATACCTGCAGCAAAAATAAAGGTAAGAGGCATAGCTAAAGAGAAACCCATAGCAAACTAAATAAAGAAAACATTTAGAGAACTAAGGTAGTGATTTTTTTGAAAATTAGCCATGACTGTGACTTTCCTGGTGGTATTGAGGGCCACATAGATGAAATGGACTTATGCAGCAGTTCCCTTGTATGATGGCTATTCTTTGTTGTCAACTTGACTGCATCTAAGAATTAACTAAAATCCACAACTGAAGGGCACACATGTAAAGGATTTTTGTTAATTTGAAGTTGACGGATCGGTTTCTAATCTAGATCTTTGAGGCAGGCAGACACTCTTTCAATTCAAATATTTTGAGTCAGGAAAAGATGGGCCCTTCATCCAGATCAAGTCAGGTGGACACACCTTTAATCTGGGCCATACATTTAACTTGAAACCTATAGAAGTACTGGGAAGAAGGATGCTGTTGATCTGTGCCTGCTTGTTCTCATCTCATTAGCAAGTTCATTCCTTCACTGGCATTAGCACCTATTTCTTTCGATCAACTGAAACATCCAGCATCATGAACTCAGCAACATCTGGATTCTTGAACTTTCTTTTCATAGTCAACAGTTGTTGGATTAACTTAATCACAGACTATAAATTCTTCTAATAAGTCATACATACATACACACAGAGAGAGTATATGTGTGTGTGTGCTATATTCCCATATATATGTTCTATATATATATATATATATATATGTTCTGTTACTCTAGAGAATCCTGATTAATATACCTTGTTTCTAAAATAATCTATAGACAACCAAGTTTTTTCTTTTCATTGCATCTTTTCCTAAATTTCCTAAATTTATGGTAAAATCTAAATGGTTTCAAGATAAGAGTGTTTCCAATTGAATTACTCACTCTCTGCCAGTGGTGAGATTATATTAAAGCTTGGAACTTAGTATTTTAAATACCATACTTATCTCCCACACTCATGACTAGTCATAGGGCTAGTAGAGTGTGGGGAGAGTGATACAAAAAGAGTGGTAATTCATGTCCGTTTTTATGTATCAATGAGCTCAAGTTCAGAGACAAATTTCTTGACCATCTTTTCTGGATAGACTTTCACTCACTAAAAATCTTCAGCATGGGTTCCCTCTTCCCTCAGAGACTAGTCTGCACAGGTGAGAGTGCAGACTACAGAAACGACACAGCTTCTGGGGCAGACCCCTTTTCAGACTCCAGACATCCAGTCACCTTCCCTGCCAGAGGAGAGGTGTCCACCCCGCCTGGAAGGGTTTTGCCAGAAAACCTGGTGGAGTCATCTCTGGTCCTGGATCTCAGAGACTAGTATGCACAGGTGAGATTGTGGACTACAAAAGCTACACAGCTTTGGGGACAGGCCCTGTTTCAGGCCTTCATCTCCGGCCAGAAAAGCAGGTCCAAACACCAGACTTCTGTGCACCTTCCCTGCAAGAGGAGAGCTTTCCTGCAGAGAATACTCTGACCACTGAAAATCAGGAGAGAGCTAGTCTCCCAGGTCTGCTGACAGAGGCTAACAGAATCACAGGAGGAACAAGCTCCAACCAGAGACAACTATAACAATTAGCTTCAGATATTACCAGATGGTGAAAGGTAAACTTAAGAATCTTACTAACAGAAACTAAGACTACACACCATCATCAGAACCCAACACTCCCACCTCAGTCAGTCCTGGATACTCCAACACACCCGAAAAGCTAGACTCGGATTTAAAAGCATATCTCATGATGATGGTAGAGGACATCAAGAAGGACTTTAATAACTCACTTAAAGAAATAAAGGAGAACACTGCTAAAGAGATACAAGTCCTTAAAGAAAAACAGGAAAACACAACCAAACAGGTGATGGAATTGAACAAAACCATTCAAGACCTAAAAAGGAAAGTTGAAATGATAAAGAAAACCCAAAGTGAGGCAATGCTGGAGATAGAAACCCTAGGAAAGAAATCTGGAAACCTCGATGCAAGCATCAGCAACAGAATACAAGAGATGGAAGAGAGAATCTCAGGTGCAGAAGATTCCATAGAGAACATGGGCACAACAATCAAAGAAAATGCAAAATACAAAAAGATCTTAACTAAAAACATCCAGGAAATCAAAGATAAAATGAGAAGACCAAACCTACAGATAATAGGAGTAGATGAGAATGAAGATTTTCAACTTAAAGGCCCAGCAAATATCTTCAAAAAAATTATAGAAGAAAACTTCCCAAACCTAAAGAAAGAGATTCCCAAAACATACAAGAAGCCTATAGACCTCCAAATAGACTGGACCAGAAAAGAAATTCCTCCAAACACATAATAATCAGAACAACAAATGCACTAAATAAAGAGAGAATATTAAAAGCACTAAGGGAAAAAGGTAAAGTAACATATAAAGGCAGGCCTATAAAAATTACATCAGACTTCTCACCAGAGACTATGAAAGCCAGAAGGGCCTGGACAGATGTTCTACAGAAACTAAGAGAACACAATTTCCAGCCCATGCTACTATACCCAGCCAAATTCTCAATTGCCATAGATGGAGAAAACAAAGTATTCCATGAGAAAACCAAATTAACACATTATCTTTCCACTAATCACTAATCCAGCCCTTTAAAGGATAATAACAGGGAAAAAACAAAAACAAAACAAAAAAAAAAAAAACAAAAAAAAAACAAACAAAAAAAAAAACCAAGGATGGAAACCACATCCTAGAAAAAGCAAGAAATTAATTCTTTAACAAACCTAAAAGAAAACAGCCACAAGAACAGAATGCAAACACTAACAACAAAAATAATAGGAAGCAACAGTTATTTTTCTTAATATCTTTTAATATCAATGGACTCAATTCCCCAATAAAAAGACATAGACTAAAAGACTGGCTACACAAACAGGACCCAACATTTTGCAGCTTACACGAAACCCATCTCAGGGAAAAAGACAGACACTACCTCAGAGGGAAAGGCAGGAAAACCGTTTTCCAAGCAAATGGTCTGAAGAAACAAGCTGAAGTAGCCATTCTAATATCTAATAAAAATGACTTCCAATGCAAAGTTATCAAAAAAGGCAAGGAGAGGCACTTCATACTCATCAAAGGTAAAAATCTTCCAAGAGAAACTCTCAATTCTGAATACCTATGTTCCAAATGCAAGGCCAGCCACATTCATTAAAGAAACTTTAGTAAAGCCCAAAGCACACATTGTACCTCACAAAATACTAGTGGGAGACTTCAACACACCACTTCCATCAATAGTCAGATCACGGAAACAGAAACTAAACTGGGACACAGTGAAACTATCAGAAGTTATGAAACAAATGAATTTAACAGATATCTACAGAATATTTTATCCTAAAACAAAAGGATATACCTTTTCTCAGCACCTCATTGTACCTTCTCCAAAACTGACTATATAATTGGTCACAAAACAGGCCTTAACAGAGACAAAAATAGTAAAATTGTCCCATGTATCCTATCAGATCACCATGGACTAAGGCTGATTTTCAATAACAACATAAATAGTACAAAGCTAACATTCACGAGGAAACTGAACATCACTTTTCTCGATGATACCTTGGTCAAGGAAGAAATAAAGAAAGAAATTAAAGACTTTTTAGAGGTTAATGAAAATGAAGCCACAACATACCCAAACTTATGGGACACAATGAAAGAATTTCTAAGAGGAAAACTCATAGCTCTGAGTGCCTCCAAAAAGAAACTAGAGAGAGCACACATTAGCAGCTTGACAACACACATAAAAGCGCTAGAACAAAAGGAAGCAAATTCACCCAAGAGGAGTAGATGGCAGGAAATTACCAAATTCAGGGGAGAAATCAACCAAATGGAAACAAGAAGAACAATTCAAAGAACCAACCAAACAAGGAGCTGGTTCTTTGAGAAAATCAACAAGATAGATAAACCCTTGGCCAGACTCACTAGAGGGCACAGGGACAACATCCTAATTAACAAAATCAGAAATGAAGAGGGAGACGTAACAACAGATCCTGAAGAAATCCAAAACACCATCAGATCCTTCTACAAAAGGCTATACTCAACAAAACTGGAAACCTGGACGAAATGGACAAATTTCTGGACAGATACCAGGTACCAAAGTTAAATCAGGATCAAGTTAACGATCTAAACAGTCCCATATACCCTAAAGAAGTAGAAGCAGTCATTTATAGTCTCCCAGCCAAAAAAAGCCCAGGACCAGATGGGTTTAATGCAGAGTTCTATCAGACATTCAAAGAAGATCTAATTCCAGTTCTGCACAAACTATTCCACAAAATTGAAGTAGAAGGAACTCTACCCAACTCATTCTATGAAGCCACAATTACTCTGATACCTAACCACAGAAAGATCCAACAAAGATAGAGAACTTCAGACCAATTTCCCTTATGAATATAGATGCAAAAATCCTCAAGAAAATTCTTGCTACCGAATCCAAGAACACATTAATGCAATCATCCATCCTGACCAAGTAGGTTTTATTCCAGCGATGCAGGGATGGTTTAATATACAGAAATCCATCAACGTAATCCATTATATAAACAAACTCAAAAACAAAAACCACATGATCATTTCATTAGATGCGGAAAAAGCATTTGTCAAGATCCAACACCCATTCATGATAAAAGTCGTGGAAAGATCAGGAATTCAAGGCCCATACCTAAACATGATAAAAGCAATCTACAGCAAACCAGTAGCCAACATCAAAGTAAATAGTGAGAATCTTGAAGCAATCCCACTAAAATCAGGGACTAGACAAGGCTGTCCACTCTCTATATACCTATTCAACATTGTACTTGAAGTCCTGGCCAGAGCAATTCGACAACAAAAGGAGATCAAGGGGATACAAATTGGAAAAGATGAAGTCAAAATATCACTTTTTGCAGATGATATGATAGTATATATAAGTGACCCTAAAAATTCCACCAGAGAACTCTTAAACCTGATAAACAGCTTCAGTGAAGTAGCTGGATATAAAAATAACTCAAACAAATCAATGGCCTTTCTCTACACAAAGAATAAACAGGCTGAGAAAGAAATTAGGGAAACAACACCCTTCTCAATAGTCACAAATAATATAAAATATCTTGGCTTGACTCTAACTAAGGAAGTGAAAGATCTGTATGATAAAAAGTTCAAGTCTCTGAAGAAAGAAATTAAAGAAGATCTCAGAGATGAAAAGATCTCCCATGCTCATGGGTTGGCTGAATCAACATTGTAAAAATGGCTATCTTGCCAAAAGCAATCTACAGATTCAATGCAATCCCCATCAACATTCCAACTCAATTCTTCAAGGAATTAGAGAGGGAAATCTGCAAATTCATCTGGAACAACAAAAAACCTAGGATAGCAAAAACTCTTCTCAAGGATAAAAGAACCTCTGGTGGAATCACCATGCCTGTCCTAAAGCTGAACTACAGATCAGTTATGATAAAAACTGCATAGTTCTGGTACAAGGACAGACATGTAGACCAATGGAACAGAATTGAAGACCCTGAGATGAACCCACACACCTATGATCACTTGATCTTTGATAAGGGAGCAAAACCATCCAATGGAAAAAAGACAGATTTTTCAACAAATGGTGCTGGCACAACTGGCGGTTATCATGTAGAAGAAGGAGAATTGATCCATTCCTATCTCCTTGTACTAAGGTCAAATCTAAGTGGATTAAGGAACTCCACATAAAACCAGAGACACTGAAACTTATAGAGGACAAAGTAGGGAAAGGCCTCGAAGATATGGGTACAGGGGAAAATTTCCTGAATAGAACAGCAAAGGCTTGTGATGTAAGATCTAGAATCGATAAATGAGACCTCATAAAGTTGCAAAGCTTGTGCAAGGCAGAAGACACCTTCAATAAGACAAAAAGACCACCAACAAATTGGGAAAGGATCTTTACGTATCCTAAATCAGATACGGGACTAATATCCAATATATACAAAGAACTCAAGAAGGTCAACTCCAGAAAATCAAATAAACCCATTAAAAAATGGGGCTCAGAACTGAACAAAGAATTCTCACCTGAGGAATACCCAATGGCAGAGATGCACCTGAAAAAATGTTCAACATCCTTATTCATCAGGGAAATGCAACTCAAAACAACCCTGAGATTCCACCTCACACCAGTCAGAATGGCTAAGATCAAAAATTCAGGTGACAGCAGATGCTGGCGAGGATGTGGAGAAAGAGGAACATTCCTCCATTGCTGGTGGGATTGCAAGCTTGTACAACCACTCTGGAAATCAGTCTGGCGGTTCCTCAGAAAATTGGACATAGTACTACCAGAGGATTCTGCAATATATCTCCTGGGCATATATCCAGAAGATGTCCCAACCGGTAAGAAGAACACATGCTCCAGTATGTTCATAGCAGCCTTATTTATAATAGCCAGAAGCTGGAAAGAACCCAGACGCCCCTCAACAGAGGAATGGATACAGAAAATGTGGTACATTTACACAATGGAGTACTACTCAGCTATTAAAAAGAATGAATTTATGAAATTCCTAGGCAAATGGATGGACCTGGAGGGCATCATCCTGAGTGAGGTAACCCAATCACAAAGGAACTCGCACAATATGTACTCACTGATAAGTGGATATTAGCCCAGAAACTTAGGATACCCAAGATAAAAGATACAATTTGCTAAACGCATGAAATTCAAGAAGAACTAAGACCAAAGTGTGGACACTTTGCCCCTTCTTAGAAATGGGAATAAAACACCCATGGAAGGAGTTACAGAGACAAAATTTGGAGCTGTGACGAAAGGATGGACCATCTAGTGATTGCCATATGAAGGGATCCATCCCATAATCAGCTTCCAAACGCTGACACCATTGCACACACTAGCAAGATTTTACTGACCCAGATATAGCTGTCTCTTGTGAGACTATGCCGGGGCCTAGCAAACACAGAAGTGGATGATCACAGTCAACTATTGGATGGATCACAGGGCCCCCAATGGAGGAGCTAAAGAAATTACCCAAGGAGCTAAAGGGAACTGCAACCCTATAGGTGGAACAACAATATGAACTAACCAGTACCCCTGAGCTATTGTCTCTAGCTGCATATGTAGCAAAAGATGGCCTAGTCGGCCATCACTGCAAAGACAGGCCCATTAGACTTGCAAACTTTATATGCCCCAGTATAGGGGAGCCCCACGGCCAAAAAGGGGTAGTGGGTGGGTAGGGGATTGGGGGGGGGTGGTTATGGGGGACTTTTGGGATAGCATTGAAAATGTAAACGAGGAAAATACCTAATAAAAAATAAATTAAAAAAAAAAGAAAGAGCAATCTGCAAATTCACCTGGAATAACAAAAAACCTAAGATAGCAAAAACTCTTCTCAAGGATAAAAGAACCTCTGGTGGAATCACCATGCTTGACCTAAAGGTTTACAACAGAGCAATTGTGATAAAAAGTGCATGGTATTGGTACAGTGACAGAGAAGTAGACCAATGGAATAGAATTGAAGACCCAGAAATGAACCCACACATATATGGTCACTTGATCTTTGACAAGGGAGCTAAAACCATCCAGTGGAAGAAAGACAGCATTTTCAACAAATGATGCTAGCACAACTGGTTGTTAACATGTAGAAGAATGCGAATTGATCCATTCCTATCTCCTTGTACTAAGGTCAAATCTAAGTGGATCAAGGAACTTCACATAAAACCAGAGACACTGAAACTTAGAGAGGAAAAAGTGGGGAAAAAGCCTTGAAGATATGGGTACAGGGGAATAATTCCTCAATAGAACAGCAATAGCTTGCAGTGTAAGATCGAGAATTGACAAATGGGACCTCATCAAACTGCAAAGCTTCTGCAAGGCAAAAGACACCATCAATAAGACAAAAAGACCACCAACAGATTGGGAAAGGATCTTTACCTATCCTAAATTTGAAAGGGGACTAATATCCAATATATAAAAAGAACACAAGAAGGTGGACTCCAGAAAATCAAATAACCCCATTAAAAAATGGGGCTCAGAACTGAACAAAGAATTCTCACCTGAGGAATACCGAATGGCAGAGAAGCACCTGAAAAAAATATTCAACATCCTTAATCATCACGGAAATGGAAATCAAAACAACCCTGAGATTCCACCTCACACTAGTCAGAATGGCTAAGATAAAAAATTCAGGTGACAGCCGATGCTGGCGAGGATGTGGAGAAAGAGAAACACTCCTTCATTGTTGGTGGGATTGCAAACTTGTACAACCACTCTGGAAATCAGTCTGGTGGTTCCTCAGAAAATTGGACATAGTACTACCAGAGGATTCTGCAATATATCTCCTGGGCATATACCCATAAGATGTTCCAACTGGTAAGAAGGACACATGCTCCAGTATGTTCATAGCAGCCTTATTTATAATAGTCAGAAGCTGGAAAGAACCCAGATGTCCCTCAACAGAGGAATGGATACAGAAAATGTGGTACATTTACACAATGGAGTATTACTCAGCTATTAAAAAGAATGAATTTATGAAATTCCTAGGCAAATGGATGGACCTGGAGGCCATCATCCTGAGTGAGGTAACACAATCATAAACGAACTCGCACAATATGTGCTCACTGATAAGTGGATATTAGCCTAAAACTTAGGATACCCAAGATATAAGATACAATTTGCTAAACGCATGAAACTCAAGAAGAATGAAGACCAAAGTTTGGACACTGTGCCCCTTCTTAGAATTGGGAACAAAACACCCATGGAAGGATTTACAGAGACAAACTTTGGAGCTGTGACAAAAGGATGGACCATCTAGAGACTGCCATATCCTGGGTTCTGTCCCATAATCAGCTTCCAAATGCTGACACCATTGCATACACTAGTAAGATTTTGCTGAAAGGACCCAGGTATAGCTGTCTCTTGTGAGACTATGCCGGGGCCTAGCAAACACAGAAGTGGATGCTCACAGTCAGCCATTGGATGGATCACAGGGCTCCCAATGGAAGAGCTAAAGAAAGTACCCAAGGAGCTAAAGGGATCTGCAACCCTATATAGGTGGAACAACTTTATGAACGAACCAGTACCCCGGAGCTCTTGACTCTAGCTGCATATGTATCAAAAGATTGCCTACTCGGCCATCACTGGAAAGAGAGGCCCATTGGACACACAAACTTTATATGCCCCAGTACAGGGGAACGCCAGGGCCAAAAAAATGGGAATGGGTGGGTAGGGAAGTGTGGGGGGGGAGGGTATGGGGACTTTTGGGATAGCATTGGAAATGTAATTGAGGAAAAGATGTAATAAAAAATATATATAAAAAAATGGGGCTCAGCGCTAAACAAAGGATTCTCACCCGAGGAATACAGAAAGGCTGAGAAGTTTCTGAACAAATGTTCAACATCTTTAATCATCAGGGAAATGCAAATCTAATCAACCCTGAGATTCTACCTCATACCAGTCAGAATGGCTGAGATCAAAAATTCAGGTGACAGCAGATGCTCACAAGGATGTGGAGAAAGAGGAACACTCCTCCATTGTTGGTGGGATTGCAAGCTTTTACAATCACTCTGGAAATCAGTCTGGTGGTTCCTCAGAAAATTGGACATAGTACTACCAGAGGATTCTGCAATATATCTCCTGGGCCTATACCCGTAAGATGTTCCAACTGGTAAGATGGACACATGCTCCACTATGTTCATAGTGGCCTTATTTATAATAGCCAGAAGCTGGAAAGAACCCAGATGTCCCTCAACAGAAGAATGGATACAGAAAATGTGGTACATTTACACAATGGAGTACTACTCAGCTATTAAAAAGAATGAATTTATGAAATTCCTAGGCAAATGGATAGACCTGGAGGGTATCATCCTGAGTGAGGTAACCCAATCACAAAAGAACTCACATGATATGTACTCACTGATAAGTGGATATTAGCTCAGAAACTTAGAATACCCAAGATATAAGATTCAATTTGCAAAACACATGAAACTCAAGAAAAATGAGGACTAAAAATGTGTGTATACTTTGCCCCTTCTTAGAATTGGAAACTAAACACCCATGGAAGAAGATACAGAGACAAAGTTTGGAGCTGTGACGAAAGGATGGAACATCTAGAGACTGCCATACCTGGGGATCCATCCCATAATCAGCCTCCAAACACTTACACCATTTTATATGCCGGCAAGATTTTGCTGAAAGGACCCTGATATAGCTGTCTCTTTTGAGGCTATGCCAGTGCCTGGCAAACACAGAAGTGGATGCTCACAGTCCAATATTGGATGGAACACAGGGCCCCCAATGGAGGAGCAAGAGAATGTACCCAAGGAGCTAAAGGGGTCTGCAACCCTATAGGTGGAACAATAGTATGAATTAACCAGTAACCCCAGAGCTGGTGTCTCTAGCTGCATATGTATAAGAAGATGGCCTAGTCAGCCATCATTGGGAAGAGATGCCCCTTGGACTTGCAAACTTTATATGCCCCAGTACAGCGTTATCCCAGGGCCAAAAAGTGGGAGTGGGTAGGTAGGGGAGGTGGGAGGGTCTGGAGGACTTTTGGGATAGCATTTGAAATGTAAATGAAGAAAATACCTAATTTTTAAAATATGAATGAATGGTAAAAAAAAAAAAAAAAACTTCAGCATATTACATTGTGTTGATCCCATAGCTCATTTTCTCTTCATTGACCCTTATATGTATATATATATATATACATATATATACAGACATATATATATATATATATATATATATATATATGTATATGTATGTACATATGCATGCCTGTGTACACGGATGTATATGCATATGTATGTATATGTGTGTTTTCATCTGAGTGTGTATTATCTGAAAGAGAATGATAGAATAGAAGAAAGATAAAGAGAGTGAATTTTCAGTCAGTAATAATGTTTTTCAGAGATGAGTGTTAGGGTTTTTTTTTTTTTAAGACATTACAATGTTATGGATTGAGGGGATGAAAGGAAGGCTCAGTGGTTAATAACATATGTTGCTTTTGCAGTTGGCTCCCAATCATCTTTTACTCGAGTTCTGTGCAATTCAATATTCTTTCTACTTCAGAGGGCAAGAGACATGCATGTTAACGCTCATACATGCAGGTAAAACATTCATGCAAATAGAACAAAATAAATAATCACTTAATAAAAAAGATATTGGATACTATCTTTAATTGGCTCATATAACGACACTGGTTCTCTGTTGATGGTGTTATTTGGGAGACAATCTGGAAAACTATGTAAGATGTAGTTGCAGGAAGTAGATTATTGAATACCCGCCTAAAAAGCGTACAGTTTGTCCCAGGATCCTCTTTGCTCTCTGCTTTTTGTTCCTCATTAAGTGAACAGCTATCTTCTTCACATTCATGTAGTCTAATAATGTTGACCGAGATATATTTGTTCCAAGATCTGTGGATTTGTTTGAAAGTAATAAATTTAAATGCACCATGGTATGTGGCATAGGCATTCAGACTTGAACATCTGAAGCCACAGAAATCCTGATTTCATTACTGATGCTTATGTAGAACAACTTCCTTATTTATAGTGACACTAATATTCTAGGCCTCTGCTCAGGAGTGAGCTTGAGAGATCTCAGATACACACTCTTCTTCTTCGCATCCCAATAGCTCAATATTTATTCAATTTGTTTCCTGTCTTCATTCTCTCAATTACCATGGGATGGGAATTCAACTTTAGAGTGAGATGAGATGTGGCTTATTAGACTGAGGCTTAGCCGTTAGTCGATTGGTTACCTTCTCTTCATTCCCTCCTTATGGGTGTTATTTCCATTTCACCCAAGTCTGGCTGGGCAACTTCCTAACTAAATAGTTGTATTAATGTAGGATTTCAGATAGAGAGAATAAGTAATTGGACATGACTTCACCATGATAACTATCTAATGAGTCACAATTGTGTGTTATTCCAAGAGCATCTCAAAGTGAATACTCTATGCTGGAAATTTATTATTAGAGTTACTAACTGTACTACCCAGTCATAAGACCATCTTTCCCATAACCCCTGTCTTCTTTAATTTGGAGACTTGTCTAAATTATTCAAAGTTGTATCTCCTTTCTCTTTTGTTTGAAATGCTAAACTGTGGACATGGCTGTGACACTCTTCATCTGTTTATAACCTCTATCACCAACAAGATAGATCTTACATATGTAAATTAAATTACTTGTACCTGTACCTTTCAGAAAAAAAGAGAGTATTTATGTGTTCTGCTAATTTTTTATTGCAAGTAATTTCATTGCATTTAAAATACTTAGAAAAGGGCTCTCCAGTTATCTCAGTGATACAATGGTCCAGACTAAAGGAAAGACCATTGCAGTGCAGATCTGAATATTTGGATTTCAGTTTCAATGCTGCTTGGAAGAAGGCATGATGGCTTTGTTTTTAGAATGTAATAACATTTATAAGAGTCAAAAGGTGGAAACAACCCAGATGTTCCTCAATAGAGGAATGGATACAGAAAATGTGGTACATTTACATAATGGAATACTACTCAGCTATTAAAAACAATGACAATTCATGAAATTCACAGGCAAAAGGATGGATCTAGAAAACATCATGCTGAGTGAGGTAACTCAGTCACAAAAGAACACACATGGTATATATTCACTGGTTAGTGGATATTAGGCAAAAAGCATGGAATACCCACAATACCATAGACCACATGAAGCTCAAGAGGAAGGAAGGTTAAAGAGCTTTAGTCCTACTTAGAAGGGAGAACACAATAATCAAGGGAAGTAGAGGGTAGGAAGAACTTGGAAGGAAGAGAAGAGAGGGAGGGGAAAAAGAGGGGAAGAATTAGATATGGGAAGAGATGGAAAAGATATACAGAGAATCAGGAATTTGAACAGAGGTGTGTAGCAATGGAGGATGGGCTGGGGGTAGAAACCAGAAAGTCCCAGATGCCAGGAAAGCAAGAGCCTCCCAGGACCCCACAGAGATGATGTTAGCTGAAATACCACACAAAGAGGAGGGAGAACCTGTGGAGACAATATCCAGAGGTTAGAGGTGTTGTGAAAATATGTTTTTCTGGTCCATTTCCAGGGATTTCTTGATATGTCAATAAAGAGGATTAGTTTCAAAGAGAATTTTCTGATTTTATTTGTCTTCTTGAAATACAATATATTTTACTATGCTTTCTAAGTTTGAAATGTCTGTTCCCCCTGTAGAAAATAATGGAGATTGCAAAACTGGAAACTCTATGTAAATCTATGTCCATTTGTGTTTTTCTCAGATCTCTGGTTCTATATGGCTCAGGTAAGGGGCTTTGAATTTTTTGTGTGTTGTTTCATGGTAATGAAGTAATTAATACTGTTATTGACACATTTAGAAAATGTGGTATTTTTTTTTTTTTTGGATAAGGAGAGGCAGAAAAGTTTTCAGGGACTTGGAACCACATCTATCCTTCCTTTACCACAAAATACCTCAGTATATCAGTTCTCAGCTCTCAATACTGAGAGAGACTTTTCTTTCAAAAGTGTTCAAAACTTTGGTTTTGGGATTTTTGTTGGAGCAATTAATTCCAAAAGAAGTGTGGTCAAAGAATATTCTCCTTTCCTGTGTTTTATTAATTTATCTTTTGACTGGATCATGAGAAGTAAGACTTTAGAAGCACAGAAAAAACATTGTGAGTGCACTGATTTTCAACTGAAAAATTTGGTTTTAGCAAAACACAAAAAATATTAAGCAATAAGGGGCTTTGTAAAGAAATTAGTGAAAATTGTTCATAATCTTTCTTTTTAAAGTTAATATAATTTGATATCTGCTTCATATTTTTAGCTATTCTTTGTTTAGTTGAAATTGTGTCTATGGCTTAGAAAATGTAAGATACTGTTTTATATGCCATTTGGCAAGATACTATCTTTCCATAGAAGATATTTGATATGTCTCCAAGCAAATTCTGATGTGTATCATAATTTTTCATGGTTTTAGTTTATTTTCTTTTATGGGCAGGCCATCATTTAATTTCCTAAACACTTTTATTGGGATTTAAGTAGTTGCCAGTATTTCATTGTGATAACAAAACCCGGCTTTGGGCAATGTTTTTTAATCTATAAAATGAGGGCAGAAGGGCTTCCTGTACATACTTTATTTGAGGAATGCATAAAATAAATCTTGGGGAAATCACAATAAACTTATATTAGTACAAATTTTTTAATGACATTTAGGTTTTCAAACATTTACATAGCTTGGACTTTCATAATTTATAATTCTTGTGTCTGCATCTATGCATATGACAGCCTCTTTCATATTACTTCAGTCTCTTTTTATTAGACTTGTCTGAGGTTGCTGGGTTCTGTTTTCAACAAATATGCATAGATGATTTTTCTGTGTCAGGCACAGTGCTCAATGCTAGATGTAGTCTGTGCAACACTAGACCTGGCATTCTTACATGAGGCATTCTCAGTGCATCAAACAAAGTAAAGAAAATGTGTAATGCTTAGAGAATGAACTTAATGAGGGTTTAGTTTCTAAGAAAGTGTCCAATTAAGGCCTTTCTAGAGAGATGAGATTCAAACTCGGATGTATGCAAGAATAAAAAGACCTAAGAAACACATGGGCAGAGAAGGAAAAGGAGCTGTAGTAATAATGTTAGTCGTGTGACAGAGCTTGGGTTGGAGCCACAGATGCCATCGATATGGCTTTAGGTCAATGTAAGCTGGAGTTTCCAAGAGTTCCTGGGACCTTTTTTGATGAGACAAAAATGATCTTTAAAACATCTTTGTTGTTATGCCTCTTATCAACATAATTTTCCTCCACTGTGATACCTATGTTTTAATTTTAATGGAAAGAATATTAATGAGTTTAGAGACTATCATATATATTTTCAAACATGGAAAATCAACCCATGAATTTTGAAGGGAAACTCCCACTTAGTGTTCACCTATGAATGGGGATTTTTTTTTCACTTATCCTTTTGCTTTACATATTTTTATATTTGCTATAAATCTTTAAAAAAAACACTACTGATATTTTACTTAATTTTATGCTGCCTGACTTAAACATTTTATTATATTGCATCCATTGAGATGGATCACTCAGTAAAGCTACTAAAGTATGAAGATCTAAGTTCAGATTCCCAGAAACCCATGGAAAACCCAGGCACCAGAGTAAGTCTGAAACCCAGAATAAAGAGATATCAAATCCTGAAATGCACTGTCTTTCCTCTGGGGCTCACGATGGCATCACTTGGGCTCTAATGATTTAGGTTTATCTCACTTTCCTGGCACTACCCCTGATAGCACACAGACCATTAATCATGAGTTGCTTCCCACCTATGCCTAGTTTTGTTGTACCATGCTCCCAACATCTCCTATATCCGGGGATATCCACTGCAAGTTGACACCTTGTACAAGCTTCACAGCCTCATGAAATGACATCTTAAGGTCTCATTGAAGGAAAACCTTGCCTGGTCTCAAAAAGTTTCTGAAATCTTGGTATAGATCTCTATGAGTCCATAACTTGCATTTATACATGCTTGAAAACTACATGAAGGATGCTCCCACATACTGATGCCAGTATGTTTGTCCTCAGTGATTAACAGTTATATTTACCTCCCAATGGCATATGAACTTAATTCAGCATTCCTGTAGGTGTTTTTTTACAAGCAGCAATGTTCTCAGTCCAGGCTTTTTTTAGCTCAAATAGACTTGTATTTCCGGTTGGAGCTGTAATGGGTAGTATGCTTGTTGGTTTAGGGCAGAGAGGGATTTTGTCTTTCTTTAATGTGGGTAATCTCTTTAACAATTATAGTAGCTTTCTCTGTTCCTGCCTCCTCTGAAGCTGTTAAATTTTTTACTCTTAGTTTCTTCTGAAACTACCAATTTTTCAATGAATTTATGCTCTCCCTCACTATAAATCTGAATAAGTACACAGTGACCTGGTTATCTATCTTGTATTTTCTCTGTCTGACACTACTTTTGAATTGAGTCTGACTTAAGTTTTCATGGCTTGCATAATACAACCTGTTTTTTTTTTTCCCCAAAAATTCTAACTGCCTCTGTCCCAGGTCCTAATAGCATCCTTATTTCCTCTGAAAACTCATGGTCACAATCCCACAGTCCACATCTCTATTACCATTCTGTGTTTCTGAATTCCTGCTAGAATGAATCACTACATTCAAATCAAACACTCCCTTGCCTTTTCATTTCATACCTTCAGATCCCTTAGCATTCCTTGCACAAATCATTTCCAAAGGCCCATGAACCACATGGTCAGACACAGTAGTACCTTACTTCTCAGAATAAATTCTCTACATTAGTTATTTTTATACCACTGTGCTAAATTTACTGACAGAAGGAACATAAAGGAAGAAGTATTTATTTTAGTCTCAGGCATGCACGAACACTGCAATTCCTGTATATTGTTATATTGTTGTTGTTGTTGTTGTTATTATTATTATTAGTTTTATTCATTTTACATGTATGTGTGCTTATATGTATGAGTGCCTGCATGTATCTGTGTACCACATGCATGCCTGATGTCCTCAGTGGCTAGAAAAAGTTATCAGTTCCTCAGAACTGGAATACAGATGTCTGTGAGCTGCAATGTGGGTGCAAGGAATCAAACTCACATCCCTTGAAAGAGCAATTAATGCCCTCAACCCTTGGCTACTGAACCATCTATCCAGTACCTCATCCAGGAAACCCTGATACCCTCTACTGGCCTCTGTGGACACCAAGGTTCATCTCTTGACATCAGTTAAAGCTCACTGGAGATTCTCTCATACTCAGAGGTGTCTTCTTTAAATGATTTTGAATTCAGGTCAAGTTGACAGTACCACAATGTGCAACTATTACATGACTATTCTGCCCCATGTACCTTTGAAGAGTAATATTTTTTAGACCATTTTCAAGTTTTATAAGTATCTTCATCTTAAAAATATCCTTATATCAAAGTGAGTTGAGTTTACTTCAAACTCACATATGTGTTTTTCCCTGTTATTTAATCATTTAAAATTTTCTTTGTTGATTAAAATACATATTCAAGGACACATGTCTTTTAGGCTATTGGGAAACTAATTGTGGTTTATTGTGAGACTCCGAATATGGAAGACTATTTTTATCCCTCTGATTCCTAATAACATATTTATGAGCTGCTTTTTGAAGCACACTAAGAATTTGAAAGAAATCTCAACAATAAATTTCACATTTAAAGGTAACATATTTTTGAAGATTTGTAATCTTTACAATTTTCTACTGTGTGTCATTGAATTTTTAATATAAATTTTAGGTCTCCTTGGCTCCATCATTTTATATTAATATGAAATATGCACATCTTATAAGAATTTAAAATTGTAAAAACAGCTTCCATTTATTTCTTTTCTAGTTATTATTTGGTATAAATATATAACTTCGTGCTGTTTCATGTGGCTTGAGTGTGCACTTCAAACAATTTTGATATTCCATATTTATTAATAAACTGAAGAAAGTACACTGAACATTATACATTTATTTAATAGTGATGCGGCACTGTTTTAAGTTCAGATGCTAAGTAGCAAAAGCCTTAAATTGTTTCTAAATCCTTTGGAGAAATAACTAAAATCAAGGTTCTCTGATGTCCTTTCTGACTTAACTGTCTCTCCATCCTTCATGGTGATTGCCTGTCCTTTCTCTTTTCGACTGCATCCTTTGAGCTTGTCAGAAACAGCTGCATCTGACTTGTTTACCAACTGGACATTCATGGTGTCCAGTATCAGGAAGATATTCAGTTCATGACTATGGAATGACTAAGTGGGGTAAGAGTGATTCATGGATATGCTAAGTGTTTATTATATAAAATAATGTCTATGAGGGATTACTCCTTAGCTAAAGTCTTACTAGTTTCATTGCAGATCAATGAATGGGTCTTATACTCAATGACTCTTCAGAATGTTGCCACACACAGTCCAGACTTACGTCTTCTCTGTGTAGGCTGTCACAGGAGTAGACAAGGTGACAGGAAGGAAAGGTGGACATGCTACTATTCAGCATTTCCTAACAAATTGATCATAGTTAGCTTTTTTTTTTAATTTCTTAAGACACACAAAAGATAGAGGAAAATTCAACACTTTGATTTACATACACAGAGACACACAAAGGTGGTTATGTTATCTTTGGTGCCTCTGAAGTAAGTAGGCGTCTAGTTGTGAATACAGTTAGTTTATACACTTGTGAAGTATATAAGGACGTTTCAAGTGGATGCAAATTTAAGTTAATGTATGCGTTATGCAGAACATTTTTAATAGGTAATACATACATACATTCAGCATTCCTGGGGTTAAAATTTGGCTGTTATCTAAGAATATGCTAAGGATTATAAGTTCCCGAAAGACAGGATGGGAAGTGGAAACAGAACATTATGATTTTCTGGAAAAATAGCTGCTTTCCTCCTTTATCTCTAGCACAGCATGGCTGAGAAACATGGTCGTGACACTGTACGATGTTTGCAGTGTCCACCAGATGGCAGATCTAGAGTCTGAGATAATTTATTCCCTAGAACCTTGAAGATGTGCCTAATAAGCATGATTTTATACAAGTGACAGATCAAGTATGCAGCTGTGGATAATTAGAATTTAAAAAATTAGCTTTACTGTAAAAAAAACCTTGTAAATAAGAAAACACTACATATAGACATTAACTGACTCTGAGTCTATGTATCTCCGTGAAATTTTTATGTATCTACAACAGCCATTATGAAGCCAGGGTGCTTCACATTGGATTTTAAGCTTTCACAATCAAATGTATTTTAATGCATTTATCTACTACCCCAAATTAGCATGTTTTAAAAGCAGATTCATTACTTTTTGTCTTTTATTAGAATTCATGTTATAATTAGCTTTTAAAGATAACATTAGCTTCATATCACTTCCTATCAGTTGTGAAATCTACAACAGTTAGAACATAGCTAATGATGCTCAATTTCTCTCAATTATCTCTATTAGGTATTTTCTTTATTTACATTTCAAATGCTATTCCAAAAGTTCCCTGTACCCTCTCCCCACTCTGCTCCCCTATCCACCCACTCCCACTTCTTGGCCCTGCTGTTCCCCTGTACTGGGGCATAGAAAATTTGTACGACCAAGGGGCCTCTCTTCCCAATGATGGTCGACTAGGCCATCTTCTGCTACATATGCAGCTAGAGACATGAGCTCTGGGGGTACTGGTTAATTCATATTGTTGTTTCACCTATAGGGTTGCAAACCCCTTTAGCTCCTTAGGTACTTTCTCTAGCTCTTCCATTGGGTGACCTGTGTTCCATTCTATAGATGACTGTGAGCATCCACTTTTGTATTCGCCAGGCATGGGCATAGCCTCACACGAGACAGCTATATCAGGGTCATTGCAGCAAAATCTTGCTGGCATATGCAATAGTTATTATCTCTAAATGGATGTCCGTACAGAAGTGCAAGTCATGAATAGAGCTAGGATGTGCACTGCAGTCCTACAGTGCCTAGGCAAGCTGCTTTTTTGCTATTGTATTCGTCACATCTATAAATCAACCATTTCATGTAAAGTCAGGGGAAGAGAGGATGGAAAGATGGCAGATGTATGGCAACCAGAAAGTTTCTGTTTCTCCTTTAAACTGAACTAAAGTAACTTGTTGAAGTGAAGGATTGTAGTAAAGATATTGCAGTAATCAGGAAAAGCCCCAGAAATATTTGACAGTGGAACAGTAGGAGAAGCAGTGCCTTAGCACTGAGTACTTAGCAGTTAATCAAGAAAAAAGGAAGCTCCCACTTCCTGGAGGGAAGAGAGTGCAGTTCACCTCTACATGAGCACAGTTCAGTACCTTGCAAACATCCTATCTAAACTGACAAGACACCTTGGTTCTGTACAATGAGGTAACATTTAAGATGTTCTATGTGAGTTATGGTAGTCAAAGGTAAGTCATCTTAGGAAGTCATGGTGTCTGAGTTTATTGATGGGAAGTTGGTCCCTGTCTCTTTCTATCACTAAGACACCATGACCTTTGTTCTATACTGGCCCACTAGTCATCTCTGAAACTGAGATTAGGGTAGTGAGTGGTTCAGAGCTGCAGAGAACTTTATGTGGTGGGAAATATGGTGATCTGTGACTTGGAGGAAGGCAATAGGAAATGTCATTTAAAATCAACAGGTTATACGCCTTACTATTAGGCCTTGTGCAAAGGAACAGACACAATTCCATGCAGGATCATGACTCCAGAATCATTAGTGGATAAAAACTGCTATTCATTCTCCCAGCACTGAGGTATGTGATCCTATAATTTTTCTTTTCTCAGTAGGTGCTGCTGAGGGCAAGTTCCAGCATTTATCTAGCTCTTCCTGCATACTGCCAACAAGTCCCAGGTCTTTGTTCAGTGAGTGACACCTTCCATGGGCATAGAAACGGGATTTCCATGCCCACTGAGTGCGCTGTTCCACCAAGTGCTCTAGGAAGAATCTTCTCAATAAGTTCTACACTGTGAAATAGCTCAGTTCAATGAGCAAAGTAGACACATGGAACCTCACAATGCCTCAACCATCAGTCACTCCTGAAAAGCCCAGGAGAGAAAACTCCATGATACTGAGAAGTAGCGCACAGAATGTAGAAACTGCACCCCACTGCGCGAGTTTTTCCTATTGTCATTTGCCTTTTTATCTCTTCACTTTTTGTTATTTAACATTTTCTCACTTTTTAACTCTTCTCCAATTTTGTCTTCTCATTTAAAAACTATTTTCTCTTTCTCTCTGTTATTGTTAATGTCATGATGTTTTTGCTATGTTACTGTATTTTAAATTAAAATGTTGATTCATTAATTTGTCTTGTTTTATTGTGCATAGTGATGAATTTCACAAGGACATTTTCCTAGAAGACACAATGTACTTTGAGCCCACTCCACTCAGCCTTCCCATTATTATACCCATCTCCCTTTAGTCCCTGTCATTCCCATAGACAATTTTGCTTCTACTTTCATAAACATTCTCTTTTTTTATTAGGTATTTTCTTCATTTACATTTCAAATGCTATCCCAAAAGTCCCCCAGACCCTCCCCGCCCACTCCCACTTCTTGGCCCTGCCATTCCCCTGTATGGTGGCATATAAAGTTTGCAAGACCAAGGGGCCTCTCTTCCCAATGATGGCTGACTAGGCCATCTTCTGCTACATATGCACCTAGAGAAATGAGCTCCGGGGGTACTGATTGGTTCATATTATTGTTCCACCTATATGGTTGCAGACCCCTTTAGTTCCTTGGGTACTGTCTCTAGCTCCTCCATTGGAGGCCTTATGTTCCTTCCAATACCTGATCATGAGCATCCACTTCTGTGTTTGCCAGGCACTGGCATAGCCTTACAAGAGACAACTATATCAGGGTCCTTTCAGCAAAATCTTGCTGGCGTATGCAATGGTGTCAGCATGTGGAGGCTGATTTGGGATGTATCCCCAGGTGTGGCAGTCTCTAGATGGTCCATCCTTTTGTCTCAGCTCCAAACTTTGTCTTTGTAACTCCTTCCAAAGGTATTTTGTTCTGAATTCTAAGAAAGGGCAAAGTGTCCACACTTTGGTCTTCGTTCTTCTTGAGTTTCATGTGTTTTGCAAATTGTATCTTGTATCTTGGGTATTCTAAGTTTCTGGGCCAATATCCACTTATCAGTGAGTACATATCATGTGAGTTCTTTTGTGTTTGGGTTATCTCACTCACTCAGAAAACTGGACATAATACTACCGGAGGATCCCACAATACCTCTCCTGGGCATATATCCAGATGTTCCAACTGGTAAGAAGGACACATGCTCCACTATGTTCATAGCAGCCTTATTTATAATAGTCAGAAGCTGGAAAGAACCCAGATGCCCCTCAACAGAGGAATGGATACAGAAAATGTGGTACATTTACACAATGGAGTACTAAACTACTCAGCTATTAAAAAGAATGAATTTATGAAATTCCTAGGCAAATGGATGGACCTGGAGGGTATCATCCTGAGGGAGGTAACCCAATCACAAAAGAACTCCCATGATATGTACTCATAAACATTCCTGATTTTTTTTAAAGACTGGTTTATGTTTAATTTATGTGGATGAGTGTGTGCCTGCAAACACAGATTTGTACTACACATTAGAGCAGTGCCAGTAGAGTCCATCAGAGAATCCTCTGGAACTGGTGTTATAGGATGTTGTGAGTTATCATGTGAGAGCTTGGATTAGAGCCCCAGTACTCTGTAAGGGCAGTGGGTGCTTTTAAAGAGGGGAGCCATCTTTCTACCCCCAACTTCCACTATTCTATGTACCTATATAAAATATATTGTTCAGAAGTGTGATAATATGTAATATTTGTATTTCTGGAAATAATTATATAATGCAATAATTTTCAGTTATGTCAACTACATTTAAAATGACAAATGTTAATTTACCTTGGGTGACTATAATACCATATTCCATATTAACCTGTGTATATATGTCAAATTTTATTTATCCTTTTGTGTACACCTAGGATGGTTCCACAACTTAGCCATTGTAAATAACACTTCATTAAAAACTAAAGTTCAACCACCCATGTGCTGTATTGATTTAGGGTCCCTACAGTTGATAAATGGTTTTCAGTAAAGTGGCTGGATAGAAGATTAACTCACAAGTCTTCCTATATACAAATAATAAAAGAAGTGAAGAATAAAACAGGAAATCACTACCTTTCACAATAGCTTCAAATAATGTAAAATATCTTGGGGTAATGTTGTGGATAGCCCTGGGGCTAATTATATTTGATGTTAATTCCATTCTCCTGAGAGTGGTTGTGAACAAGGAATGTGTCAGCACTCAGGTGATTTCCTGTAAACCTGCTTCTCACCTTAAATTGTAAAATAAAGGAGAGCTGATGATTAGGCAGATAAAAGGGAAGGTGGAGCTGAAGTTAGGAGAGTAAAGAAGAAGAAAATGTAAGAGGGAGAGGATGCAGAGGAGGAGGAAGAAGAAAAGCAGAGCAAAAGCACATGGCCTGGAGAAACCCAAGTTCTAAGGGGTTTCATAGATGTGGAAGATGGTAGTGTAGCGGTAGATCTGCCCAATCTAGGCCCACTGCATGTATTCAAATTAATTGAGTCCTGTTTTTGGAGATTTACTACAACAGGGTAACTCTAAAGAAGCAAGGGAAAGGCATTGCATAACAGAAACATTAAGTCTGTGGAAAAAAATAAAAGAAGATGTCAGAGGATGGAAAGATCTCCTGTGCTCATGGATCAGTAGGATGAACATAGTAAAAATGACAATCCTACTGAAAGCAATCTACATATTCATTTCAACCCCCATCAAAATATCAACACAGTCATTCCAGACCTTGAAATGGTAATTCTCAACTTCATATGAAAATAGATACAAAACAAGATAGCTAAAACAATACTGACCAACAAAAGAACTGCTGGAGACCTTACCATTCCTGGTTTCAGGTCACATTACAGGAAACCAAAGGGAAACCAAACACAAAGAAACAAAATTCCACATGATATTGTCATAAAAAAAACACCATTGAAAATCAAACTGAATTGAAGACCTATATATAAATCCACATACCTGTGAATACCTAATTTTTTTTATAATTTATTTTTTATTAGGTATTTTCCTCGTTTACATTTTCAATGCTATCCCAAAAGTCCCCCATACCCACCCTCCCAATCCCCTACCCACCCCCTCCCCCTTTTTGGCCCTGGGGTTCCCCTGTACTGGGGCATATAAAGTTTGCAAGTCCAATGGGCCTCTCTTTGCAGTGATGGACCACTAGGCCATCTTTTGATACATATGCAGCTAGAGACAATAGCTCCGGGGTACTGGTTAGTTCATATTGTTGTTCCACCTATAGGGTTGCAGTTCCCTTTAGCTCCTTGGGTAATTTCTCTAGCTCCTCCATTGGGGGCCGTGTGATCCATCCAATAGCTGACTGTGATCATCCACTTCTGTTTTTGCTAGGCCCCTGCATAGTCTCACAAGAGACAGCTATATCTGGGTCCTTTCAGCAAAATCTTGCTAGTGTATGCAATGGTGTCAGCGTTTGGAAGCTGATTATGGGATGGATCCCTGCATATGGCAATCACTAGATGGTCCATCCTTTCGTCACAGTTCCAAATTTTGTCTCTGCAACTCCTTCCATGGGTGTTTTGTTCCCATTTCTAAGAAGGGGCAAAGTGTCCACACTTTGGTCTTCGTTTTTCTTGAATTTCATGCGTTTAGCATATTGTATCTTATATCTTGGGTATCCTAAGTTTCTGGGCTAATATCCACTTATCAGTGAGTACATATTGTGCGAGTTCCTTTGTGATTGGGTTACCTCACTCAGGATGATGCCCTCCAGGTCCATCCATTTGCCTAGGAATTTCATAAATTCATTTTTTTAATGGCTGAGTAGTATTCCATTGTGTAAATGTACCACATTTTCTGTATCCATTCCTCTGTTGAGGGGCATCTGGGTTCTTTCCAGCTTCTGGCTATTATAAATAAGGCTGCTATGAACATAGTGGAGCATGTGTCCTTCTTACCGGTTGGGACATCTTCTGGATATATGCCCAGGAGAGGTATTTCGGGATCCTCTGGTAGTACTATGTCCAATTTTCTGAGGAACCGCCAGACTGATTTCCAGAGTGGTTGTGCAAGCTTGCAATCCCACCAACAATGGAGGTGTGTTCCTCTTTCTCCACATCCTTGCCAGCATCTGCTGTCACCTGAATTTTTGATCTTAGCCAAATACCTAATTTTTTATAAAGAAGCTAAAAATACACAATGGAAAAAAAAAGAATATTCAGCAAATGATTCTGGTCAAACTGGATATCTGCATGTAGAAGAATCCAAATAGATCCACACTTATTACCATGCAAAATCTCAATTCCAAATGGATCAAACACTGAAACATAAAACCAGATACATCTTATAGGAGAGAAAGTGGGGAGCTGCCTTGAATTTGATAAAGGAGAAGTCTTCCTAAATAGAACAGCAGTAACATAGGCACTATAATCAGCAATTAACTAATGGGGACTCAGATGCCAAACACTTAAAGAGTCCTTAGAGCCGGGCAGTGGTAGCACATGCCTTTAATTCCAGCACTTGAGAGGGAGAGGCAGTTCAGAGTTCGAGACCAGCCTGGTCTACAGAGTGAGCTTCAGGACAGCCAGGGCTACACCGAGAAACCCTGTCTCAATAAAGAAAGAAAGGAAGAAAGAAAGAAGGAAGAAAGGAACAAAGGAAGAAAGGAAAGGAAGAAAGAGAGAGAGAGAGAGAGAGAGAGAAAAGGAAGGAAGGAAGGAAGGAAGGAAGGAAGGAAAGAAGGAAGGAAGGAAGGAAGGAAGGAAGGAAGGAAGGAAGGAAGGAAGGAAGGAAGGAAGGAAGGAAGGAAGGAAGGAAGGAAGAATCCTTAGCCATCAGGGAAATGAATATCAAAACTACTTTGAGCAAAATCTTGCTAGTGTATGCAATGGTGTCAGCATTTGGAAGCTGATTATGGGATGGATCCCTGCATATGGCAATCACTAGATGGTCCATCCTTTCGTCACAGCTCCAAATTTTGTCTCTGTAACTCCTTCCATGGGTGTTTTGTTCCCATTTCTATGAAGGAGCAAAGTGTCCACACTTTGGTCTTCATTCTTCTTGAATTTCATGCATTTAGCAAATTGTATCTTATATCTTGGGTATCCTAAGTTTCTGGGCTAATATCCACTTATCAGTGAGTACATATTGTGCGAGTTCCTTTGTGATTGGGTTACCTCACTCAGGATGATGCCCTCCAGGTCCATCCATTTGCTTAGGAATTTCATAAATTCATTTTTTTAATAGCTGAGTAGTACTCCATTGTGTAAATGTACCACATTTTCTGTATCTATTCCTCTGTTGAGGGGCATCTGGGTTCTTTCCAGCTTCTGGCTATTATAAATAAGGCTGCTATGAACATAGTGGAGCATGTGTCCTTCTTACTGGTTGGGACATCTTCTGGATATATGCCCAGGAGTGGAATTGCAGGATCCTCTGGTAGTACTATGTCCATTTTTCTGAGGAACCGCCAGACTGATTTCCAGAGTGGTTGTACAAGCTTGCAATCCCACCAACAATGGAGGAGTGTTCCTCTTTCTCCACATCCTTGCTAGCATCTGCTGTCACCTGAATTTTTGATGTTAGCCATTCTGACTGGAGTGAAGTGATTGCCATATGCAGGGATCCATCCCATAATCAGCTTCCAAACGCTGACACCATTGCATACACTAGCAAGATTTTGCTGAAAGGACCCAGATATAGCTGTCTCTTGTGAAACTATGCAGGGGCCTAGCAAACACAGAAGTGGATGATCACAGTCAGCTATTGGATGGATCACATGGCCCCCAATGGAGGAGCTAGAGAAATTACCCAAGGAGCTAAAGGGAACTGCAACCCTATAGGTGGAACAACAATATGAACTAACCAGTACCCGGAGCTCTTGTCTCTAGCTGCATATGTATCAAAAGATGGCCTATTCGGCGATCACTGCAATTAGCCCATTGGACTTGCAAACTTTATATGCCCCAGTACAGGGGAACCCCAGGGCCAAAAAGGGGGAGTGGGTGGGTAGGGGATTCGGGGGTGGTGTGGGGACTTTTTGGATAGCATTGAAAATGTAAATGAGAAAAATACCTAATAAAAAAATAAATTAAAAACAAAAACTACTCTGAGATTCCATGTTACACCTTTCAGAATGGTTAAGACCAATAATACAAATGACAGCTCATTCTACCTTGGATATGGAATAAGGGAAACACTCCTCCATTGTTTGTGGGAGTGAAAACTTGAACAGCCACGATGGAAATCAACATGACTGTTCCTCAGAAAGTTGGGAGGTAACCTTTGTGAGTGTGTGTGTGTGTGTGTGTGTGTGTGTGTGTGTGTGCTTCTTACAAGAAGGACATTGCTCAACCATGTTTATCAATGCTCTATTCATAATCAATAAAGGTCAAAATAGCTTACAGTCCCTCAGGGAAGAACTGAAACAGAACATGTGGGACATTTACAAAATGGAATATTAATCAACTGTTTATAAATGACATCATAAAATATGCAGGCAAATGGATGTAACTGTAAAAAATCACGCAGAGTGAGGTAGCCCACACCTAGAAATATAAATATGGTATGTATTCACTTATATATGGAAGTTAGCCATTAAAGAAATGATAATCAACCTACAATTAGTAGACTCAGGGAGAGAGGGTATAGAGAAAGACACTAGGAGAAATATGGATCTGCTGGGAGAGGAAAATAAAATAGATGTTATGGATGGAATGGGCCAGGTCAGTACATGAGTCAGAGGATCAGGTGGGGAGTAGGAGTGGAGATAGAATTGAAGGAAAGAATGCAGTGAAAGACAGCTAGAATTCGGGGAGTATATGAAAGATGGTGTGAAAATCCAATGCAGTGTCCACCTGGGTCCCATGTAAATGGCCAAACAACCCAGGCTGTTGTTGATTACAATGGGTTGCTCTTTGCAAACTGACTCCAGGGTATCATTGGCAAGAACAAAACCAAAACTTCTCATTGAACATCGAAAAGTCAAGCTGGCGCCTACAAGGAACCTTCATCCCTATGTTCTAGTGTCTTTGGTGCAGGTTTCAGCAAATCAAAAAAGATACAGAAATGCCAGCTCAGCCACAAAATCTTTGACCTACAATGTGTTGCCTGCAGGATATGCTAGGGCAACAGTGTCACAGAACTTGTGGGAGTATCCAACCAATGTTTGATTGACTTAAGGCCCCCTGATTGAGAAAGAAATCATACCTGATACTGTTTGGGTGACCAAAAATCAAAGACTGGATAGCTCAGAGACCTATGATGTAACAAATACCACTGGTCTATAAAAGCGATGTAGTGATAAAATTGAAACAGACAGCTCTAAATGGGAGATGCCCATCTAATCCCTCCCCTGAGAGCTCAGTGAATACTGTGAAAGGGAAGGGTGAAAGAGTGAAAGAGGCAGGGGGATGGAGGACACCAGGATATCAAGGCCTTAATCACCTGAGCAGAGACAGGTGAACTCCCAAGCACTGAAGCAGAAAGTACAGGGTAGACATGGGTAAGTAAGTTTGAGTATATATTTTAGCCTTCAGTAGCATTTTTATGGAATTCCTGAGGGTGTGAGTGAGTAGGTTTCTGATTCTTGTGCCTGCTTTGGGGGTTGTTTTCCTTCTGTTGGGCTGCCTTGTCGAGTTTTGATGTGATGCTTTTTGTCTTATCTTATTACATTTTATTTTGTTATGTTTGAATGCTATCTCTGAATAGATCTGCCAGAGAAGGAAGGTGGAGAGGGACTTGTGGGAGTAGAGGGAGAAGAAACTGTAATCAAGACATATTGTAGGAGAAAAGAATCTATTTTAATAAATGAAGAAAAGTAAAAAGAGAACAAAATAACAAATATTTCATGCATTTTTACAGAGTCATACTCTCCCATTGAGTTCCATTTGATATTTAAAGCAATATTGCAATATTACTATTTACTTAGCATAAGAAGATTAGGCTGTGGGAAGTGAGAATGTTGGATGGCATGTGTGCCCATGTGCTCTCGCTTTCTCTTTCTCTCTCTCTCTCTCTCTCTCTCTCTCTCTCTCTCTCTCTCTCTCTCTCTCTCTCTCTCTCTCTCTCTCTCTCTCTTTCCTTCTCTCTCTCTTTCTGTGTCACACATACACAAACACTCTGAGGCATGTGCACAGGCATATGCACATATGTGCTTGAAATTCTGGAGACTGAGCTTGGATTTGTTTGGAGCTATACCTTCTAAAAAGAAGAGATTGAAATATTCTTATATGTAATTTTATCTTCACAAACCTTCCAGTATATATAGCTTATTTAAGTATTTCTTGGTTGTACTTCAATTTTCATAATAGATTCTTGCAAAACAACTTATTCCCAATATTATACCCTCTACCACCACCCCAAACACATAAAGCAAAAGTAGGCAATCAGGCTATGAATATTTTGACAGCCAATGACAGCTCTACACCAAATTCACTTCATTCTTTATTTAGCATCTTTCCGTACCAAATTTGCCAAAACTTAGTTCTTTGGGGCTGTTACCTTAATTGATTGCTGTTTATGGACTTTGAGAGTCTCAGTTGACTTGTGTAGGGGGCATCCTTTAGATCTTGTGTTCAGCCACTGTGTATAGGACATCTTACTTTTGCAGGGCTATGAACTCTGATGTCTGGGACTGGGCCACTTCAATCCATACTCTTTGCTGTGAAAGTCAGACTTATTATTATATATTTGCTGGTTAAAGACTCCAAAGGACACACTAATGTTTGTAGGCTCTTTATAATAAATATAAGAACAACTGAATAAGTGTTCATTATATTTTTTTAAAAATAGCCATTCCAAATTATACTGCACTCTGTTGGATGTCAACCTCAAAGTCCCAAGCTGACTGTTTTTGAAATCATCCTTTAATAGCATCACATTTCTGTATTTGTGTCAAAAATGTGATATTTAACCTCAGCAAAAATTTTTCATTATCAAATTTGGGGACGTCATGGGTGAAGAACTGCAGATAGAAACAACAGCATAGTAATTTTTTTTTTCTTCTTGCTCACTTTTTTTTAAATTTTTAATATTTTTATTACATATTTTCCTCAATTACATTTCCAATGCTATCCCAAAAGTCCCCCATAGCGCCCCCCACTTCCCTACCCACCCATTCCCATTCTTTTGGCCCTGGCATTCCCCTATATTGGGGCATATAAAGTTTGCAAGTTCAATGGGCCTCTCTTTCCATTGATGGCCAACTAGGCCATCTTTCTATACATATGCAGCTAGAGACAAGAGCTCCGGGGTTCTGGTTAGTACATCATGTTGTTCCAACAATAGGGTTGCAGATCCCTTTAGCTCCTTGGGTACTTTCTCTAGCTTCTCCATTGGGAGCCCTGTGATACATCCAATAGCTGACTGTGAACATCCACTCCTGTGTTTGCTAGGCCCCGGCATCGTCTCACAAGAGACAGCTATATTTGGGTCCTTTCAGCAAAATCTTGCTAGTGTATGCAATGGTGTCAGCGTTTAGAAGCTGATTATGGGATGGATCCCTGGATATGGCAGTCTCTAAATGGTCCATCCTTTCATCACAGCTACGAACTTTGTCTCTGTAACTCCTTCCCTGGGTGTTTTGTTCCCAATTCTAAGAAAGGGCACAGTGTCCACACTTTGGTCTTCATTCTTCTTGAGTTTCATGCGTTTAGCAAATTGTATCTTATATCTTGGGTATCCTAAGTTTTGGGCTAATATCCACTTATCAGTGAATACATATTGTGTGAGTTCTTTTGTGATTGTGTTACTTCACTCAAGATGATGCCCTCCAGGTCCATCCATTTGCCTAGGAATTTCATAAATTCATTCTTTTTAATAGCTGTGTAGTACTCCATTGTGTAAATGTACCATAATTTCTGTATCCATTCCTCTGTTGAGGGACATCTGGGTTCTTTCCAGCTTCTGGCTATTATAAATAGGGCTGCTATGAACATAGTGGAGCATGTGTCCTTTTTACCGGTTGGGACATCTTCTGGATATATGCCCAGGAGAGGTATTGTTGGATCCTCCGGTAGTACTATGTCCAATTTTCTGAGGAACCGCCAGACTGATTTCCAGAGTGGTTGTACAAGCTTGCAATCCCACCAACAATGGAGGAGTGTTCCTCTTTCTCCACATCCTCCCCAGCATCTGCTGTCACCTGAATTTTTGATCTTAGCCATTCTGACTGGTGTGAGGTGGAATCTCAGGGTTGTTTTGATTTGCATTTCCCTGATGATTAAGGATGTTGAACATTTTTTCAGGTGTTTCTCTGCCATTCGGTATTCCTCAGGTGAGAATTCTTTGTTCAGTTCTGAGCCCCAGTTTTTAATGGGGTTATTTGACTTTCTGGAGTCCACCTTCTTGAGTTCTTTATATATATTGGATATTAGTCCCTTATCTGATTTAGGATAGGTGAAGATCCTTTCCCAATCTGTTGGTGTTTTTTTGTCTTATTGATGGTGTCTTTAGCCTTGCAGAACCTTTGTAGTTTCATGAGGTCCCACTTGTCAATTCTCAATCTTACAGCACAAGCCATTACTGTTCTAATCAGGAATTTTTCCCCTGTGCCCATATCTTCAAGGCTTTTCCCCACTTTCTCCTCTATAAGTTTCAGTGTCTCTGGTTTTATGTGAAGTTCCTTGATCCACTTAGACTTGACCTTAGTACAAGGAGATAGGAATGGATCGATTCGCATTCTTCTACATGTTAACAACCAGTTGTGCCAGCACCATTTGTTGAAAATGCTGTCTTTCTTCCACTGGATGTTTTTAGCTCCCTTGTCGAAGATCAAGTGACAGTAGGTGTGGGTTCATTTCTGGGTCTTCAATTCTATTCCATTGGTCTATTTGTCTGTCACTATACCAGTACCATGCAGTTTTTATCACAATTGCTCTGTAGTAGAGCTTTAGGTCCAGCATGGTGATTCCACCAGAGGTTCTTTTATCCTTGAGAAGAGTTTTTGCTATCCTAGGTTTTTTGTTATTCCAGATGAATTTGCAGATTGCACTTTCTAATTCGTTGAAGAATTGATTTGGAATTTTGATGGGGATTGCATTGAATCTGTAGATTGCTTTTGGCAAGATAGCCATTTTTACAATGTTGATCCTGCCAATCCATGAGCATGGGAGATCTTTCCATCTTCTGAGATCTTCTATAATTTCTTTCTTCAGAGACTTGAAGTTTTTATTATACAGATCTTTCACTTCCTTAGTTAGAGTCACGCCAAGATATTTTATATTATTTGTGACTATTGAGAAGGGTGTTGTTTCCCTAATTTCTTTCTCAGCCTGTTTTTTCTTTGTGTAGAGAAAGGCCATTGATTTGTTTGAGTTAATTTTATATCCAGCTACTTCACCGAAGCTGTTTATCAGGCTTAGGAGTTCTCTGGTGGAATTTTTAGGGTCACTTATATATACTATCATATCATCTGCAAAAAGTGATATTTTGACTTCATCTTTTCCAATTTGTTTCCCTTTGATCTCCTTTTGTTGTCGAATTGCTCTGGCTAGGACTTCAAGTACAATGTTGAATAGGTATGGAGAAAGTGGACAGCCTTGTCTAGTCCCTGATTTTAGAGGTATTGCTTCAAGCTTCTCACCATTTACTTTGATGTTGGCTACTGGTTTGCTGTAGATTGCTTTTATCATGTTTAGGTATGGGCCTTGAATTCCTGATCTTTCCAAGACTTTTATCATGAATGGGTGTTGGATCTTGTCAAATGCTTTTTCCGCATCTAACGAGATGACCATGTGGTTTTTGTCTTTGAGTTTGTTTATATACTGGATTACGTTGATGGATTTCTGTATATTGAATCATCCCTGCATCCCTGGGATCAAACCTACTTGGTCAGGATGGATGATTGTTTTGATGTGTTCTTGGATTCGGTTAGCAAGAACTTTATTGAGGATTTTTGCATCAATATTCATAAGGGATATTGGTCTGAAGTTTTCTATCTTTGTTGGGTCTTTGTGTGGTTTAGGTATCAGAGTAATTGTGGCTTCATAGAATGAGTTGGGTAGAGTACCTTCTGTTTCTATTTTGTGGAATAGTTGGTGAAGAACTGGGATTAGATCTTCTTTGAAGGTCTGATAGAACTCTGCACTAAACCCATCTGGTCCTGGGCTTTTTTTAGTTGGGAGACTATTAATGACTGCTTCTATTTCTTTGGGGGATATAGGGCTGTTTAGATCATTAACCTGATCTTGATTCAACTTTGGTACCTGGTATCTGTCTAGGAACTTCTCCATTTCATCCAGGTTCTCCAGTTTTGTTGAGTATAGCCTTTGGTAGAAGGATCTGATGGTGTTTTGGATGTCTTCAGGATCTGTTGTTATGTCTCCTTTTTCATTTCTGATTTTGTTAATTAGGATGCTTTCCCTGTGCCCTCTAGTGAGTCTGGCTAAGGGTTTATCTATCTTGTTGATTTTCTCAAAGAACCAGCTCCTTGATTGGTTGATTCTTTGAATAGTTTTTCTTGTTTCCACTTGGTTGATTTCACCCCTGAGTTTGATTATTTCCTGCCGTCTACTCCTCTTGGGTGAATTTGCTTCCTTTTGTTCTAGTGCTTTTAGGTGTGTTGTCGAGCTGCTAATGTGTGCTCTCTCTAGTTTCCTTTTGGAGGCACTCCGAGCTATGAGTTTTCCTCTTAGAAATGCTTTCATTGCGTCCCATAAGTTTGGGTATGTTGTGGCTTCATTTTCATTGAACTCTAAAAAGTCCTTAATTTCTTTCTTTATTCCTTCCTTGACCAAGGTATCATTGAGAAGAGTGTTGTTCAGTTTCCACGTGAAGGTTGGCTTTCTATTATTTATTTTGTTATTGAAGATCAGCTTTAGTCCACGGTGATCTGATAGGATGCATGGGACAATTTCAATATTTTTGTATCTGTTGAGGCCTGTTTTGTGACCAATTATGTGGTCAATTTTGGAGAAGGTGCCATGAGGTGCTGAGAAGAAGGTATATCCTTTTGTTTTAGGATAGAATGTTCTGTAGATATCTGCCAGATCCATTTTATTCATAATTTCTCTTAGTTTCTCTGTGTCCCTGTTTAGTTTCTGTTTCCATGATCTGTCCATTGGTGAAAGTGGTGTGTTGAAGTCTCCCACTATTATTGTATGAGGTGCAATGTGTGCTTTGAGATTTACTAAAGTTTCTTTAATGAATGTGGCTGCCTTTGTATTTGGAGCGTAGATATTCAGGATTGATATTTCCTCTCGGAGGATTTTACCTTTGATGAGTATGAAGTGTCCCTCCCTGTCTTTTTTAATGACTTTGGGTTGGAAGTCATCTTATCAGATATTAGAATGGCTACTCCAGCTTGTTTCTTCATACCATTTGCTTGGAAAATTGTTTTCCAGCCTTTCATTCTGAGGTAGTGTCTATCTTTTTCTCTGAGATGAGTTTCCTGTAAGCAGCAAAATGTTGGGTCTTGTTTGTGTAGCCAGTTTGTTAGTCTATGTCTTTTTATCGGGGAGTTGAGTCCATTGATATTAAGAGATATTAAGGAAAAGTAATTGTTGTTTCCTGTTATTTTTGTTGTTAAAGTTGGCATTCTGTTCTTGTGGCTGTCTTCTTTTAGGTTTGTTGAGGGATTACCTTCTTGTTGTTTCTAGGGCGTGGTTCCTGTCCTTGTATTGGTTTTTTTCTGTTATTATCCTTTGAAGGGCTGGATTCATGGAGAGATAATGTGTGAATTTGGTTTTGTCGTGGAATACTTTGGTTTCTCCATCTATGTTAATTGAGAGTTTGGCTGGGTATAGTAGCCTGGGCTGGAGTTTGTGTTCTTTTAGTGTCTGTATAACATCCGTCCAGGATCTTCTGGCTTTCATAGTCTCTGGTGAAAAATCTGGTGTAATTCTGATAGGCTTGCCTTTATATGTTACTTGGCCTTTTTCTCTTACTGCTTTTAGTATTCTATCTTTATTTAGAGCATTTGTTGTTCTGATTATTATGTGTCGGGAGGTATTTCTTTTCTGGTCCAGTCTATTTGGAGTTCTGTAGGCTTCTTGTATGTTCATGGGCATCTCTTTCTTTAGATTTGGGAAGTTTTCTTCTATAATTTTGTTGAAGATGTTTGCTGGTCCTTTGAGTTGAAAATCTTCATTCTCATCCACTCCTATTATCCGTAGGTTTGGTCTTCTCATTGTGTCCTGTATTTCTTGGATGTTTTGAGTTAGGATCTTTTTGCATTTTACATTTTCCTTGATTGTTGTGCCGATGTTCTCTATGGAATCTTCTGCACCTGAGATTCTCTCTTCCATCTCTTGTATTCTGTTGCTGATGCTCGTATCTATGGTTCCAGATTTCTTTCCTAGGGTTTCTATCTCCAGTGTTGCCTCATTTTGGGTTTTCTTTATTGTGTCTACTTCCCTTTTTAGGTCTAGTATGGTTTTGTTCATTTCCATCATCTGTTTGGATGTGTTTTCCTGTTTTTCTTTAAGGACTTCTACCTGTTTGATTGTGTTATCCTGTTTTTCTTTAAGGACTTCTACCTGTTTGATTGTGTTATCCTGTTTTTCTTTAAGGACTTGTAACTCTTTAGCCATGTTCTCCTGTAATTCTTTAAGTGAGTTATTAAAGTCCTTCTTGATGTCCTCTACCATCATCATGAGATATGCTTTTAGATCCGTGTCTAGCTTTTCCGGTGTGTTGGGGTGCCCTGGACTGGGCGAAGTGGGGGTGCTGGGTTCTGATGATGGTGAGTGGTCTTGGTTTCTGTTAGTAAGATTATTACGTTTACCTTTCGCCATCTGGTAATCTCTGGGTTTAGTTGTTATCGTTGTCACTGTTTAAAGATTGGAGCAGAAGCTGTGTTCCACTCACCAACAGTCTCAAAATCCTGTGGCGGGGGTCGTGGGTAGCTGGCGGTACCCCGGTGCTGGTCCAGCCGGAAGAGGCCTGTGGTCCTACTCAGGCCGGTTTTCTGCTTCCCTAACTAATGCAGTCTCTGGTCCTGCGCGCAATTGGATTGGAGCAGAAGCTGTGTTCCACTCACCAGAAGTCTTAAGATCCTGTGGCGGGTGTTGTGGGTAGCTGGCGAGTGTCATCAGACCCTGTGCCCTAACTACCCCGGTGCTTTTCTGACCGGAAGAGGCTTGTGGCCCTACGTAGGCCGGATTTCTGCCTCCCCAACCAGAGCAGTCTCAGGTCCCGCGTGATTGGACTGGAGCAGAAGCTGTGTTCCACTCACCAGCAGTCCCAAAATCCTGTGGCGGGGGTCGTGGGTAGCTGGCGGGTGTCAGGCAACCCTGCGCTCAAGCTACCCCTGTGCTGATCCAGCCGGATGAGGCCTGTGGCCCTACTCAGGCCGGTTTCTGATTCCCTAACTAATGCAGTCTCAGGTCCCGTGCGCAATTGGATTGGAGCAGAAGCTGTGTTCCACTCACCAGAAGTCTTAAGATCCTGTGGCGGGTGTTGTGGGTAGCTGGCGAGTGTCAGCCGACCCTGCGCCCTAGCTACCCCGGTGCTTTTCTGACCGGAAGAGGCTTGTGGCCCTACGTAGGCCGGATTTCTGCCTCCCCAACCAGAGCAGTCTCAGGTCCCGCGTGATTGGACTGGAGCAGAAGCTGTGTTCCACTCACCAGCAGTCCCAAAATCCTGTGGCGGGGGTCGTGGGTAGCTGGCGGGTGTCAGGCAACCCTGCGCTCTAGCTACCCCTGTGCTGATCCGGCCGGATGAGGCCTGTGGCCCTACTCAGGCCGGTTTCTGCTTCCCTAACTAATGCAGTCTCAGGTCCCGCGACAGCATAGTAATTTTTAAAGACCAATTTGTAGGAGAAATATATTGGTCTACTTCTCCTACTAGAGACCAAAAATTTACTGAGTACAGTTTAAAAAATCAGATCCATTTCAAGGCACAAGTTTGAAAATGCTCTGTGCAGGCAATACAGACTCCTTCCTGAAGCAGTTGACTTCTTCCCAGACTTTTCACTAAGGTTCTCCTAGACATCCCAAAGGACTGTCCCTGAATTCTGCTTGCTGATATTGAAATATTCAAAGCTCGAGTTTGGTATAATGCAGTTTTAGGAAAAACTTGAAATACTGTAATAAGAAAACGTTCTGGTTGTCACAGAAAGTGGGTAACAGTACAGCTGTGTTTCCTATAGCCTCATCATCATTAAGAGCCAGACACAGAAGGAGGTGTAAAAGTGGAGACATGAGACTCAAAGTGTCAGAAGGATGTGTGCACACAAGACTTGATTCAAATTCATTACATTCTAGGTTGGAAAATGTTAATTCTTCAGCTTTAAACCTTTGGATTTTCATTTTCATGAATAGATTCTTGTCACAAAAACTAGTACCAGATCAGACCATGCAGAAAGAGAGAGTTAGAGGGAGATTTGGTTCTTGGAAACAATAGTAGTCTGTTTGTGCTTTGTACCTGGGTGCATCCTATTTGGATAATAAGAATAAGAGCAGGGTGTCTTTGCTCTTAATCTCCAAGCTACATAGGCCCTAGGGGCCCTGAAGATAAGATTTTGTGTGACATTAGAAAATTTTGACTTTCTTTATTTTTTGCTTCTATTTCAGTATTGAAAATTATTTTTCCTGACATATATTGCAGAGTTAGTTAATAATGGCCTCTTGGAAAAACCAAAGCAAAGCAAACAAAAGCAAAGCAAACCAAATCGAATGAAACATAAATCCAATAAGAGCAAAACCAAGCCACATAGGACTGATACATAATAAAACTAAGAAGTCAGTGAAAGAACTATCAAAATTTAAGGCTCATTGTGGCTTTCTGAGTTGAATGTTGGTACTGCTCTTTAGGAAGTAAGTTTTCAGGACTTATTCTCTTTCCTTTTTCTGCACTCAGCTCAACAAACCAGCCTCCTCTGGCTTTGTTTGATAATCATTTTTTAAATTTAATTAATTAATTAATTAATTAATTAATTTTTGTTTTCTTTATTTTGGATATTTTCTTTATTTACATTTCAAATGTTATCCTCTTTACTGGTGTCCCCTCTGCAAAATACCCTCCCTCATCCCATCCCCCTGCTTACCAAACCACCCACTCCCTCTTCCTGGCTTTGGCATTCCCCGACACTGGAGCTATACAGCCTTCATAGGACAAAGGGCCTCTCCTCCCATTGATGTCTGACTAGGCCATCCTCTGCTGCATATGCAGCTGGAGCCATGAATCCCTCCCAAAATGTGTGCTCTTTGGTTGGTGGTTTAGTCCCTGAGAGCTCTGAGGGTACTGGCTGTTTCATATTGTTGTTCCTCCTATGGGACTGCAAACCGTTTCAGCTCCTTGGGTTCTTTCTCTAGCTCCTTCATTGGGGATCTTATACTCAGTCTAATGGATGGCTGAGTATCCATCTCTATATTTGTGAGGCACTGGTAGAGCTTCTGAGGAGAGAGCTATATCAAGCTCCTGTCAGCAAGCACTTGTTGGCATCCACAACAGTGTCTGGGTTTGCTGATTGTAAATGGGATGGATCCCTAGGTGAGTCAGTCTCTAGATGGTCATTTCTTCAGTCTCTACTCCATACTTTGCCTCTGTAACTCTTTCCATGTGTGGCTTGTTCCCCCTTTCTAAGATGGATAGAAGTACCCACACTATGGTCTTCCTTCTTCTTGAGTTTTATGTGGTTTGTGAATTGTATCTTGGATATTCTGAGCTTCTGGTCTAATATTCACTTATCAGTGAGTGCATATCATGTGTGTTCTTTTGTGATTGGATTACCTCACTCAGGATGAGACACTATAGATCCATCCATTTGCCTACAAAATAGCTGAGTAGTACTCCACTGTGTAAATATACCATATTTTCTGTATCCATTCCTCTGTTGAGGGACTAAAACCATCCAGTGGAAAGAAGACAGCATTTTAAACAAATGTTAATGGCTCAACTGGAGGTTAGCATGTAGAAGAAGGCAAATAGACCCATTCTTTTCTCCTTGTACAAAGCTCAAGTTCAAGTGGCTCAAGGAGCTTCACATAAAACCAGAGACACTGAAACTTATAGAAGAGAAAGTGGGGAAGAGCCTAAAAAATATGGGGACAGGAGAAAAATTTCTGAACAGAACATCAATGGCTTATACTGTAAGATCAAGAATTGACAAATGGGACCTCATAAAATTTCAGAGTTTGTGTAAGGCAAAGGACACTGTCAGAGGACAAAAAGGTCACCAACAGATTTGGAAAAGATCTTCACCAATCCTACATCTGATAGAGGGCTAAAACCCAAAATATACAAATAACTCAAGACGTTAGACTCCAGAGAAACAAATTACCCTATTAAAAATGGGGTACAGAGCTAAAGAATTCTCAACTGACGAATACCAAATGACTGAAAAGCACCTGAAAAAATGTTCAACATCCTTAATCATCAGGGAAATGTAAATCAAAACAACCCTGAGATTCCACCACACACCAGTCAGAATGGCTAAGATCAAAAACTCAGGTGACAGCAGATGCTGGCGAGGATGTGGAGAAAGAGGAACATTCCTCCATTGCTGGTGGGATTGCAAGCTGGAAATCAGTTTGGTGGCTCCTCGAAAAATTGGATATAGTACTAACTGAGAACCGAGCAATACCACTCCTGGGCATATATCCAGAAGATGCTCCAACTTGTAATCAGGACACATGCTCCACTATGTTCATAGCAGCCTTATTTATAATAGCCAGAAGCTGGAAAGAACCCAGATGTCCCTCAACAGAGGAATGGATACAGAAAATGGGGTACATTTACACAATGGAGTACTAATCAGCTTTTAAAAACAATGAATTTATGAAGTTCATAGGCAAATGGATGGATATGGAATATATCATCCTGAGTGAGGTAACCCAATCACAAAAGAACACATATGATATGCATTCACTGATAAGTGGATTTTAGCCCAGAAGCCCAGAAGCTTGGAGTACCCAAGATACAATTCACAAACCACATGAAACTCAAGAAGAAGGAAGACCATAGTGTGTGTACTTCTATCCATCTTGGGGGGGGGGGCAAATACCCATGGGAGGAGTTACAGAGACAAAGTGTGGAGTTTGATAATCTTTTAAGAGATTAGCATGACGAGGGGGTAATATTAATCACAGGATGGGGACTGTGTAATGAACCTCTCATGTGAATGAGGAAATTGGATTCTAATATAATTCCCTGTTCTCAGCACTGCTGAATCATTACAAGGCAGGGCCTTTGGACTTGTGTGTGTGGGGGGGAGTATGTGGTGTTTGGAGTACAATTTGGCATTCAGAGACTTTAGGAGTAAGTATGGTAGCCAGATACTCTGTGTAAGGAATATGTTATGTAGGACAGAGACAAGCTTCTGACCTCTTATTATGGGTCAAGTTCCTATGTAAAGAGTATTTTGCTGATAAAACCATTATTCAGTAAAACTTTAACTTGTGCCAGTAACTAAGTTTCTAAAATTCTGTATTTAATATCTGTTTTTCTGGAGGAGTTTACATACTTGAATATAGAACCAGGATAAATTAGGAATTTCCAGTCCTTCTCTCATATATCATAACATGTTCTTGGGCATTTATACAAATGACCAATTAATTTTTCACAGCCCTGTGAATGATGTGTAGTTTTGTATAGTTAATATCATTTCTTAAATATGGGAACTAAGAGATAGGTCATCATGTCTAAATCTAGGAAGAATCCCACTTATAGCATCCATTTTAGTTTTTACTCCATATTGTCTTTTGACACTCTCTAGGCTGCCCCTGATAAACTTTCCATCACATAAAAATCAATAAATTGTACCGCCATCTAAAGACAAGTGATTAGTCTTGTGATCATCATTCTGTGTGTTTTACAACAGCCCATGATATGGCAATTAAATGGGGAGGAACTTGAGTCAATGAGTAGCATTGAGAATGTAGTAACCTGGTGGATGGATGCAAAAGCCCATCAGCTTTTACATTCTAATAGATCAGAATGAAACTGCTTTTATCCCCCAGAGACTTGTTGTGAACTTTCTTTTTCTCCTCCTCCTCCTCCTCCTCCTCCTCCTCCTCCTCCTCCTCCTCCTCCTCCTCTTCCTCCTCCTCCTCCTTCTTCTATTAGATATTTTCTTCATTTACATTTCAAATGCTATCCCAAAAGTCCCCTATACCCTCCCCCGCCCTGCTCCCCTACCCACTCACTCCCACCTCTTGGCCCTGGCATTCCCCGAACTGGGGCATATAAAGTTTGCTAGACCAAGGGGCCTCTCTTCCCAATGATGGCCAACTAGGCCATCTTCTGCTACATATGCAACTAGAGACACAATCTCTGGGGGTACTGGTTAGTTCATATTGTTGTTCCATCTATAGGGATGCAGACCCCTTCAACTCTTGGGTACTTTCTCTATCTCCTCCATTGGGGGCCCTGCGTTCCATCCTATAGATGACTATGAGCATCCACTTCTGTATTTGCCAGGCACTGGCAAAGCCTCACAAGAGACAGCTATATCAGGGTCCTTTCTGCAACATCTTGATGGCGTGTGCAATAGTGTCTGCTTTAGTGGCTGATTATGGGATGGACCCCCAGATGGGGCAGTCTCTGGATGGTCCATCCTTTCATCTTAGCTCCAAACGTTGTCTCTGCAACTCCTTCCATGGATATTTTATTCCCTATTCTGTTGTGAACTTTCTAACCCCACTTCTAACTTGCAGTCTTGATTACAAGAGGATGACTTCAAGACCTATCCCACAGACCTTTTTTCTGACTTCCTGTGCCATATCTTGCTTTTCTTATTAAAAGTATTTAATTCTGGTCTGGAAAGAAATCTCAGTCTACAAAGCACTTGCTATGCAAGCAAGTGGGCCAAGGTTTGGATGCCCATCACTAAGGTGAAAAAAATCCAGTTACATGTTACTGCCCACTTGTAGTGCCATGACTGGGGAGGCAGAGTCAGAGGATCCTTGAGGCAAACTAACTATCCAGATTAACCACACCTGTGTTATGGGTTCAGTGAGTGATTTTGCCACAGCAAATTATATTGAGCATGACCGAGGAAACACCCCATATCAGTTGCTGGTCTCTAGGCACAGATGTACCTCATAAATCTGTGCCTATGCATATGCTAACATGTAACAAGTCTATACAGCACACATACACACACAAAGAAAAAATCCTTTTATACCATTTTCTTTTGTGTGCTATGTAAATCCAGATAGTCCATTATGGATATAGCTTTAATATTTAGGCCTTAATCAACCTTTGGAGATGAATCCGAGAGTGACAACTATTGACTTTGCCTTCTGAGTCATCCATTAACCCCAAGAAATATTTTACATGTAAAAGTCCACTTTTCTGTTACTTCTTTACTGAAACATGTGTATGAATCTCTCCTATCTGTAATAGAATAGGTCCTCATTTCTGTAGTACACAGTTCAAATGACCCCAAATGATGACTATGGTAGTAGTAATTAGTTAATGAATATTGGACTAATATGGCGTTTCTTGTAAATAATACTTCACAGATTTTTTTGCATTGAATTTTGTGAAAGACATTAGCTAAGAGGAAAATAGTTATTCCATTGTGTTAAGTACTAGATATAAACCAGCATTCCAACTGGTTATCCAAGATATGAATAGCATTATATAGCTTGAACAGCACATATCTAGGAATACACACACACACACATACATATACACACACATATATATATATATATACACACATATATATGTATGTATGTGTATATATATATGTATTTAACAACAATTAATGTAAGAAAAGGTCATGAATTTTAAATGAGCAAGGAGTAGTATATGAGAGGTTTTGGATGGAGAAATGGATGGAAAAGATTATAGAATTGCATTACCATCTCAAAAATAAAAATTTACTATAAGCCATCAGTCTTTCACAATTTATAGGTGTTGTCATGTGTATTATGAATTACATACAAAAAATTAAACATAAATATGATTAGAGTCCCAAAGCAAACCTTTCCCTTGTGGGAGATCTTATGCCTCTGTGGATCATGGGTCCACTGAATAATAGACATTTCTCTCCTGTTGGGTATCTTCATTATGAGAATGACTGCCATTAAGTATACGTGACTATGAAATCCTCAAACTGTAGCTAGCAAGAGTGAGACAATGCATTTTAAACTTTCTTTAACTATAATTGATTTCTACTTGAATGGTCCAGGAGTCTGGGAAATAGATCAGTGGCAGAGTACTTGCCTAGCCAATACAGTTCTCTAAGCTCTATCCCCCAACATTGCAAAATAATAAAGGCAAATAAAGGGGGTTGAGTAATTGACCTATTCAAACGTAATCAAAAGTGACTATTGAACACCACAAATCTAGAGGAAGTAAAGTTCCACTAAGAACATGTAGTCTAGAAAGAGAACATTGTCTTTGACCTAGACCTATAGCATCCATTATACATGAAAGTACTCTCTTAACTAATCCACTTATAAAGATATTAATGACATGTTTTCTCCATTGGATCTTTAATAAGCATCCTCTTCTTCTTTAACCCCATCTTTCATAGTTCCCTGAACATTTGCTAGCATCCTCTTGCCCATGTGCTTCTTGGGCTGGCTCTACTGGTGTGGTCTGAGACATTCCTTCAGTGGATTCAGGTGACTTTTACTGATTGCCTTTCTCTAGACTCCCTGATGGTGTCCTCTGCCCAGCCTACCCACCCTACACTTTTATTAGCATGAGGTCTTCACATCCTTCCAATCTTCCGAAATTCATCCTGTAACAATTAAGGTGTTGTCAGGAGATGTAAATTGCATTTTCAACCTATTATGATTTTCCAAGCACTCCATGGGGACTAATTTAAATGGCAGCCTCATCTCCCAATCTCATCTTAAGCGATTGTTTAAGAGCAATATGTTCTTTTAATCTGCTGGGTAAAGTCTCTCTTGAAAGATGCTTCACTGTTTAATATTAGATAAAATAATTCTGCTGGGTTGTTCCTCACATCTCTGCAGTAAAATAGAACTTAATATACAAGGATTGTTTAAGAATATCTTGAGAAAAGCTGGATTGTAACTCTCAAGTTCTGGCAGCACAGCTGCTCGGGCAGTGAAGGAAGTCTCTTCAGTTTGTTGCCTCTCCAAAGAATGCTTTAGGCTGCAAGCCAACTGTGCTGCAGGAGATTTTAGGACATTTCCACATGATGTAAATTATAGACATGTTTAATATGATGCATTTTGTTTTCTAGAGTTACAAGTCACTGGATACACAGCTCCTTTTTATTGCTGCTGTACATTAATCACACACATACACACCCTCAGAAAGTCATCTTGGAAACCTCACATGTAGCCAACCAGATCATGGCATCTATATTCAACTTTGGGCCTTGTATTGCTTTATTTTCTCATTACTCTGACCAAATACATAACAAGAAGCAAATAAAAGATAGAAGAGTTCATTTAGGCTCACACTCCACCTGGCACAGCACATTTTGGCAGGGATGCTGTAATGGCAAGAGCTTGACCAGCTAGTCACATCACATTCTCAACCAGAAAGTAGAGAGAGATAATTGCTGATACTCAGCTCACTTTCTTCTTTTTATTAAATGTGGGATAGTAACCTATGGAATGGTGCAACCCACACAGAGGACAGTCTTCCTACTTTAATTAACTCAATCTAGAAAATTTCTTATAGTCATCCAGAGGTTTGTTTCCATGGTGATTCTAGATCCCATAAGTTGGCAATCAAGATTACCACCATAGTCATATGAATTAGGTCATTGATAGAAAATAGAATCTCAGCAAAAATAGTACAAAATAATCTTTAACAACAAGTAATTTACTGAGCAGGTTCACATCCCCCAGTTTTATCTTTAGATGAAACAAGAAGTGTATCAACATATTATAGAGTAAAAAAATTTATTTAATGATCAAGGTGAACTAAACATAAATGGAGAAAAAAATTAATTAAAAGTAACAGAAAGAATAAGAAAGAATAGAACTGAAAGAGAAAACTGATGCTGTAAATTCTCAGGTGTGCCTTCCTCATTCAATCTGTTGTGCTGTTATATCAACTGAACTATAAGCAGCACCTAGTATGTATGTGTGTGTGTGTGTATATATATATATATATATATATATATATATATATAATTGAATATTTATCACTTTTTCCAGATGTCACTATTCTTTTACTGTAGCAAAGTTCACAAGAAATTTTAAAGTTAATTTTAACATAGAATCTGAAATATAAGATGTTCAAATTCTGTAGCATTACATTAAAATCCATTTTCTAAAAAAATAAAATAAAAAGGAATCAATTCTTCAACTAAACCAATAATATAAGGACATGCCTAATTTAAATAATATTAATAATTCAGAATCATTTGTAGGTGAGAACAAAATGCCATTTAATGTCTACAGCAATTATGTTTTATTCTTGGGATGAAATAAATAGCAATTCCAGAATATTTAAATTATCATCATTGATTAAAATGGAAAACATAAGCTTAACAGTCTGTAAACTGTAAAGGAATCAGAAAACATTCTAATCAATGGTAATTTGGCCCAAGATATTTTGGTTTTTTGGGGGTTTTTTTTGTTTGTTTGTTTTTTGTTTTTTTTTTGTTTTTTTTTCAAGACAAGATATTTTAAAAGAAAATTTCTATAAAATTAGTATAGGAAATAATTTTCATGATATTTAACAATTCCTGGGTTTCACAAAGTTTGTTTATTTATTTGATTATTACTTACTCCATGACTATCATATCTTCTCTTAGATAAGATGTGAAGTGTCATGAGCTTCTCAGAGCCAACCATAGGGCCAGGCTGCCTGTGTCTGAGAGCACTTGTTCCAGCCAATCTGTGCACAGTCCCAGACAGGCATTTCTTCTTGTTTGAGCTCAGCAAATATCATTTTTTCCAGTGAAGAAGAGAATAGAAACATTCCAGAAATATTGTAGATATAAATTATCATTTTAGTGCTATCCAAATTCTGACTAAAATACATGTGAATAGAACACATTTCAAATGATGTTTGACAAAGGCAATAATAAACATGAGTCAGCCTTCAAAATAATGTATATTAGATACAAATAATTTAGCTACATTAAAATCTGACAGGACCTGCAAAGAATTTATAACCATTTTCTAAAAGATAGGACGCATGTCTAAAATGATAAACACTCATCAAATGGCAGTAAGTACAATTTATAGAGAACATGAAAACAGTAGTGAGGTTGGGTCTTCAGTATCAATATCTATCCTGTTATTACTGATGCATAACACTCCATCACAGATTGCTTGTGCTAGCAACAAATATTTGCAGTTTCTCTGCACAAGGGACAGCAGATTTTTCTCATCTGGGGAAAGATCTGGTTTTAGCTTGTTCAGGCAACTAAAACAAAATGTTGTAGGTGGCTGGGTGACATTTATCTGTCAATATTTTGCACCGACTTCTGAGATACTTCCGGCTACTGGGATAGTTGCATTTTGGAAAGGCTCTTCTGCCAGGTGAGAACCTGTTGAATTCTCTTCACATCCTCACTTGACAGGAGAGAGCTATCCGTGGCCTGTTTTTATAAGGAAATTAATTCTGTTAGTGACAGCTCTACTCTTCTCATTGAATTAATTCTCCAAAGCAACATTTCCAAATGCTATCCCCATGGAAGTTAGAGTTTCAGTGTATGAATTTTGGAAAGCAGTGAACATGTACTGCGCAGTACCCTGAAGGGCTGAGAGTCTTTCATATGCTTGGAGACAGCCATATCCAGACATGAGCTGGAAAGGTTAAAAGGATGGACTTGCTTCAGATTCTCTGAACACATAGAGTAAACCACCAGGTGGGTATGGAGTTCTAGCAGCCAAATGTTTGGCTATAAGAACGGCAGTTCTAAGGTTCTGCCTTTCGAGTCTGAAGTTTCAGATGATGTACTTCAGAAGGTCAATACTACTAAATCTGTCAAATGCACTGGCTATAAGTCCACTAATGAGACTTTGACCAACCCTCTCTAGTAACAGCTGAAGTGAAATAAAAGACTAGAATCATTAAATACAACAAAGTGGATAAGTATATTTACTATGGTATACCATTGACCATGGAGGTATAAAGTTAGATTTTTCCATACTAAAATTTTTATTAAAATACATAGTTGTGAAATATTTTCTCTAATTTTCAAGTCAAAAATTAGATTATTAATTTTCATGCATTATTTTGACTTAGAATAACCTAATTTAGATATTCTGGGTTCACTGTGATATTTTGACACATTCATTTAATGCTTACTGAAGAGTAATTAGTATTCATTCACTTCTAAATTTTTTATGTTTGAGTTCCTCATGCTCCTCTCTACAAAATCTTTCTAAAATATATAATGTTAATGTTAACTATAGTCATCTAGTCACCTGTCTATGGTGAGAGACTCCAAAAATTATTCCTCCTGGCTAACCTTGCCTCACTCACCTTTTTTTTCTAGCCTCCACTTTAACACCGCTCTTCTCTTCCCTTCTCAACCTCTCACAATCACTATACCACATTCAGAACAATGTTTCTTAGCTCCCATCTAGGAGACAGTCCACTTACTATTTCTGTCTACATTCAACTCCCTTTGTTCACCTTAGTCCTCCTATGAGTTTTACACTTACATGTGGTTTAGTGATGCAATTATCTTTCATGTTTTCATGTGGCATTCCCTTACACATATCAGGTAGAGCAGATCTGGAAGTGATGCATTTCTTCAGCTTCCTCTCATCCTGAAGAGTTTCTGTTTTCCCCTCTTTTCTGAAGCATAGCTTTGCTGGATTTCCATTTTTTTTGTTGTTGTTGCTAATTATTTTCTCCCAGTTTTATCATGATCTTCTATCATGTGTTATTCTGCTTCCTTCTGTCCTGCAAGATTTCTATTGATAAACATGTTCTCAATCTACTGAGAAGAGCCATAAGTGTGGTTGGTGTATTTATCTCACAGTGTTTTCAACTCCATTCTTTTCTTGTATTTTTAGTTTTATTGTAATATGTCATGGGTGGAGATGTGTTTTTGCCATGTTTCTTTAGGTACTGAGAGATCTCCTGGACCTGGTTGTCCACTTCTTTCCCTTAAATTAGGGAAATTATTATCTAGAGTTTTTTTTTTTTACCACATTTTCTATGCTCTTTCTTTTTTGTCCTTCTTGATATAAAATTTGAATACTCCCTTATTGGAAGGTTCCCAAAGATGATTACAAAAAAATATCTTGTTCTTGTCCTCTTCCTCCTCCTCCTTCCTCTTCTTCCCCATTAGCCTTCTCTTTCCCCTCCCCCTTATCTTTTTCCTTCTAATTCATCCTATTGGCTGACCGAGTTTTCAGAAGATGGGTTCTTAATGGCACATTCTTTTAGTTTGTTTTAAAGCTTTTAATTGAATATTCTGTTTGACTTAGCTCTTCACTTCCAAGATATTCCACAATCTCTCTTTGTTGAATTCCCATTTATATCATAAATTATCTTAACATTTTGAATCACCTATGGTTTACAAAAGTTAATTTAGTATCATAAAAGTATTCTTTATAAAGTATGTTATCAGTATGCTTTCTTTGAAGTCTACTTCTAGAGCAGTGTACCTTGGAAGGTATTGCGTGTAATCCCTTTTCAATTTTCTTCTGAAACAATATCATGTATTTTATATCAAAAGTTTCTTATAGGGATGGATGTTAAAGGATTGGTGACATACACTTGTGCCATGATTTGAAGGTGTAAAATCTTCAGGAGATGGTGCCTCCACCAAAAGCTTATGTTTTTTTGGGATATGACCTTGAAGAAGATATTGAGACTGTTTACTGCTTCCCATTACTTATGCCTCATATGTACAATGAGGTAAGGTAATTTTTGATTCTATATGCCTCACTATAGGCCCAAATGCAACAGGGCCAAGCAATCATTGACTAAAACCTTTGAAATAAAATCCCATAAAAAAAATCTTGGTTCTTTAATAAGGAAATACTCAGGTGTTTTGACACATTGATAAACTAATCCACATTGCACTGAGATCTGTATTTTGGGTGGATTAGTTGTCTGTGACAAATGTTAAGTTGTATTTCATAATAAATGTTGGTCTTTTGAACATGTGTCTGGGGATATTGACTTTGTGGGATATATTGGCTTTGTTTCAAGTTGTGTATTTTAGAATAGTCCCAGGATAGCTACTATGTCAATGGAGTGGTAATGCCAAAAATATAAGGCACAGTGGTGACATGCTGTTGGACCAAGAAGTGGCTTAGATACTTAGTTATCAGTGAAGGTAAGCAGTGCAATCTTGGAATGCACACCTGTGGTATGGAGAGGTAGAGAATGCCTATAGCTCAGACTAAACAGCATAGTATATTTGGACAACTATGGCTGGCTTCTCAGCAGATTACAGATCTTGGAATAAGTAGAACACTCATGTTGCCTGCTACCAACCTTATGGGGGTGGTGCCTTAGGATGATTAGAATGTAAACTTGCTAAACTGCTTGTTCTGATTATAGTCCTGACTAGGGTTAATTATGAAGCTTGGATCAACTAGAGCTGCAGCTCAGACAACTGCAATGCTTTTCAGTGATATGGATATTAGCTTATCTACTCCCTAATATGTCACCCATCACAGAATCCTGCAATATGGACAAAGACAAAGTCTGGACAAAGTCCTAGAGATAAAAGGAATGCATTTTTTTTCCAAAGTAAATCTATAGTACAGACTCTGAGAAATTCCCCAACCTCTTTGACCCAAGCTTCTCCAACTAAACACTAGGATGAGGTAAATTTGTGTGTAATAACCAGAGACATGTCCTGGAAGACTTTCTGTATTCTTCATCCTTCTCTGAAGAACATCTATAGACAAGTAAACAGAGTTGAGTTTGTGTCTTTGTGAGAGAGAATCTTGTTTCTTCATTGCAGTTTCAGTATCACTTATTTAAAAATGAAGCCATTTATTTGTTATTTTGCTTCTTTGTGGTGAACAAGTCAAGTACTGGGTACCTCTGTCAGGTCATTCTCCCATCCTCAGTAAATATATTGTCCATGTCATTACATGATATATTTAATTACACATTTAAGCCCTAAGAAAAATGCATGTTTTCTTCTACATTAATTGATAATTTAAAATTAATTTTGTTATAACAGAAAAAATGTCAACAAAACTGCAAATTATAAACCATATGGGCAATTTTCTTTGCCTCTGTACTTATAATAAAACTAGAAACAAATAGAATAAACAGATGTTTAACATTGGAAACCAATAACAGAACAATTTTTAAAATCTTCTAAATATCTGTCAAAGAGGAAATCAAAATTAAAATTACAGACTCTTTAGTACTAAAGAATATATCACATGGAAGGATACATGGGATATAAGTAGGTCTGACAAACAAAAGTATATGTTCATTTGAAGCTTAATTCTAACTCTGATGCATTTTGAAAAGGAGACTACATTATTATACCTGATTTTGTCTCTATAATGTTCTCATCTGCCTGCTTACCTATTCTCTACCTATCTACCTAGATATCTGTATCTTATTCTCTTCACCTATCTAAGGTATCTCTCTAGACAACATTTATTTTTTATTTCCTTTTTTTCTCTATGTATCCCAGCTGTCATGGCAGAAAAAATCTAAATGACGATCAACAAAACATTAGTGCAGTAAATGGAATCACATTTCAATAAAAATTTGCACTTTTACATGATAAAAGTGTGTATATTTATTAAGCAAACATGGACAAATACTTTTGATAGTAGCATTAAAAAGAAAAGTTCAAACAAGGATACATAAGAAAACTTTTCATATATAATGTATATATGAAACCCGGAAGGAAGTGGCAGAAGCATCTATTCTATCTCTCTTTCCTGTTTTCTCTTTTTCAGAGATTTAGGTGGGTATGCACATACATATACATGTGCATGTGTGTTTATAATTTACCATCTAGAACATAGCCTTTTGCTTCAGTAACTTAAGCACTATAACCCCATTTCCATTCCCAGTGGTGTGTTTAAGAGGTGGTATGTGACTCAATTATAATAAATGGTATGAAGGTACATTTCCTTGGGGGCTATAGAAATGCTTTCTTGTTCTTAAAAGGCTGAAAGAGTGGCTGTTTTTCAACTCAATGTTTTGGTATTTCCATGTAATGCTTAGAAACTGCTGTAGCTACCCTGCAACCCTGAGGGAAACTAAGTCAATAAGATGTGAGCTGCTAAAGAGAAAACTTCTATTTAAAGTCACTGAATAAACTAGGCTGAATAAAAGTTCTCTTGATCTTGTTTTATAAGATACTGCTATGGTTTGCATGTAAACACCTTACCACAAACACATGGGTTTAAAACCATTTGACCCAAGCATGATACTCTTGTTTCAGACAATCATGGGAACTTTATATCATGGAGCACATAGAAGATGTCGCTACTATGTGCAAGAATTTAAAGGGTATAATTCACCTCTAACTCTGGCTTGGCTTTTTGCTCCCTATGTGAGGAAGTGGCTGCCAGATGTCCCTTGTCACTATGGATCTGTACTTTGCCTTCCCTATCATAATGGGCAGAAATCCCCTGAAAGGATAAGTCAAAATGTCAATTCATCCTACTGATGTTGCTTCCCTCATATATTTTGTTACAGTTGGGAGGAAGTTCAGAACACAGAAAGTTGGTACAAAATAATGGTGTTGTTACTGTGATAAGCCTTCCTGTGTGGGCTTTAGGGTAATGTCCTGGGCAATGCTTCAGGAACTGAGCTTGAGAAGTTCTACAGTGCTGTAAACAGGGCTTGGTGGATAATTCTGTTTGAAGCTCAGAAGTACAGAATATCAGAAGAGAGAAATACAATAAAGCCTGAGCTCATGAGCTTTCAAGTGAAGACAAGGAGTATACGGGAACTGGACTAGAGGTTGTTGTGTTATATTTCTGAAAGAAACAAGATACCTTCTGCTCATGCCCCAAAATATCAGTGATTCCCATTTCAAAGGTAAAGTATGAATTCATTTGGTAGAAGAAAATCTAAGACATTACAACCTTTAGGCTGTGATATGGCACTCACTCACTGTATCAAAACCAGGTTTACAGTGAGATTTTAGAACAAAAATCATCATAGGAAAGTAAGGACAAGGCATAGGAAGGTGAAGAAAATAATGGCTGCAGAGAAGGCTGGAAACACCAAATAGCCATAGTTATTATAGAGAGCAGCAGTATCTAAGAGAAGAGAAAGTTTGCTGTGCAACAAAATGAAAGATGTTTTGAGAGCAAGGCTCCACCTAGGGCATCAAAGCTCTAGGGTAAATTTAAATTCACAAGAAAAACACATAATTCATTTGAAATGCAAATTCATTTTTAAATATTTCATTTAGAAAGAAATTGTCTGAGAATATATGACTTCCAAGGTGTTTTGGCTAAATAGGACCACCTGTGGGAATGTTTTTACAGGTTCAGTTATTACCAAGAGACTTTCAGACTATTGTAACCATGGTCTTAGGGGGGCTAAGCTATATCTCTGATGGTAGCAAGCTTAATGTTCTCCATATGGTCTTATTTTTATACACATAAAATGCAAACATGATTGGAGTCATTGGGAGTCTGTCCCAAAGTTCCTGAAGAAAATGTGAGTTTGGGCAATGTGTAATGGAATGAGATTTCCTGCAGAGAGTCCCTGAGTTGCCAATGTACAAAACTGCTAGGATAAAGTCAAGTTCCAAAGAAAACCCCAGGGTTTTTAAGATGCAGATGCTCAGATGTAGACTATCTACTGTGGACAACTGTAGGCTCTTAGGTACAAGAGAGAATTCATATGTGCTACAAGTGGCAGAATCACAGGGATGGGACTGCTGAGACCAGTTGGAGCTCAGATGATAAGATGATACACAATGATTCCAGTCAATGATCTACAGAATTAACTATTTATTTCACTCAGCCATCTCCAATTGTTATCCTCCAATTTTTCCTTTTACAATGGAAATGATCACTTTGTTCCATTACATAATTGAAGTGTTTAGCTTATTTCTTGGTTTTAAAGAGATTCAAGTTCAGGTTTTGCTTTGAGTCTCAAAAGAGATTTTGGAGATTTTATTTAGAACATTCAGAGACTATTTGGAATTGGAACACTTCGGAGACTCCTAAGACTGTGCTGACATTTGAAATTGAGTTGAATACATTTTGCTTTGGATGATAGGAGCTTATAATACACACAATAGTAATGTAAAATATCTCCTAGAGTTGCATGAGTTTGAACACCAGGTCTGTAACTGATGGCATTGTTTTACAGACTGTAAAACCTTTGGGATGGGAGACATGGATTCAGTTTATGAGTCACTAGGAGCAGCCTTTAAAGATCATAGCCTTCTGGTCCCATTCTCTATTTCCTAATCCTCCAAAATATGATCCAGTGTTTTGCCTCAGGCTCCTGCCATTACTCACACATTGTGTCTTCCTTGTGGGAAATACTGTAATTCTTTGAAACTGAACAGAAATAAAACCTCCTTCCTGTAATTATTTCAGTAGAAGTTCTGTCACAGTGATGAGAAAAGTCTCTAATATACAAATTCTTCCTCCCTATCCTTCTATTTGGTCTGTTGTTGCCTCCTCCAGATGACGTAACCTTACTTGAGATCAAGTACTAAGGTATAGTATGTGTTGAGTGTGTACTTCAAGGATTTGTGTGTTAATGATTCAAATTTCAAATTTTGGATTATTTGCCATATAGCATCCTCTATTTTAGTATAAAAATATCTGATTCTTTTAGTAGCAGCAGCAGAAGAAATCCCATTATATTAAAATGTATCTATTTCAAACTTCAATTAGACCCCTTCTGTCTGGTCCTTATTGCTGGGGCAGATACCTAGCAGGTCTGCTCCCTTGATCCATCTTAGAGGACTGGCTGCACTCAGAGCAGTTGGTAAGAACTCCCACCCCTCCCCTACTCCCTGAGTCCTAGAGTTGCTGCTGGGAGATTGGTGGACTTGGGACCCATCACCCAGGAAAACCCCCATCCTCCTGAATACCACTTACCTTTTGTCCCTTCCACCCATTCTGCCCAGTCCTTGCTGCTAGGGCAAGGACTAGTTGCTCCTAGTTGGTCTGCTCTTGTGAAGATCCATATCCCAATCCAATCCTAGAGGACCTCCTGCAATCAGAGCAGTTGAGGATCCTCTGCTCTTAGAGCAGTTGAGGAGCAGTTGCACAAAGAGCAGTTGGACAATAGCTTGATTGTTCCACTGATGACCCAACAGTCTGAAGGCCTACCAGGAGATCTGCAGCCAGGGCAACAGATCAGCAGCTTCTCTGTCCCTGTGAAGAACCCCTATTTGGAAGGCCCCACAGATGATCTGATACAGCCAGGGCCTCAGACCTACAAGGAGACCTGAAGCAACCCAGGAACAAAAAAGGCAGACTCCATACAGTCACACAGACCAACAAACACCAGGGATATTGAAATGGCAAAAGACTAGTGCAAGACCATAAGCAACAGAAGCCAAAGTACGTGGGAATCACAAATAGAGGTGAACTTGGAAATGGAAACTCTAGGAAAGAGGTCAGGAATTGCAGATGTAAGTATTACCAACAGAATAGAAGAGACAGAAGAGAGAATCTCAGGGGTAGAAGACACAGTAGAAGAGATTAACATAACTGTCAAAGAAAATTCAAAACAACAACAACAACAACAACAACAACAACAACAACAACAGCAACAACAACAAAACCTGCTAACCCAAAGGATACAGGAAATTCAGTACAAAATTTAAAAAAAGGCCAAATCTAAGAATAGTCAGAATAGAGTAGAACAAAGATTCCCAGCTCAAAGGTCCTGAAAATGTCTTCAACAATATCATAGAGGAAAACTTCCCCAACCTAAAGAAAGAGATGGTTATAAAGGTACAAGAAACCTATAGAACATCAAATAAATGGGACCAGAAGAGAAAATCCTCTTATCACATAATTATCAAAACATTAAATGAGCGGAGCAAAGAAAGAATATTAAAACTATGGGGGGGTGGGGTGTAAGTAACATACAATGGTAGACTTATCAGAATTACACCAGACTTCTCAACAGAGACAATGAAAGGCAGAAGAGCTGGCAGTTGTGGCACAAACCTTTAATCCCAGCACTTGGGAGACAGAGGCAGGGGGATTTCTGAGTTCGAGGCCAGCCTGGTCTACAGAGTGAGCTCCAGGACAGCTAGGGCTATACAGAGAAACCCTGTCTCATAAAACAAAAATCAAAACAACATAAAAAAGCCAGAAGAGCTGGGTAAGAGGTCATGCAGACTCTAAGAGAACACAAATGCCAGTCAAGGCTATTATAACCAGCAAAACTCTCAATCAACATATGTGGAGAAACCAAAATAATCCAGGACAAAGACAAAACCAAATTCAAACAGTATTTATCTACCAACCTTGCCCTACAGAGGATCCTGAAAGGAAAACTCCAACACAGGGAAGATATCTGCACCAAAGAAAGGACAAGACATTAAGCATCTCACAACAAAGGCAAAATCAGAGAGCCACAAACACCTAAAGCCACCTACAAAAACAAACATATCAGCCACAGTCTTCTCTCTTTAGTACCTCTCAATGTTAATGGACTCAACTCACCTAAAAAAAGACATAAGCTAACAGACTGGATATGGAAACAAGATCCAGAATTTTACTGCCTTCAAGAAACACGCCTTAATAAGGAAGACAAGCACTATCTCAGAGTAAAGGGATGTAAAAAGGTCTTCCAAGCAAATGGTCCCAGGAAGCAAGCAAGAGTTGCCATCCTAATATCAGACAAAATAGTCATTTGTCCAAAAGTTATCAAGTATGATGAAGAAGGACACTTTTTTTAGTCAGGATTTCTATTCCTGCACAAACATCATGACCAAGAAACAAGTTGGGGAGGAAAGGGTTTATTCAGCTTACACTCACACATAGCTGTTCATCACCAAAGGAAGTCAGGACTGGAACTCAAGCAGGTCAGGAAGCAGGAGCTGATGCAGAGGTCATGGAGGGATGTTACTTACTGGCTTACTTCCCCTGGCTTGCTCAGCCTACTCTCTTATAGAACCCAAGACTACCAGTCCAGGGATGGTCCCACCCACCAGGGGCCTTTCCCCCATAGGTTACTAATTGAGAAAATGCCCCACAGCTGCATCTCATGAAGGAACTTCCCCAACTAAAACTCCTTTCTCTGTGATAACTCCAGCCTGTGTCAGGTTGACACACAAAACCAGCCAGTATAGACACTTCATATTCATCCAGGGGAAAATCCACCAAGACAAAGTCTCAATTATGAACATCTATGCCCAAAATGCAAGGACACCCAAATGCATAAAGGAAACTTTACTAAAACTTAAAACACACATTAAACCCCACACAATAATAGTGGGAGATTTCAACACCCCACTCTCACCAATGGGCAGGTCATTGAAATAGACACTAAACAGAGACACAGTGAAACTAAGAGAGGTTATGAGCCAAATGGATTTAACAGATATATACAAAACATTTCACCCTAAAACAAAAGAATACACCTTCTTCTCAGCACCTCATGGTACCTGCTCCAAAATTGACCATATAATTGGTAAGAAAACAACTCTCAACAGATACAAGAAGATTGAAATAATACCATGCGTCCTATCATATCACCATGGCCTAAAGCCAGTCTTCAAAAACAGTAAAAACAACAGAAAGTCCACATACACATCAAACTCAACAACTCTTTACTCAATGATAACTTTTTCAGGAAAGAAATAAAGAAAGCAATTAAAGACTTCCTGGAATTTAATGAAAATTTTGACACATCATACCCAGACTTATGGGACACAATGAAAGCAGTGCTAAGAGGAAAGTTCATAACACTAAGTGCCCTGGTACAGAAATTAGAGAGATCTCACACTAACAACTTAACAGCACTCCTGAGAGTTCTAGAACAAAAATGAAGCAAACTCACCCAAGAGGAGTAGAAAGCAGGAAATAGTCAAACCCAGGACCAAAATCAACCAAATTGAAACAAAGAAAATAATACAAAGAATCAGCAAAACCAAAAGCTGGTTCTTTTGGGAGAATCAACAAGATAGATAAACCCCTAGTCAAACTAACTAAAGGGTCAAGTAATAAAATCAGAAGTGAAAACAGACACATAACAACAGAAATGGAGGAAATTTAAAAAAATCATCAGATCCTACTATAAAAGCCTATACTCAACAAAACGAAAATATCTAGATGAAATGGATGGTTTTCTAGACAGATGCCACATGCCAAAACTAAACCAAGAACAGGTTTTAAAACAAGAACCTAAATAGGCCCATATCACACAAGGAAATAGAAGAAGTCATTATAAACGTCCCAACCACAAAAAAGCACAAGGTCAGATGGATTTAGTACAGAACTCTACTAGACCTAGAAGATCTGATACCAATTTTCTTCAACCTATTCCATAAAATAGAAATAGAAGGAACACTACCTAACTTGGTCTGTGAAGCCACAATTGCTCTGATAACTAAACCATACAAGGACCCAACCATAAAAGAGAACTTCAGACCAGTCTTGTTTATGAATATTGATGTCCAGTGACAGACTCAAAATGAGATCCAGCTCAAGAGGAGGCCCCAAGGCCTGACACTATAACTGAGGCTATGGAGTCCTCACCAAAAGGTACCTATCATGACTACCCTCTGAAAGACCCAACAAGCAGCTGAAAGAGTTAGATGCAGATATTTGCACCCAAGCAATGGACAGAAGCTGCTGGCCTCTGTTGTTGAATTAGGGAAGGCTGAAAGAAGCTGAGGAGAAGGACAATCATATAGGAGGACCAGCAGTCTCAATTAATCTGGACCCCTGAGATCTCTCAAACACTGGACCACCAGACAGCATACACCAGCTGATGTGAGGAACCCAACACACATACAGTTTAGGATTTTTTGGTCTGTGTTCATTCAGAGATGATGTACCTAACCCTCAAGAGACTGGAGTGCCCAGGGAATTTAGAGGTCAGGTTGGTAGGAGGTGGGGATATCTATGTGTAGAGCAGTGTTTGTGGAGGAGGTATGGCATATGGAACAGTTGGAGGGTGGATGGGGGGGGGGCGAATAAAATATGGAGTGTAAAAAAATAAAAAATTTAAATTAAAAAATCTCAGTTAGCCACCAGTAGAACTATTTCAGATGATGGTCAAGTATGTTTTTACAAAAGATTACCAAGTCCATAAAGAAGAAGCAGCATGATATAATCAACAGAACAGAGCAGTGTACAAGTAGAAAACTGAGGGTGTAAGTTTTTGTTTGTTTGAGTCTTCATTCAGGCCACATTTGCCTCTAACCCTAGGTCGTCAAGAATGATCTAAACTTTTTTCGATCTAGACTTACCAACTTAACAAATTTGAATTTTAAATTTTTCTTTTGGTGTTAGTACTTTTGTGGTATTGCTTAATATAATGTCTACCATTCAGCAGGCATGAAAAAAAGAAATGGTTTCTGTGGCCATCAAATTTCCACTATTACAAGGACATTTGGAAACAACTGAGAAAATGAAAAATATTAAAAACAAAAATTATTTCATAATTTAAAGGTAATACATGGAAATAATTAGAAATTGTAAGATAAGTATAGGAAGTTATTTTTCCAACTATAAACCAAATTACAGTTCACACACACACACACACACACACACACACACACACACACATATAATATTTTGATAATATATAATGGCAAAATGATTACACTATCAAACTAGTTAAATGTACCCTTAGTGTTATACATAGATTAGGTAAGATTCACTCTCACTGAAAACTTCAATTTACAATTCATGTTATTAAATATAGTTGCCATAATTATTTTACATAGAATCATCAAAACTAAACTTGCAACATAAGGGGAACCATGCAAATAGTTGTCAGTGGTGTGTAGACCCTGATGCAAACATGAAGGGTGGATAATAGGCTCAAGGAGAGAAATGAGGTGTGTTTAACAGGTGAGAGTAGCAGGAGATGGGTACCGAAAAGAGCCTGGATTTTATTTCAAACACATTGCAAAGATCAAGGGTCTTAAGAGGAAAAATGGCATGAATAAAATCCTATTTTTAAAAGTTTATATGATTTGTGAAAAAAATGTCGTTGTCAATTATTGGAACTCATCCTTTATTTAGGTTGCTTCTGAGTTTAACTTACTTGCATCAAAGCCAAGGTTAGAGGGGTTTCTAGGGTTCTTTCAGTTCAAGTGAGAGAGTTAAGTAGTTCAGACTAAGAATATTTAAATAATACTTGGTTTGGGTCCCATTCAAGCAAAGCAAACTCACCCAGGTTTGCTAGCTTCAAGCAGTTTAGTTTACTGTAGGAATTAAAGCATGTAGACTTAAAACCTTCATCTTTCAGCCCAACCTTCTCAGTGTAGTACCATGCTCTTCCCTGGGAGCTTGAGGGCTCAATCCTAACAGTGTTTTAACCTCTGCAGAGGTAAAGCTTCTGGAAGAAATAAGGTGGAGACTCTAAGACCAAATCTATCTCATACCTAATCTTATGGTCTATACACCAAGGCACTGTGACTGTGAGGTCAGAGTCATGTTTCTACCACTGGGTAGTTTGCAGAGAGATTGATTTCTTCCAATTGTCACAGTAGAGTTTCACTGTAATAGGGAAATTTTCACTGGAAAGTTAGAGGCGTGTTTGCCATGGAAAGGCTACTATGAATAGCAGAATGCAAAGCCTCCTTAGGTTTATAATCTCATAAGCTTTTAAATCTTATGTTAAATGTCGTTGGCTCCTCTTAGTGGAGCCTTTTTTCAAATGGTCAAGAGAACACTGAGAGTAAAAACTAATCCAATATAACTAATGTTATATTATGACTAAAATAAGAAATCACCTTTCAAGGTAGGTCTCTATGAGAACATGATGTATGCATGTATGTATGTGAATGTGTGTATGTATGTATGTGCCTATCATGTATTACCATGTATATATCTATCATCTACTTATATTATCTATCTATCTATCTATCTATCTATCTGTCTGTCTGTCTGTCTGTCTGTCTGTCTGTCTGTCTGTCTGCCTGCCTGCCTGCCTGCCTGCCTGCCTATCTATCCATCCATCCATCCATCCATCCATCCATCCATCCATCCATCCATCTATCTATCTATCTATCTATCTATCTATCTATCTATCTATCTACCTATCTATATATTGTTTCTTAGGGTATGGACAGCCTTATCCATAAGTTCACACCACCAGTAGTCTTCTACCTTCTGAAACTATGAGCAATTCATTTGTGTAAATTGTTCCTTTTCGAGTAAATGACATATGTAACTGCTGTTATTTGAATGAGAAATGTTCCCTATTCACTCCTATATTTGACACTTGGTTTTTAGTTGGCTGTGCTGTTTGAGATGGCCATGGGACCTTTAAGAGGTAAAGCTTTGGTGAAAGATGCACATCATCAAGGTGATGTTCGATGGTTTGTTGCTTTACCTAATTTCCTGATCTCTCTCTCTCTGATTTCTATATGGAGATGAAAAGTGCTATCACTTAATTTTATATTCCTGCTATCAAGCCTTACCTGCTGTTTCACAGTGGACTGTATCAAAATAAACCCTTTCTTCCTTATGTTATTTTTGACTAAGATATTTTATTAAACAATTAGAAAAGTATCTAATATCTAAAATACCTAAGAAAATACAGTAGACAATATCTTAACTAAGATTTGCTAGAGAGACATGCTCCCTTGAAGCCCCTGTTTACAATGCTGGCATGAGGAATATCTCCTGGGTTCTGTAAGAAATGAGGAACTCTCTACCAGTCCAATCACTGTCTTTCATGCTGCTCATGCTCTATGAAAGTGACTTATCATTTCCTTTTCATTATTTTAGTCCTTTCTCTCATGATAGCCCTATTGTTATTCTCTGGCCATTATCTAACTCCAGCTATTTCCCGGAGTTATGGAAGGGAGTATGAATTTCCCATGGAGAATGAAATTAACCCTGACAATTGTATGGACATGTTATAACTTACAACAAACATTTGACTTTCAATATTATTTCACTAGCATAACAAAAAAGTCATTAAATAGAGAACAAAGAGTCATTAAGTCAAGGAAAATATTTCAAAATTATTCACATAGTGGTCTCAGTAGCATACTAGGTAAGGATACATAGTTGTGGAAATAAAAAAGAAAATTAATACATGAATTTTAATTTCTGTTCTGCATCACTTCATGGTATGTTTGAGCTTTGAAAAACTTGTTGAGGCTGCACAATTTGTAATTGGTCTAAAATAAAGCAATGTCAAAAGGAGGTAAAATGGATTCTTTAAAAGGCTAATACTTCCAATGTCAGAGGCATAATTTTTAAAGCTTTATAGAAAATTGTAAGTATTTTGGGTGTAATTGAATTAGATTATGGCTGAATTTAAAACTAATCATTTTTTTTCCTGGAAAGGAGAGTATTTATAGAATAACAAAGTAAAGCCTATCCAGCTCCTTTTCTCAAGTTATTTCAATTGCTTCCTTCGCTGTTTGTCATCGCCATTTTGCCTTAGAAATGCAGACATTTATTGAAAGGTCGATTTCTAAGTAGATTCATTTATTCTGCTTTTCAATTTTCCTTTGAAAAATAACTTCTCAACACAAAGTAAAAAAAATTGAAAGATTTACAGTAAATGTGCATTGAACAGAGTCTTTATAAAGACCAGGAAGAAGTCATACAAAGGTGAGGAGATTGGTTTGTTCTTTAGTAAAGAAAATGGTTTTCCCCTCCCCCAAGGAAGGGATCTGCTCTGATACTTAGCATGGAAGAACAACCTGCTAAATGAGAGTGACTTGTACATGCTACTGTTTAGCAGTGCTGCCGTGTCTTTGAAACTTTTATTGTTTCATATTCATTTTTAAATTTGCTTCTCTGTTTGTCTATGGCATGCATATAGATGTTTGTATGTATGTGTATAATGGTACATGAATGTCTAGGCAATAAATAAATAGTATATGTATTTATTGATTACTGTACATCTACTTTTTGAGACAAGGTCTCTCCATAAGACTGGAACTCATCACCTTTTTTAGACCAGCTACTGTTACAGCTCAGAGATTCTCTTATCTCAATTTAGTGAGGTTTGTACTTATAGGAATGCCTAGATTTCTATGTAGATCCTAGGTATTTGAATTCAGGTGCTCATATTTATGTGACCAATACTTTGCCTCTGAACCATTTTTCCCACTCCAATCCTTTACCTTTGATAGGACTAAAAATTTTATCTCATACTTCTGTCTCTCATTTACTGCTCTTATATTCTCTTTGCTCTCAAATCAAGCTTTGGTCAATTATCTACCTAATGTAAAGATCTTCTTTTGAATATGGCATGAGAATTCTTTTAAATGCTTGTTTGTTGATGAAATGGGAACTTATTTATTTACTTATGCAATGTCTCAGTAATTTAACTATTGTCCTTTAAACAGTACCTAAATATATATCTTTCTCAAACCACCTATCCACTCCTTTCTTTACGCATCACATATTCTACTAGATAACTGTCACAAGACTTGTCAAGGACAAACTCCCCTTGTGGCCAATGTGCTTTCCTCTCTCTGATTTGAGGATCTATCATCTTTTTTTTTTCCATTTCCTACATCTACTTTGTCTTTTCTAGTGGGCCATCTATATGAACTCTCCTTCATGTGTCTTGTATATCTGACAAAACTCTCACAACATATCCTGTGTCCCTGAGAACACATTAATATGTCAGCTCCATTGTAACCCAACATGTAGTTCCAGAGTTCTGAATGCTACCTTGGTCTGCTTTCTTGCATCTAATTATTTATGCTATACTCATCACAATCAAAAGCACACATTGAGCTAGATATCATGGCACACACTATTGATCCCAGCACTGGGATGCAGAGACAGGTGGGTCTCTATGATTTTGAAATGAGCCTGTTTTTTATATTGATTTTCAGTCCTGCAATAGCTACAGAGTGAGAACTTATAACAATCACATGCCTTAAAAATAGAAAAAAAAAAGTGAACATTTAAACATGCCTGTTAATGAACACTTTGCTATATAATTCCTTAAACTTTCATGCACAGTTAGAAATTTTCATAATTAAGTTGCAGGGGGAGTACCAAGGAATATTAAGGAAAGAAAATAGTAAGATAAATAAAAAGTAAGTAATAATACAAAATAATGGAAGATAATCCCACAAAAAGAATATGGCTGTCATCTTCACATTGAAATTTCTCACATAATCCCTCGAAGAGAAAGCTAAAAATAACAATGCCTTAGAAAAGCTCTTAGATTCCAATATTAAAGAATTAATATTTTTAATTTGATTTAGAAATTGGTAATCATTAGCAAAGATAATCTGGATTACATGGTTTATTTTTTAAGAATGCAATAAAAAAATGAGAAATCTACAAATCACGCTTTTAAACTGCTGAAGCAAAAGTGCTGTATTTTACATGTTTATAACCAACATAAACTTCACTTGTTAAATAAAAGTTAATAGTGATATTAAAAAGATGACACTTGCTTTCTGGTAATGTAACCATTTCTAAGAAATAAAACTGAGATCATTATTTCAAAAACCTTCAAGTATTTCAGATAGCAAGAAGAGCAAGTGAGATCTCTGAAGAGAGATGAAATAGAAGCAAGTTAAATTTGATGCATTGCTTGATAAGATCAGATGCAACAAAGTCAAATGTGGATCATTTTTATGTATGTTTCACATGGAAATTTCATATTAAATATGGTTTATAGGTACAAAAAGCATTAAAAATCAGTTGAGTATTTAAATTATTTTAATACAAACAGAGAAGCAAATTAAAACAGAGAAATTTGCAATTAAGTAAATTATGATTAGAACACAGAGAGACACAAACATACACAGGCACTGATAAATACATATATACACAGACATACTGACATACAGGGAGACATAGAGATTCAGACACATGCAGAGGATTGTATACACATGTAGTGGAATTGTACACACACACACACACACACACACACACACACACACACACATACACACACAAACATACAGGAATTTTATCCATTAATAAAAGAAGAATGAAATCATATCAACTTCCAGAAAATGTATGGAACTGGAAATCATGCTTTAAAAAAGTATGCCATACTCTTAAAGAAAAATGCCATGTAGTATCTCATATGTTGAACCTGGATTTGAATATACTTATAATGAAGGACCTAAAAACAGAAGAGAGATTGGGAGGAAAGAGGCATCAACAGGAAAGGGGGAATATAACTGTAGCGCACAAAGAGATAGAATGTTTATTATGTCAGCACTAATATGTGGGATTGCAGCTAAATACAAGCAAATGCACACATGCAAAATATATCATAGATTGAGACATAAATGTTCAAGTAAAGGTAGTTGAAGAGTGGGGTAGAAAAAATCAGAGGAAAATAAAAGGGAGAATAAAGTGTGATCAAGTTGGTATGAGCAAAGCACAATGAGTTCCATATATAGAAAATTAAAAATTGAAAAACTAAGCCAGATTGGTGGTACTAACCCTTAGTACTGGTGCTTGAGATGCAAAGGCAGGAGGCTCTCTGTGAATCTGAGGCCAGTTTAATATGTAAAATAAAATCTTGTCTTAAAACAGCAATAATAATAAATAGATAGGTAGATATATACATGGATATATTGGTAGAAACATAGATGCATAGAATAGTGCAGCGAAAAGTACTTTACATTGAACTAGAAGCTCTTTGTATTCAACGTTGTTTAGAATACAAAAAATGATCAGGATGAGCCAGTTAAATTTTTAGGTTGCTCTGATCCTTCATAAAAGAGGAGATCAATTATCTTAAAGCATAAAGGTTGAAAAATCCTAAATATATTTCTAAAGTACATATATATGTGTATATATATATATAGATAGATATATAGATATATGAATATGTGTGTGTATAATTTAAATAAGAGACTCAAGAATATAACTGTTTTATAAATGAAAATGCTTTTTAGAAAATGCACAAAATTTTCTACATGTTCAATAGGTTATTATAATGGAATAGGATTAATTAAAATAATTTGATAAAATTTTCTATTTATTTATATTAGACTATAGAAGATAGAAGGCTTGAAATTGAACATGAATTTCTTAATCCAATAGTAAACAGTAGAAATTATAGTAATCATCACACTAGTGAGAATTTGCTACCTTTCTTTCTAATTAAGGACATTTATTATAGCTCTTACGACATATTTTGAACAAATATATAGGTACAGTATGCTGAGTTCATTCATGTTGTTTTGATTCAAGGCTGATCCATATGCATTGGACAACTGTAAAGGTTCTCATCCCTGTAAGAAAAATTTTCCTCTCAAGTAGTCATTAGTTGTCTATAGTTCTTTGTCTAGGTCTGGGACTGCGCGACACTTTCTACCTTCCACATTACTATGTCTATTGCTTAGTTATGTAGATTACAGCATAGTGTGAACTTTGAAAATCTTAGAAAGACAAAGTAGAAAAATAATTTAAATGATAGAATCTTTTTGAAAACATGAATGTAGGTAAGAAGCTAGAATAAAAGGAGCAAGATTCCTAAAAGAGAAAGACAGAACGGGGCATTGTTTAAACTTCTTTCTTTATGGAAATGTCAGTTTAGAGTGTGTTACAAGAGGCTGAAATCAAAGCAGAGGGTATTCCCCGGATGGGAATGGGCCATCAGCTTGTCTAGTAGTGTTTCATCAACTTGGATTTAAACATTTGACTTGGAGTCCCTTGAAGTTAGGGCTTAATATCCAAGTTTGTAAGAAGGTACGAGAACCAAATAAGCAATCTACTAGACATTAGGGGTAGTAGTTGTTAAATTTTTACCGTGAAGGAACTAGATAAGGACAGGACAGAAAATCATCGACAACAGAGTAGAGTTTTCAGCAACCTCCTTATACAGATAAACCCAGAGATGGAGTTCAGAACACCCAAGGAAGGTTAATCATTTTTTCTTTCTCTCTAGAATAATATTTTTATTCATCATTTAGGAATTTCACATAATGCCCCTTGCTAACACTTATATTCCAGTCTTCTTAGGTCTGCACCCTCAACCCATGGGCTCTGTTCAAAAAAAGAAAGAGGAGGAAAAGGAGGAGGAGAAAAGGGGGAGAGGAGGAAGAAAAAGTAGAAGGAAGAAGAAAGAACATAAAAGAAAGAAAATGTGTGTGTGTGTGTGAGAGAGAGAGAGAGAGAGGAGGAAGGAGGAGGAGGAGGAGGAGGAGGAGGAGAGAGAGAGAGAGAGAGAGAGAGAGAGGAAACATAGTTCCAATTTGTGTTGCCCATGTACTTATTGGAGTGTGCTCAAACACTCAGTGGTCAGCCCCTTAAAGAAAATTGAGTCCTTCCACACCCACACCCCTACCAGAAACCAGCACTTGTGGAGAGGTACACTTCAGCATCCCTATTGTAATTTTTTAAAGTTCCATGGCTTTCTGTCTAGGCTGTTACACTTTCAGGGATAGGAGTGGGATCGAGGTAGTGATTGTTACAATGCTTTCTATGTCCCTCTTTCTCAACTGTGAATCTGTAGTCATTGTTACCCCTGCAAAAGTAGTTTCCTTGCCCATTACAGTAAGTGGGAGCATAGACTTCCACATCGATTTTGACCACAGCAAGGACCACAGATATCCACATGGTCCCTGGCATCAACTTACGTCAGAGACCTCAGGATGGTCTCTAGTAACAGTGCAGAATCATGATCATTTGGTACAGCAAAGACCATGAACATTAATATAGTCTCTGGGGCAACATGGGTCACAGTCTCCTGCTCCCACCTCACCCAAGACTTCAATATATGAAATGGAAATTTCTGATTGTCATGTGATGCAGACTAGTGATATTTTGCTTAAGCAGGCTCATGTGATGTTTTGCTTAAACAATTCCTGTAAGAGGACTCATGATGTTTGGAGAGAGTATAACTAGGACTCAATGGACAGTATAGGGCACTTGCATAGATAACTGTACAAGTTAGATAGATAATTGGTTGCATAGATAATTGGTCTCGTGTCTTTGCTGATCTCCACTTCCTTGAGATAGGGACAGCAGAGAACTCCTGGCATTTAGGCTAGTCTTGCTCCTGCTGACTTCTGCAGATTTGGCAAAGGCCTGGTGGTTTCTACTGGATCATGCTGCTGCTGCTGATTTGTGTTTGGTGACACTTTTGAACTAGACTGTTGGTATCCTGGGACTACTGAACTGTACTGCTGATATCCTGACAATGGAGATTGGAATTGCCCCCAAAGGACTACTTTCAAATAGGTCCACATCTACTTGTTCTATTGATCATCTTTCTCCCCTACCTTTGGACAGTGGGTTAGAAGGGGAAACGAAGCATTTGAGAACCATTATTAAAGTAGGTTTTGAAAAATCCATGTCTATAAACAGTTTCAGGCAGCAGTGAAGATCATGGACATCCATGTGAATTCACTCAGCACGACTGATGACAGACCTCAACATAGTCTCTGAGGGAAGCTGAGACCCTAGACATCAATCTGGCCTTCAGCCACAACATGAAGATACTCATGGTCCTTGGCTATAACTCAGGCCACTAACATCAACATAGTTTCAAGTGGCTACACATTCTATTCACATCAACCTGGGCCCTTGTAGCAGCATAACCCAACACATCAACATGCTTCAGGTGGTAACACAGACCAGGAACATCTACCTGGCCTCTGATGGTTGCATGGACTATTGACATCAACGTGGCCCTGACCACAGCAGGATCACAGACACCCAACAATGTCCTCAGTGGTAGCACAGGCCTTGAACACCAACATGGCCTCAGGAGGCAGCCCTATCCACACATATTAACATGCTGCTGGTGGCAAATTTCTTAAAGTTGACAATTATGGTTCTGGTACGCCTTCATGCCAAAGTAAGCATTGAGCACCTTGGAAACAAAACTCCAATGTAGTGATCAAGCAGTTGACAAGTCTTTGAAAAACCAAAGGAAATTTTCCTTAAGGTTCAAAGAATATGAGAATACTCATACTGGAGTTCATAATGTACAAAGAAGAGAGTAATAATAAATGTAACCAGATGTTGCCTAGAAACAGGTCAACCCAGGATTTGTAAACAATAGCATAGAAGTTTCTGTCAGTCTTTAATTTGATTATGGCAGTCCTGGTGCCTTTACCTATAAGAAAAAGTTCTCTAAATATTATATATATATATATATGCACATATATATGCATATATATATATATGTTATTCAGCAATTAATTAAAAACTAACGAGTATTCATTCCATAATTAAAAAGGCCTGGGGAAGGGGGTAGAAAGTAAACACAGAGATCCATCAACATATTATCTAATTGTTGGAATAATCAATGTGAGCATAAATCTCCATTAAAACACCAAGAAATTATTGCAACATTCAAGATTTTACTGAAATCCATACAGTAGAAAGCTTGAAAATTGTATCTTTGATTAATGTAACAGAAACAAAAATGTTAACATGCATGATTACAGTTTTGATAAAAGCAACACAAAGAGGGTATTGTCCACAGAAAACAAATCATCAACTAAACTAAAGTTACTGAGAGAAAACTTTTGAGGAAAATACTCAAAAGTTTTAAAAACTTATAAAATATTTCTCCAAAGAAATCTGCTAGAGAATTAGATATGAATAGCGTTTATTATCATCTTCTCAAAAGACAGTTCCAGAAGTGAAAGAACCATAGACCAGTAGAGTTAATGGACCCAACGTACATTCTTTCAGATTGTTAAGCTAGTTACAAAGTCTAGCAAAGTTAGAAAGCCCAGAGGCATTTGTAGTGACTTGTAATGTGGTCTCAACCTACACATAAACTACAGAGCTGGGAGTATGTAATTCTTGCAAATCACTGACTCAGAAATGAAATCGATAGGTTTAGGGGAGACTCCCTAAGGCATGTTGAAGTGAGAATGTATGTACCTGTATACACCCACATGTGTTTCAAAATGAGTAAAATACTATGTGTTAATATTAGTAACTACTATACAGAGAGAAGTCATTTCAGTTTCAGTTCATTCAAGATAATTTCCATTTAAAGAAACAAAAACAAAAAACAATCCAGAAAAGAATATGATAAAATTTAACATATTATTTAAAATATGTTTACAGATTATTAGAAGTAGAAACTAGAGAGAAAATTAGAATTGTCAGGGTTTTTATAAGCAATGAAACTGCCTCTAAAAATAAAATCAAATTAAGAGAAGTTTAGATAAAAACTAAAAGTTCATGGACTATAGAAAATGCAGACAAAGTCAATAAATCCTAAGAGAAAACAAAAATGACATGTTGGCAGAGGTTATAATAGGTATAAAAACTAATAAAGTGAATTGTGTAAGATTATAAGAATGTAATACATATACATTTAATAAGTAAAGACTACTATTGCTATTTTTAAAGATATTTAGATGTTTTATGAATGGTACCTTAATGAATGTTTTTAAGAGAAAGAAAGGGAAATGAGTGCATAGGAAGAGGGAATTTGGGAGAACTTAGGCGAAAAGAAAGGCTAGATTGAAATGAATTATATAACAAAATCTAAAAACAAATTAAAAATCAAATGAAAGAAAATGAAGCTGTTTTAATTTGAAGAGTCTGGAATTTACCAGAAGCAAAAAAATAGTATTAATTTAAAATAGATTGAAATGGTTTAAGTACTTATAATGTTATTTCTGTTAATAATCTATCTAAACTCCACCCTCACAGTTCCTGGAAGCAGCCAGTTATGATCCTCTGCACAGTTACCTGGCAATAGCCGGGTAGGCTTGGTCCACCATAAAAGACTTGCCCCCCCTTGTATGTTCTTGCCTCTTTCTTGCCTCCTGCCCCCTTGCACCCCATCCCCTTCCCCCCATGTCTCTCCATGTGGCCAAGGTCAGCCTCCACTTTTCCATTCTGTTCCTCTCTCTGCCTTTCTCTGCCTCTGCTACTCTCTTAACTCCCCTCCCCATTCCCTGTATAAACTCTATTCTATACTATACTGGTTTGTGACTGGTCCCTCAGTGGGAAGGGATACCTCATCCTGGGCCCACTGAGGCACTCCCTTCCCTCACACCCGTCAGAACACATTCTTACAGCACTTTATCTTTTTATGATCACAGCATTTTTGCATTGTGACTTGATCCAGAGACTCTCAGCCACAACCATGCTCTCTAGCCCTGATCTGGTAAGCCTCAATTCCCACTGGTCAGAGTGACCATCCGCATGGTCCCAGAGATTTTTTGAGCTCAGAGCTACTCTTTCCCTTGGGTGAGATTCCCCTCTCCTCTTTCTTGTGGCTGAGAGTTCCGGGCTGGGCCTGGACAACTGCTCTGACTCAGTAGTACTGGCTCTGAGCATTACAGTTCTTTTCTTGGAGCTGAGAAATCTAGTCTGGGTCTGGAAGCCCCACGTCTTGCCTTGGTCAGTCTGCTATAGCTTACTTGTAAAGCAAGTTTGGCTCCGCCCCTACCAGGGACCCTACTTTCTGCCCATCTCCTTTTTCTCCTTAGCTACTTCCCCACTGTTTGTGTCCTGCCAGAGGTCCTGTCTGTTAGAACTTGCTTTCCTGGCACTCAACCACCTATGTGCTCTCTCGCATGAAGGGCTTGGCTGCCTGCTCACAAACATGCAATAGAGTCCATTTCTTCCTCCTTTCCCTCTCTCTGTGCCCAAGACTTGAGTGCCTGGGTGCCTCTATTACTCTCTTCACTCCCCTCCCCTTACCCTAAATAAACTCTATTCTATACTATTCCAGTATGTGTCTGGACAAGCAGGGAGAAGGGATGCCTTGGCGTGGGCCCAATGAGGTACCCCCTTCTCCCACACCCTACCAGAACATATTCATATATAGCTCTTTATCTTTTTATAATCACAACAATTTCTAAATAACTACTGAAGGAATGCAAAGAAATAAGCAAAGATGTCTTTAAGGAAAATTGCATGATACACTAAATTTATTTGCTTAACACAAGTGTTGATAGCAAAATACAAACTAAGACAAATGAGATGTATGTGAAAATAACTGTATGGAAGACATTGTCTAAACATATGAAAAGTAACACTAAATGTGAATAGGTTAAAAAAAACCTATCATAAGCATAGACTATTTATCCTGTAAAAAGCAAAATTCAAGCTGACATACACTCAAAATTCTAGCACTTGGGAGACTGAGGTAGGAGGACCATGTTCTGAAAACTACTACATAGAGAGACCCTGTCTTAATCTCTAAGTCCTATATAGGACAAACAAGCACAGTTGATTAGATGTGGAAGTCTCAGATGTTATTAGCCAACTTAAAATATATATTAAACACAGCACTCTGCAATAGCTCCTAGGCAGATAACATGCTTGAATATCAACCATGTCTTCATCAATTTACAGTAATTTGAAGAGTACTGATTAAGTTTGTGAAGTAACTAAGGATTTTGGGAATTAATAACTTAAAAATACCTGGAAATTCCTAAATGTGTGATACATTGGTTGATTTATTTTTTTTTTTGCTGTTGTTCAAATATCACAGTCAAAAGCAATTTATTGAAGAAAGAGTTTACTTTGGTTAATGATTTAAGGGTTAAGAGTCCTTCCTTGCAGAGAATACGCAGCAGGTAGCAAAATTAGGGGCCTGAAGAACAGAGAACTCATACTGGGAACTACAAGCAGAAAAGCAGTGAAGGTGAACTTTAAAATTTAAAATCACCAGGGCCATATTCCCTAAACTTCCCAATCTCTCCAAGTGGGTACTTGCTCAAATGCTGGAGCCAGCGGCCATGGAGAACCAAGTACACCTGGAAGGGGGTCTGGGGATGAAATAGAATGGTAGGCAAGAGAAAAAGGAAGCCAAGATAAAGGTTTCTGATCATGACTCAAAGTTTAATTTTCAGCTCTCCTTTTATATAGGCAAACCCCAAAGACCCATCTCTGTTTCCGCTGGGTTCTTTAGCTTTGTTTCAGCTGGATTGAGTTGCAAAGTAAGCTCAGTAGGTGGTCAACTCTTCAAGGTTCTGTAGGAAATGTAAATGTGGTAAGGCCAGGGGCTGACTAAAGCCAGGTTTTTAAAAAAAAAAATCTAGTAGATGTGTTAAGTTTATTCAAGGCTGGGGGAAGGGCCCAGGAAACTATGGGAAATTTCTTACTCAAGCCAGTATGTGGGAAAATCAAGTACCTCACAGCTGATAAAACAGTCATACTCAGAATCACAAAACAGGAAAACATTCAAATAGACACAAAAGTAATATGTATAAAAGAGTGAAGAGCTTGAAAAGTAAATTTTAATGACAAGATAAGAAAGAAACACATGTCAATACTGTGTTCATTAGGATCTTAACAAGTTGAAACCTTGTAGCAGTACAAACCCAAACAGGAGCTCAAAATAGGAAATAGCAAAAGTCAGAGTGGATGTCCCAGTTCCAAAGCTGAGATCAGCCCACTTCTGGAAAATCCAAGTCATGGATAATTTTAGCTGTACTGGTCATTTGTCTCTGTAAAGATTACAGCATTCTGGTTGTAATGTGAAAAGGACTCTAGGAAATATATAAGTGGGGGGGAGTGGTCTTTTTTTAGTACAAGTTTAAAATGGACAACACTGCAAATTTGTCCTGTAACTTGAAGAATATACTGGCCTCAATCTAGAAGACAGACAGATGGGAGAGGATGCTCAAGATCTAACTCTTTCCAAAAAGTGAAAATATTGATACATTTTGGCTATACTGATGAAGAATCAAGGAGAGGCTATCCTGAGACTGAGGAGATAGCTTCGTTAGTGCAGTGTTTGCCAGGCAAGCATAAGTTCTTTTCTTTTTTGAAACACTTTCTGTTAGTTCATAGGGAATATTTTAATTGAATCAGGGATTATGTTATCCAGTTTTTCAGATGAGAAGAATACATCTATCTACCTATATGTATATACATCATTGCACTGCTTTGTAGTTTAAAAGAATAGCTTTTTAGAGGATAGGGGGATGTCTCATTCAGTAATGTGATCATTGTACACCTTGAGGACCTGGTTTCTAATCCCTAGCACCTACCTGAAAAGCCAGATGCAGGCATGTAATCACAGCACTGGGAAGGCAGAGAAGGAGATCTCTGTAGCTTATTGACCAACCATCCCACAGAGTTCATTAGCATCAGGTGAGAGACAATGTTTTGAAGGTAAGGTGGAGCTCAACTGAGGAAAAGAGCTGTAATTCACTTCTGCCCAACACACACACACACACACACACACACACACACACACACGCACAGTCACACACACTAATGCTTATACCTCAACATCTATGATCACACCTGCATGAATATATGTAAACCCTGAAAATGCATATATCAAAAATAAAACAATCGTCATTTAGTAGTCACTATTACTAAATTTATCTTGTATATTTCTAAGTGCTGAACCTCTGCATGTTTTTCATGGCTCTGTTGTTGTTCTGCATTAGGTTGCTTTTACCCCTGGGAAATACTCTGTAGTTCTCACGAAGTCAACACATTTCCCAGTAGATATACTATGCCTCTATCTCCCTAAGGGTGCATATAAAAATAGTTAGGCATATTGCTTTTCAGATTACAGGGAGATTTAACATTTTATAGATTGGAGTTCATCATTCTACCTCATAAATATCACAGAAACTTTTGCCCTGTGTTGCTCAGCAGAAAAAAATTGCATTTATTACCCCTGCTCTGTATGCCGAATCCCTGATTTTTGTTAATAAAACAACCTCCCTCCTACCAACTCTATTTCATAATACAATGCACTCAAAGAGTTTCACCACTGCTAGATGACAGCCTTGTTTTTCAGAAAGAAACCTGTAATCAATGACTTGAGGTGACTAATTCACACAGCTAAAATGACCTGCACAATCTGGTATATTCAGCTAACAACTGTATGGGGTTCTTTTTACATTTTACATTTCCATAAGTATGCAAAAGCTTTCTGTGTGTATGGAAGAGAGGCATTTTTTTTTCTCTTTAAGAATGGATTCCTAATCACCCAATACCATTATCCCACCTGGTCTACTCCCACACCAGTGACCTGCCATGTGACCTCTGCCTGCTCTTGTGAATAGACCTTTTCAGGGCTCTTGGTGCCTTTTTCCCAGTATGCTTGATATTTACCAACATTTTCACCCACAGTATAATCACTTAATTGCTACATGCTTTTGAGACGCTTTCTAGATGTTTTCTGGAACTTTATTCCTGCTAATAAACTTCAGATGAACTTGTACAGTTTCACAAATAAAAAGTTTGGGACTTTTGGTGGGATTGCTTTATAACTATATGTCATGTGCCTGTTGACAAAATTATAAGTTAGTACAAATTCCAAGGAAAATATCATTATATGCATATATTTATTTTATACCTAAACATATATAGTGACATAAAAATTGTCTATAAATATGATGAAATGAGTGAAGTGTGTTAAGATTATTGTGGTGTAGAAAATGTTCTTTACTCGTAGGCTTTGACACATTAAAATTTCCTCTTCTATCTTTTGTCATCAGATTATTCTAAGGATACTTTGTATGTATAAGGTGCCTGTGACCAGAATGGCTCAGAAAGATCCTGTCTTAACTACTTTTCTTATTACTATGACAGAAAATCCACTTTTGAAGCTATCATAATTAATTATTTACAAAAACCTGAAATAATAACAGATACATAAAATCTACTTATGTATATAAATGCCAGTTGCTCAAAAAGTTCTCTGTTGCAATCAAGAGTGTGTGTTTAGAGGTAAGAGTATGGTTGGAATGAGGGGATTCAGATGGGAAATCAATTAGATTATTTTGGATATATATTTGCAGCTCAGTGTATATTGACAGTACTGAAACTGTCAATATCATTTTTATAACAGTTAAGCAAATTAGGTCTCAAAGTGCTTTCTTTTTTTTGTTTTTTGTTTTTCAAGACAGGGTTTCTCTGTGTAGCCCTGGCTGTCCTAGAACTCACTTTGTAGACCAGGCTGGCCTCAAAGTCAGAAATCTGCCTGCCTCTGCCTCCCAAGTGCTGGGATTAAAGGCATGCATCACCACTGTCTGGCTTCAAAGTGCTTCTTAAAGGTAAAGATACAATTGTAAACTCAGAACCAACTGCAGAGAATGATATATCATAAAAATATCCTAGTGATAGATATCTTATCAATTAAGTGCATAGAGAGAAATCATTAAATAGAACAAGAGAGCAAAGTTTTGAACAGGCTGTTGGTAATAGGAAATTATTTGGAGATGACTTTTGTGGCAATTTTTTATGAATCACACTGAGGTAAGTAACATTTACAATATCAGGTGATAGCTAGAATGTACTCATTCTCTGGATGCATGTGGCAATTTGGTGTGACATTATTACATGGTGCCCACACTGTTTGTCTGTGTCAGATACTGTATAGAAATATGCATGCATTTTATATACCAGGCAGCACCAACAAGTATGTTCACTGAACCTTCTTTATCCTAACACAAAACTAGGAAGGGTTCAAGTGTCCTAGATATTAATTTGTATAAATAAATTGTTTTATTGACATTCTATAAACAAAGAAAAAAAGAAAGAAAGAGAGGAAGAAGTAAAGGTCAAATGGCAAGTCTAACTGATCAAATTAAAAGTTGAGCCAAGATATAAGGTTATTTAAAAAGCTATTATTTTCACTTATATAATGTTCAGATCAGAAGTGAGGTGAAAAAAATTGTATCAGTTACTGATATACAGCCAATATGGTATGAGGAAAGATAAATCTGAATGTCTACTGATGACCAAGGATTATAGGGGATACACAGTTATGTATATTCAAAGGTGACATCAGAAATTGGCAAGCCGGGATGATGTAATCTTTTAATCGAGAAACTACCTGAAGAAGATGCACAGACTAAAAATTAGAGGCTCATGTCTTCCTTTCAATTTTTGCTGATTGTTTCTGAAACACATGCCAAATCAGGCACATAGTAACTTGGAAATTCATCGTAATGGAATATGCAGTTTTATTAAAGAAGGAACACTACAGTAGACACCATCTGTGGTCTCCATTAGATAGTCTTCATTCAGAGGGAAGTCAGAGACACCATTCTCGGACCAAATTTGGTTTTTCCCAAAGTGTATTTCTCAGTATTACTAATGTGAATGAAGCATGTTCTGGTCAGTGTGCAGTGACAATATTTTTATTGTTGATTAGTCATGAATTATAAATAAAAAAGCCATTTTCCTACCTACATAATGATTTACTTAACCTTCTCAATAGAAAAGTGTCTTTTATGTACAAAACTTGCTTATTTATACTAAGACAAAACAAAAAGTTGTCTGGTAAGGTCACTAATGTGTCCAATAAAACTAGTTTTTGACTTTTAAATGTTGGAGGTATTTGTAGAGACTCAAGATGTACATCTGAACTCAAGATAAAAAAAAGATGTTTTAACAAAGTATAGATTATAAAACTACTAATGATGATCAATCAAAAGAAAGATTGGAAGTAAAGTTAGATGTTTAAAGTATGTTTTATATATCCAAAAATCACAGATACATGAAATTAAACCTCTAGAATAGAGGAGGCAAAAGTCCAGATCTACTGGAAAACAGCTCCTCCCTCTTTATAACAATCTCTAAATTTAAATGTGGATCCTAGAATGAGCCTAGATGATTAAGTATTTGATGTTATACCTTTGTTACACAAAGTACAATATTGTTAAATGTCATGTTATTGAATTGCTTTCCAAATATTTATATGTATACTCATAAACCCAGGCTGTGATTATTTTTGGTGAGTAAAGTGTTATTGTGCAATAATCAGCAGTTAATAGGAAGATGTGCATCAAACAGCTCAGCATGCTCAGAAGACAACTTGAGCCCTAACTGGGACTTGTAGATTAAATTGCCCACACAAAGAACCAGGCCACATTCTAGAAGAGGAATGGGAAGAGTGGAAGAGTTAGAAGATGTGGAGTTATGGAACTCTGTCTGTATATATAATGTGTACAAATAACTAGTAAATATTTTTATTTTGTAGTTAAATTTAATCCAAAATACATTCAAATTCTAAAGTGTTCAGCTGTGTTTTGAGCATTTTCCTAAGAAGTTCTCTTACAGAATTCTGTAGGAAAAAAATGACGTAAACATGAGTTGATTTATGATTTTCTTTTTCTTCACTGCCACTTTGCATTAACAGCACATAAAACTTTAACAAATCCATTTTCCAGAGCTGGGGAAAGATCACCAGGGAGAATGTAGAGAGAAAGACTTTCTCTTTTTATTAAATACCTACAAGAGTGAATCTATTGTGGGCTGTGGAGCCAAGTATTGGGAAGGGATAGTCCAGAGAAACAGTGGAAATGTTGGAGTTAGCTGAGATAGCCTTCATAAGGGTTATAGTCCTTGTCCTGGGCAGGAAGGGACATCTGTGTCTGGGTTAATGAAGACATTATGTAAACAGTTTTCTCTAGTGTCCTGCAAACACAGAGGAGTGGAACCCGATGTTTTCACACCACTCAGTTCAGTCAAAAGGCTTTCGTATTCTTCATGAACTTTATTTTTTTCAGTGTAAAAAGGGTTTGGCTTAATTACTTTCCTCCAAATTAAAAATGAGCAGTGTGAATTAAAAACAAAACAAAACAAAAGCTTGGTGAAAAGTGCCTTAGTAATACAAAATAACATGGAATTAAAGCAAGCACTTTCCTTCCAGGTTTCCACTCTATAAATCCCCATCCCATCCCTCCTCCTCCCTGCTTCTATGAGGTTGCTCCCTGACCCACACACACCTGCCTCACTGCCCTAACATTCTTCTATGCTGGGGCATGGAGCCTTCATAGAATCAAGGGCCTCTCCTCCCATTGATGCCAGGTAAGGCCATCCTTTGATACATATGCAGCTGGAGCCATGAGTCCTTTCATATGTATTTTTTGGTTGGTGGTTTAGTCCCTGGGAGCTCTGGGGGGGTCTAGTTGATTGATATTGTTGTAAACCCATTCAGCTCCTTCAGTACTTCCCCTCCATTGGGAGTACTTCAGTACTCCTCCATTGGGGTTCCCATGCTTAGTCTGGTGGTTGGCTGCAACCATCTTCATCTGTATTGATCAGTATCCTCTTTCTTTAGCAGTGTACCTGATCAGGTATACTCATGGTGTGGCCTTTTACTTCTTAGAATTTCCACAAACATGCTCCACTGGGAGAAAAAAAATCTTTTAAAAATTATTTTGTCTTGATCCTTTTATACAATATGTTTTTTGTTATCATAGTCTTCTCCATCATTCAGCTACTACCAGATTTCTGTTGTGAGCTCGGTCAGCACAGAACTCATTGCTTAGAGAACTGTCACCCTATGGTTTCTTGTCTGTCATTTTAATGTTTTCTTTGGCTACCCATCATTTTAATGAGGCACGATTGATTCCTGACAGAGACTCAAATGAACGAGAAAATGCTGGCTGGATTGTACTGAGGGGGAACTGTAAGAGTGGGCCTGCTGTGGTCCCTGTAGCTATTATTCGCCCAGTTTCACTTCTGGTTTCCCACTTAATAGCACTTTTGATCCTGGCACTCCAAGTACATGCAAGGATTAATCTATTCCAACTCATTAAAAACCAGAGTGCTCAAAATTGTGTTTCTAATCCATTATTTTTTATAATTGTGCTTCTGTTTGCTAATTAAGTCACTATTGTGCACAGCAGGATATACTGGAAGAGTGCAGAGCATCAGGCTTTGCACAGGATGTTCACATCAACGGAACACAGAATCATGGGTTCTTCCAATTTTTAAAGGAAAGAGAGCAATAGAGTTACCGAGTATTCTCTAATTTTTATCAAGCATGAATAGTAGAGTACACAAGAGGCTCTGGCTAGAGGTCAAGTGACATCTGACTCTGAGCAGCAGGGTAGGAATTGGCCAGACCTTTTGGAAGCTAATATACAAGTGGATCTAGACCTACAAAGCAAACATGCAGAGAGGGCTCATTCACCACACAAAAGAGCGTGGCTATAAGTGTGTATTCTACCTGTTGACAATAAAATAGGAAATCTCATTTCATAAACAAGGAAATATTTGGGAAAAATAAAACCATAAATAATTGATTAAATATAATTATAATGTCATAATAAAAGTTGAAAGACTGAACATATGAGTGTAACCTAGAGATGCATGTATAATACAGGAAGATTTATTTCTATAACTCTAGTGGCTTTTCTGTTCTAGAACCCCAAATACCTGTTTTTAAAGCAACAATCAAATGCATTGGAGCTTCCCAAGAGTCAGCTACAATGGAAAAAACAAAATAAAAGTCACATTATCTTAGTATCATACTATCATATTATTAAACTATTATGATTTGTGATTTATATCTTCTAACGACACTAGCAGATATTTTCAGTAAAATTATGAAATAATATAGTGCCTGAAACAGATCTAAAATCAATACACATATCAAGGGTGCTTTAATGAACTGAATTTAAAATATTGAGATATTTATGAGAGCAGACACTATTAATGATTATTAAATGAGGCTAAACTATATGTTCAGACAAATTAATGCTATTAGATTCCTCTTTAGTAAATTAAAATACATTAATATAAATGACACAGAGTTTAAGCCCAAGAATAAGAAAATGCAATTGATTGCTTTACAGCCACTAAAGAAAGTGTGCACAAGAAAGTAAATGGATCTGTGATATAATTAGAACTAAAAATAAATTGGTAGACTAAATTAAATATTAACTGGTTAATTGAAGAAAAGATCCTAATGGTGTTGTGTTCTTTGCTGTTTGCAAAGGTTATACTGCCTTGTTCTATTTGTCTCCGTGACTAAGGGACTAACAATTCCAGTGATTTCCTCATCCATACTGCCACCCTATCTTTCTTTAAACTTGGAGGAAAACCTATAGTTTCATTGATTGAGATGTCTAGCTCATAGTGATTTCATAGTGCAGAATTTCTTTTTCTCAATAGTCGATTGTTTTCAAATAAATCCTTAAGGTTGTCCAGTCAGCTACTCATAGGGAAGACCTAGGTATAGCAACCATTCGCTGTGTGCTTCTCACTTGTATCCTAGTAACTTCTGACAGTTTTGTCTCGTTGTCATTGTTATTTTCATGGATTTGTCTGTCTGTGATGTTTAATTTCAAATAGAATGACACAATTTTGTGTCTTATCTCTTTAATAGATGCTTTGGCATAATATATTGAGGATCATACTTACCATGCTTATATTATCTCCTTTTTTCTTTATTAGGAATAAATAACATTTTCCTGAATCTTCTACACATTGTTTATCCATTTTTAATACAAAGTTGATACATATGTAGGATGTATCTGTTAGTCCATTATAAATCACCATTCTTAAATGTGCTCATTGTACCTGTTTAAATCAATTTCCTTTATTTTTTTTCAAGTGGCATTCAGGAGTTAGATTTCTAGATATTGTGTTAACTGTGTTCAATCTTAAGAACTGGCCAGCTGTTTAACAATGTGGCTTCACAGATTCTCATTCCTGCCTGCAGTAGATTGGGATTCTAATTCCTCCAGACCTTGTTAGTTCATGTTGTTAAACCACACAAATAGGCCTGAAAAGAATATCCCATGGCGGTTTCTTAGAATTATTTTAAGGCTTAACCATACAAAACAAAGGGTGCTGCCATTGTGTCTGCCCACAATTATTCTTTGTTCTCTCTCTTCCACTCTCCAGAATCCTCTTTCATAAAAGGCTGATTAAAACTGCTTTGAGATCAACTTTTATTCCAGTCACAATGGTTATATTCAAGAAAGGGAATATGTTCAACATGTAATAATATACATATATGCTAACAAATGTATGTGCTGATTTCAGGAGTGCACATTGTATTCCTTACATCAGAATCACACCATCTTTATTAATGTAGCTCAACTGTATTCTTCTTCTAGATTGTGATATTATTCCTTTGTGTTTCCATTAAGGCTTCAACAACAGCTTGTCCCTTTAGGCAGAGCTAGCTGGAGAAGTGATTGCTATTGGGTGGTGTCTGAAATTCATACCACACACTATCTTGTCAATATTCGATCTTCCTAGCCTTGCAGGCAGAATATTTCTCCTCACCACTCTTTTTTTTTTTAAAGTATGGTACTTCTTTTGTTAATCTTGTCTAAATTGTTTTATTCCTTTTCTTGCTGTTTTAAATTGATTAGTGTCTCAGTTTCAACTTTAGATTATTTATTGCTATGGATATGTGGTCGTTTTAATGAAAAAAAAATGGACCAGATAGTCTCATAAATTTGTTTGCTTATTTCCTAGTTAATGACATGTTTGGAAATGGTTAGGAGGTGTGGCCTTGTTGGAGGATATATGCCAGTGGGACTTAGTTTTGAGATTTTAAAAGCCCATGTCAGGCCCAGTGTCTCTTACTGCTGCCTGTAAATAGGTGTAATGTCTTGGCTACTGCTCCAGGTCCATGCCTTCTCCATCCCACAATGCTGATAGCAGATTAATCCTCAGGAACTGTAAGCAAGTCTTCAATTAGATGCTTTCTTTTTTTTTAATAAGAGTTCCCTTTAGTCATGATGTCTCTTTTTAGCATATAATAGTAACTAAGACAGTAGCCTGTACCTTCATTGACTATTTTGCCACATTTCCAAACTCCCTTTTTCTGTCTGTTTTTGTTAGGATTTTTTTTATTATATTATATCCTGTCATCTTTGAATAAAGATTATTTTCTTTCCTATTCTTCAACATAAATGCAATTTATTTACTGCCTCTGACCCTGTTCATTGCCATGATAGAAGTTTTAGTATACTGAATGTGTTTACTAGTAAGAGGGGCTTCCCCAGCTTTTCATCTTCAGATCTCTGCATCCACCTTTCAAAGTGTGTCACATTAACACTGTTTGTGTTTAAAACAGAAATACTTAAAAGCTTGAGGACATTTTCTCTTCTTTATTTTGTTCAGTGCTTTTATTGTGAAAGATTTTTTGGCTAGTGTTTGCCTAGTGCCATATTTATATCTACTTAAATAGTCATGGACAGTATTTGCCCCTTAGTCTACTAAGGCTATACTATCTAAAGTAACTTCTGTGTGTTGCATTCTTAAGGCAAATTTATCTTGGAAATAATGAAAAATTGCTTTTAATATGGTTTGAAATTGTATTTGTTAGGATGTTGGTTTGGGGGAAATTTTCACATCTGCATTCATAATACATGATCTTCTGAAATTCTTTTTGTAGTGCCGTTTCTAAGTATGTATATGTGTATAATTTCATGTGTAAGATTTGTTAAAGATACTCTTCTTTTGTTTTATAAACTCAAGTCTAGCTCTTAAATACCAACACACATCCATTCTGCATATATCTGGATTAATCTTGTACAGTCAAAACTCAAGTGACAGCACATGCTGGTGAGGATGTGGAGAATGAGGAAATCTCCATTGCTGGTGGGGTTGCAAACTGGTGCAACTATTCTTGAAATCAATCTGGCAGTTCCTCAGAGAATTGGAAATAGTTCTATAGACCCAGCTATAGCACTCCTGAGCATGTACCCAAAAGATGCTTTACCATATTACAAGGATACGTGCTCCACTATGTTCATAGCAACCTTATTTGTACTAGTCAGAAGCTGGAAACAACCCAGATGTCACTCAACCAAATAACTGATACAGAAAACGTGGTTCGTTTGTATAATGGAATACTCTGCAGCTATTAAAAAATGAGGGCATCATGAATTTTGCAGGCAAATGAATGGAAGTAGAAAATATCATCTTAAGTGAGGTAACACAGATCCAAAAGGCCATACGTGGTATGTACTTACTGATAAAAGCATATTAGACAAAGAGTTCAGAATACTCATGATACAACTCAAAGACCATGTGAAGCTTAACAAGAAGAAAGGCCCAAGTGTGGCTGTTTGAATTCCATTTCGAAGGGGGAGCAAAATAATCACAAGAGGCAGAGGGAGGGAGACAGGGAGGGAGGGAGATGTGTAGGAGAGGGATAGGGGAGAGATAAAGCGTGGCAGGATCAGGTAAGGGTGGGGCAGGAGAGAAGCCTAGAGGGTCAGGAGAATGAATGGAAATATGCAGCTGATGGAGATAGAGAGCCGGGGGAACCTCTAGAAAGTCCAAGACACCAGTGATATGATAGGTTCCCAGGACCCAGTTGGGATGACCTTAGTCTAAATGACCAACAGTGAGAAAATGGAACCTAAAGAGACCACCTTCAGTAGATAGACATGGCTCCCATTTGAGGCATAATGCTACCCAACCATCTTCAAAATTCCTGACCCAAAATTGATCCTGCATGAATGAAACACAGGGACAAAAAACGGAGCAGAGACTGAAGGAAACGTCACCCAGAGACTGTCTCAACTTGGGATCCATCTCATGCACAGGCACCAAAACCTGACATTATTACCGATTCCATGTTGTGCTTGCAGACAGGAGCCTGCATTGCTGTCCTCTGAGAGGCTTTACCAGCAGCTGACTGAGACAGATGCAGATACATTGGATTGAAGTCAGGGACCTCTATGGAAGAGTTAGGGGAAGGACTGGAAGAGCTAAAGGGGATTGCAACCCCACAGGAAGAACAACAGTTCCGGACTCCTCAGCAATCGTTGAGACTAAGATGTCAACCCAGTAGCATACATGGACCAAGTCCTCACTATATGCTATATATGTAGCAGAGGACTGCATTGTCTGGCCTCAGTGGGAAAGGATATGTTTAATCCTGTAGAAACTTGATGCTTCAGGGAAGGGGAATGCTAGAGTGGTGAGGTGGGAGAGAGAGGGTGTGTGGGGAGCATCGTCTCAGAAGTAAAGATAAGGTGGATGGGGAACCAGGAAGGGGGCAGCATGTGGAATGTAAAGGAATAAAATAACAAAAAAAAAAAAAAAGAAAAAAAAAAGAAAAGAAAAGAAAGAAAAAAGAAAGCCAAAAAGCAGGCCATTCTTTATATGTCCCTTCACTTCAGGTTTCCTCCTTGTATAGTTCCTGTTTCAGATCCTCGGGATAATTTCTAGTTTGTCATAGCTAACCTAGTCTGAGGAGAAGGGCAGGAACAGCTGCCATTAGGAAGTATTGATTGTCCCCTGTGTTCATCTATAGCCCTATAAAAGTGCATGCCAATTCTTGTGCCCCCCCTATTGATTAACAAGGCATTTGTTAAATGACTATTTGTATGACAAACACCAGAGATTATGAAGATACAAGGAAAGTCCTATTTTGCTTCATAGAGGTAGAGGTTTCAGTATACAGTTGCGTGAACACGTTGCTTTGGGCCTGTTGCAAGGCAACACATCCAGTAGGAGAATGAGCTAGAGTAAAATCACCTACTGCATGTCCAGAAAGTGACAATGTGTGTGAGGAACACGCTCTAGTGCCCTTCTTCCCTCCATCTGGCTCTAGCTCTAAACAGTGGTATGGTTGAAACCAAACCTTACTATGTGGGCTTTTGGAGAACACTTACAATAGAAACTGCACAATTGAATGGTATATTCTCCCATCCTCTCTCCCATCCAAATCCACCCATATTTCCCTCACTCCATCTCAAATGCATAACCTTTTGTTCTTTCATTATTTCTCACACATACACACATGCACACACACACACACACACACACACACACACCAGCTGTTAAATCTATTCAGTTTTTCTCATATATGTGGTCAGTGGAGATTAAATATCTAGTCAGGAGCCTAATCCCTGGAACAGACAGATTATCTCTCGCTCAGCAATTACTGTAGCTCTTCATCAAGGTGTATGGCCTTGTGAAATTTCAGCATGTTCATGTGTTGATTAGTGTCATTTTTCATGGATGAATTTATGGAATAAATTCTTCCTTGTTGTGAATAATTCCTTTGAATGTGTTTTCAGGTTTGGTTTAAATAATCATTAGCTTTCTTGACATAAGGTAATGATATGATCTCATAGTAGATACTTAGTTCCCTGGAGTTTTAGTCTTTCTGCCCCTTGAAACATTTTATTTTTCTATACTTTTTATTTTGGCCACTATCAACGTTGCAAATTCTCTATTCTAGACTTTAGTTTCTAATTATATAATAATAAAGGTCAAATACACTCATCCTTTGGATTGCCAAATCTTGGAGGCTCTCCTTTATTCTTCCTGTTATTTCCACATAATTCATCTTTCATGATTTATGCAAGGGTATAAAGAATTTTATTTCTTGTTAGTTTCAAACACTAAGGTATCTTCTCTAAATGTATTGCTTTATGTATAACTGTGTCTAGTATTTGTTGTTGAATTACATGTTTTGGAGTTAGTGTAGTTAAATTTATTTCCTTACTTGTTTACATAAATTATTCCCTTTTCTCTGCTTTTGAACATATTCTTCTATCATCTTTTTAGTCACAGTTCTAAATTTTTAAGAGATGTAACTGTATTCTTTCCAGTATTTTAATCTGTGTTTAAAAAGTTGTTGAAGAATCTCATATTGCCCCATTTTTGTGTTATTTCTGTCATACATTCAGTATTTACCATATAGAATCCTGTTTCTAGGTTATTTCCTGTGTTTCATATATCTTTTGTGCCATTGAGAGACAGAGTCACACTGGAGAAGAGGTGAGATGAAGAATTATAATATGGTGTTACACCAAGGATAAATTCCCCACTTTATTTCATTTCTTTCTCTACTTCTCTTGGCTGTTTGTGGATTATTACTCACAATTATTGCATGTTGTTTATACACGCCTGAATTTATAATGATGGGTTTATGGATTATGATTTTATCTATTCAAGGTTTATATGTATAAGTCACATTATGAAATTAATATTTCTAGGTGATTTAGTAGCTATTATAATGTATATATCTATATTGTGAGTTTTGTATTCTTCTGAGTTTTTCTATGCTCATTGCCATATCTGGAAAATATTTGCACTTAGAAACTAAAATGATCAGAAGAGATGATTCTGATACTAAGTACATACAAATAACACAACGATGTATTTGACCAATACAAGTTTCAAGTAACTTAAAGAATACTGGCTGAAATTTGGCAACCATTAGATCACAAAACTTCTGTTTCTGCCCAGCTATGACAATCATTCATGTACAGAAAAACTGTAAGGATGTTTAGAAATTACCAGAGAACATTGCATTAAAACTTATTCTCTATTGCAAAGCAGTTTCTTCTTCAGCAACGTACAATGCATTCTCTTGAAAGATGAATACCTTTCAAAAATTTGAGACTTTGAATCTAAAAAATTCAAAGAAGTTTGAATCTTCTAAAGCTTGTAGAATGAGCATATATTAAAGAATTAAAATTTTTTGAGTGGTCACTGATTAAAATGTGATTTGATAATTCATACAAAGGCAAACAATGTAGGCTTAACAAGTTTCCTTATATATGTATGTATGTAAGTATACACACACATATTTCATTGTCCATATCTTATATATTGTGTTTCTTATATTCAAAAATACACTTATCCCTCATTTACAATTCTATTTCCTATTTGCTTAATGGTTATCTATCTATCTATCTATCTATCTATCTATCTATCTATCTATCTATCTATCTATTTATGAAGAATAACTGAGAGAAAGCAGAGTCTCAGAAAGTCTAGGAAGGCAATAAAGGAGAGTTGGGGGAAAACATCAATGTCATGAGGCCTGAGCTAATGATGTTCATAAAAAGCTTATTGTGGATAACTGAAGAAACAAGCATCTAATTGAGCTTTAGCTTTGATTAACATATTATCTTAAGACCTTCAAACCCTGGGGCATGGTGGCATACTCCTTTAAGCTCAGCACTAGTGAGGCAAAGGCAAATGGAACTCTATATGTTACAGGCCACCCTGATCTACAAAGCACATTCCAGGACAGCCAGGGTTGTTACATAGAAAAACTCTGTCCTGAATAAATAATGAATATAATATAATGAATACAATATGATGAATATAATAAACATAAAAAGGGATTCAAAGCAGATTAAAAATGTAAAATCCCTAAAAATAATCATTAGGTTCCTGAGTGTTTTCATTTTTTTTTTTTCTTTTTCTGCCTTTCATTGAAAGCAGATTCTTTTCTCATTGACACCTTCCCAATCTGGATCCACCCTCTTTCTGTCTCTTATTATAAAGGAACAGGCTTCTAAGAGACAACAACAAAAATTAACAAAATAAAGTATAATGAGAATAAAACAGAAACTATTACATTAAAATTCAGTAAGGCAAACCTGGAGAAGAAAATGAACCTCAATAGCCAGCACAAGAATCAGAGACCCACTCAAGTTCACACAATAAGGAGAGACATAGAATAGTAAACTAAAAGCCATGAATAGAGGACCTGGTTCAGATCCATGTAGGTGCCATGCTTACAGTTTTAGTATATGAATTCATATGGCCTTTGCTCATTTGTTTTAGAGGGCCCCATTTTCCTGGTGTCCTCCATCCTCTCTGGCTCTTACACTCATTCATCCTCCTTATTCATAGTGCTCCTTGAACTCTAAGAGGAGAGATTTAATGGAGACTTACCATATACAGTTGAATGTTCCAAGGTGTCTCTCTCTCTCTCTCTCTCTCTCTCTCTCTCTCTCTCTCTCTCTCTCTCTCTCTCTCTCTCTCTTTCTCTCTCAAGTATAGGAATATTTTTAGGGGTCTGAGGTGTCGCATGAGAGGTATGAAAACACAATATTCCCCTCATATAATCTTCTTGGGTTGGGGCAAAGAGTGAGTACAGGTTACCTTGGAAGGTCTGCTATGGAGTCAGGCTGAAACTGAGGAATTGGATGTGTAGGAACAGAAACAGAAGCCAAGCTCTGTTCAGCTTACCTGCTTCTCTAGCAGAAGTCTCATTGTTTTCCAAATAGCATAGTTTTTTGGCAGACTATTTCATTATTCTTGAAAATACTTTGGCTGTTTTGTTTTTCAAAGTTTATTTAATCTTTGTTTTTTTACACTCCAGATTTAACCCCCTCCCGGTTCATCCTCTGACTGTTCCACATCTCATACCTCCCCTCCCTCCCCGCATCTCTACGAGGAAGTCCCCACCACCACCCTACCAGACTTTCCCACTATCTGGCAGCTCCAGTCTCTTGTGGGGTAGGTGCATCTTCTCTGACTGAACCTGGAACTGGCAGTCCTTTGCTATATGACATGTTGGGGGCCTCATATGCTGCTCGGCTGGTGGTCCAGGGTCTAAGAGATCTCAGAGGTACAGGTTAATTGAGATTGCTGATCCTTCTACAGGGTCGCTCTTCTCATCAGCTTCTTCCAGCTTTTCTCTAATTCGAACACAGGGGTCAGCTACTTCTATCCATTGGTTGGTGTAAATATCTGCATTTGACTTTCAGCTGCTTGTTGAGTCTTTTGGAGGGCAGTCATGATAGGCCCCTTTTTGTGGGCACTTCATAGCCTTGGAAATAGTGTCAGGTGTTGGGGACCCCCTTGAGCTGGATCCCACTTTAGGCCTGTCACTGTACCTCCTTTTCCTCACACTCTTCTCCAATTCTGTCCCTGCAGATCTTTCACAAAAGAACAATTATGGGTCAGAGTTTTTGACTGTGGGATCCTATCCCTCCACTTGATGTTCTGTCTTTCTGCTGGAGATGGGCTCTACAAGTTTCCTATCCCCACTGTAGGGCGTTTCATCTAAGGTCCCTCCTTTGAGTCCTGAGAGTTTCTCACCTACCACGTCTCTGTATATTCTTGAGGGTCCCCCTACTTCCTACTCCCTGAGGTTGCCTGTTTCCATTCTTTCTTTTGGACTCAGGGCTTCAGTCTTTTACTTCCACCCAATACCTGACCATGTTCCTCTCTTTCTCTCCCTGTCCCCTTTCTCACCCAGGTCCATCCCTCCCCACTCTTGTGATTGTTTTCTTCTCCCTCACAAGTTGTATTGAGGCATCCTCACTTGGGCCCTTCAGCTTGTTAACATTTTTGAGTTCTGTAGACTGTATCCTGGGTATTTTGTATGTTTTTGGCTAAAAACCACTTTAGTGAGTACATACCATGCATGTCCTTTTGGATCTGAGTTACCTCACTCAGGATGATATTTTATAGTTCCATCCATTTGCCTGCAAAACTCAGGAAAACCTCATTCTTAATAGCTGAGTAGTATTCCATTGTGTAAATGAGCCATGTTTTCTGTATCCATTCCGCTGTTGAGGGACATCTGGGTTCTTTCCAGCTTCTCTTGCTATGACAAATAAGGCTACTATGAACATAGTGGAACATGTACCCCTGTGGCATGGTGGAGCATCTTTTGGGTATATGCCCAACAGTGGTATAGCTGGATCTTCAGGTAGATCTCTTTCCAATTTTCTGTGAAATCTCCAGACTGATTTCCAGAGTGGTTGTACTAGTTTGCAATCCCACTGGCAATATAGGAGTGTTCCTCTTTCTCCTCACCCTCACCAACATGTATTGTCACCTGAGATTTTGATCTTAGCCATTCTGATTGGTGTATGGTAGAATCTCAGGGTTGTTTTGATTTGTATTTCCCTTGTCACTAAGGACTTTGAACATTTCTTTAAGTGCTTCTCAGCCATTCAAGATTCCTCTGTTGTATAGTTCTATACCCCATTTAAATATTTATTTATTTATTTATTTATTTATTTATTTATTTATTTATTTAGGTGTTTTGGTGATTAACTTCTCAAGTTCTTTATATGTTTTGGATATTAGTCCTTTATCAGATGTAGATTTAGTGAAGTTTTTTTTTTCCCCCAATCTGTAGGTTGCTTATTTGTCCTATTGAATCTGCCCTTTACCTTACAAAAGTTTTCCAGTTTCATGCAGTCCCATGATAAATTCTTGACCTTAGAGAGTGAGCCATTGGAGTTCTGTTTAGGGAATTTCTCTCTGTACTAATAAATTCAGGTTCTGTTTAATTTTTTTCTTCTGTTAGATTCAGTGTAACTGGTTCTATGTTGTGTGGTGCTTGATCTACTTGGAATTGAGCTTTTTGCAACGTTGACAGATATGAATCTATTTTCATTTTTCTATGTACTGATAGCCAATTTGACCAGCACCATTTATTGAAGATACTTTTTTTTCCCCATTGTATATTTTTGGTTTCTTTGTCAAAAATAAAGTGTCCATATGTGTGTGGTTTTATTTCTGGGTCTTCAATTCTATTCCATTTTTCAAACTAATTGTCTCTGTATCAATTCCATCCAGGTTTTTTCACTATTGCACTGTAGGATAGCTTGGGGTCAAGGATGGTGATTTTCCCAGAAGTTATTTTATTTTTAAGAATTGTTTTAGATATTCTAGGTTTTTTTTTCTTCTCCAGATGAATTAAGAATTGCTCTTTCCATGTCTTTGAAGAATTGTGTTGGGATTTTGATGGGGATTGAATTGAATCTGTACATGGCCTTTGGTAGGACAGCATCTCTCCATTTTCTGATATCTTCAATTCTTTCTTGAGAGACTTGAAGTTATTGTCATATAGATCTTTCACTTGTTTTGGGTAGAGTTATCTCAAGATATTTTATATTATTTCTGGCTATTGTGAAGGGAGTTTTTTCCCTAATTTCTTTCTCATCCTCTTTATCAATTGTATAAAGAAAAGCTACTGATTTATTTGAGGTAATTTTATATCTTGCTACTTTGCTGAAGTTGTTTATTTATCAGCTGGAGAAGTTCTCTGTTAGAATTTTTGTGGTTGCTTATGTATACTATCATATCATCTGCAAATAGTGATACTTACTTCTTCTTTGCCAATTTGCATCCCCTTGATCTCCTTTTGATCTCTTATTGTTGTAGCTAGAACTTCAAAGACTATGTTGAATAGATATGGGAAGAATGGGCACCCTTGTCTTTTCTCTGATTTTAGTGGGATTGCTTAAAGTATCTCTTTACTTAATTTGCTATTGGCTGTTGGTTTGCTGTAAATTGCTTTTATTATGTTTAGGTATGGACCTTGAATTCCTGATCTCTCTAACATTTTTAACATGCTATTTTAGCACCTAAAGAGATGATCATGTGATTTTTTTCTTTGAGTTTGTTTATATAGTGGATTATGTTAATGAATTTCTTATATTGAACCAAAACCTTGCATCCCTACTTGATTGTGATGAATGATGGTTTTGATGTATTCTTGTATTCAGTTAGCAAGAATTTTTTTGAGTATTTTTGTGCCCATATTCACAAGAAAAACTGATCTGAACTTCTCACTTTGTGTTGCATCTTTGTGTGGTTTCTGTATCAGAGTAATTGTGGCTTCATAGAATGAGTTCGGTAGTGTTCCTTCTGTTTCTATTTCATGGAATAGTTTGAGAACTATGGGTATTAGGTCTTCTTGGAAGGTCTGGTAGAATTCTTCAATAAAGCCCTCTGGCCCTGTGCTTTTTTAGTTGGGAGGTTTTTAATGACTTCTTCTATTTATTTAGGGGATATGGGCCTTTTTAGATAGTTTATCTGCTTTTGATGTAACTTTGGTATGTGATATCTGTCTAGAAAACCATTCATTTCATCTAGATTTTCCAGTTTTGTTTAGTATAGGTTTTTATAATCAGATCTGATGATTTTTTTTTAATTTCTTCTGTTTCTGTTGTTATGTTTCCCTTTTCATTTCTGATTTTGCCAATTTGGATACTGCCTCTGGGCCCTTTAGTTAGTTTGACTAGGGGTTTATCTATCTTGTTTCTCTCAATGAACCATCTTTTGGTTTTGTTGATTCTTTTTGTTTCTATTTGGTTGATTTTGGCTCTGAGTTTGCCTCTTTTTTTGCCTTCTTCTCCTTTTGGCTGTGAGTGCTTCTTTTTGTTCTAGAGCTCTAATGTGTGTTGTTCAGTTGCTGGTGTAATATCTTTCCAATTTCTTTACCAGGGCACTTAGTGCTATGAATTTTCCTCTTAGCACTGCTTTCATTGTATCCCAAAAGTTTGGGTAGATTGTGTCATCATTTTTATTGAATTCCAAGAAGACCTTAAATTTTTTCCTGACCAAGTTATTGTTGAATAGAGAGTTGTTCAGTTTCCATGCCTATGTGGACTTTCTCTTGTATTTGTTGTTCTTGAAGACAAACCTTAGGCCATGGTGATCTGATAGGATGCATAGATTATTTCAATCCTCTTGTATTATTTGAGGCTTGTTTTGTGCCCATTTATACAGTCAATTTTGGAGAAGGTACCATGAGGTGTTGAGAAGAATGTATATCCTTTTGTTTTAGGGTGAAATGTTCTGTAGATATCTGTTAAATCCATTTTGTTCATAATCTCTATTAGTTTCACTGTGTCTCTGTTTAGTTTATGTTTCAATGACCTATCCACTGGTGAGAGTGGGGTGTTGAAGTCTGTCACTATTATTGTGTGGGGTTCAATATCTGTTTTGGCTTTAGTAAAGTTTCTTTCCTGAATGTGGGTGCACTTACATTGGAAAATAGATGTTCATAATTGAAACTTTCTCTTGGTGGATTTTTTATTTGATGAACATGAAGTGTCCTTTCTCTTCTCATTTGATAACTTTTGGTTGAAAGTCAATTTTGTTGGATATTAGGATGTCAACTCTCGCTTTTTTCTTGGGACCATTTGCTTGGAAGATCTTTTTCTAGTCTTTTTTCTCTGAAGTAGTGTCTGTTTTTGTTATTGAAATGTGTTACATGTATGCAGCAAAATGCTGGGTCCTGTTTGTGTATCCAGTCTGTTAGCTTATGTCTTTTTATAGGTGAGTTGAGTCCATTAATATTGAGAGATATTGAAGACAAATGATTGTTGGTTTCTGTTATGCTTGTTTTTGTAGGTGGTATTATGTGCATCTGGTTCTCTTCTTTGGCTTTGTTGTGAGATGATTAATATCTTGTCTTTTCTTTGGTGTAAGTACCCTCCTTGTGTTGGAGTTTTCCTTCTAGAATCCACTGTAGGGCTGGGTTGGTTGATAGAAACTGAATTTAGTTTTGTGGAAAATTTTGGTTTCTCCATTTATATTGATTGATAGTTTTCCTGTGTATAGTAGCCTGGGTTGGCATTTGTATTCTCTTTGAGTCTGCATGACCTCTGAGCCAGGCTCTTTTGGTTTTTAGTTTCTCTGTTGAGAAGTCTGCTATAATTCTGACAAGTCTGCCTTTATATGCTACTTGGTCTTTTTCCATTATAACTTTTTTTTTTTTTTTTTTTTTTTATTATAAGTACACTGTAGCTGTCTTCAGACACTCCAGAAGAGGGCGCCAGATCTCGTTACAGATGGTTGTGAGCCACCATGTGGTTGCTGGCAATTGAACTCTGGACCTTTGGAAGAGCAGTCGGGTGCTCTTACCCACTGAGCCATCTCACCAGCCCCCATTATAACTTTTAATTTTCTTTATTTGTTCTGTGCATTTAGTGACAAGAGGATTATTATGTGCCAAGAGGATTTTTCTTTTCTGGTCCCATTTATTTGGTGTTCTAAAGGCTTCTTGAACATTTTTGGCCATCCCTTTCTTTAGGTTGGTGAGGTTTTCTTCTATGATTTTGTTGAAGACATTTTCAGGTCTTTTGAACTGGTAATCTTCATTCTCCTCTATTCCAATTCTCCTTCTCCTTTTCTCCTTCTCCTTCACCTTCCTCTTCTTTCCTTCTCCTTCTCCTTCTTTCCTTCTCCTCCTCCTCCTCCTCCTTCTTCTTCTTCTCCTTCTCCTTCTCCTTCTCCTTCTCCTCCTCCTCCTCTTCCTCCTCCTCCTCCTCCTCCTCCTTCTTCTTCTTCTTCTTCTTCTTTCTTTTTCTCCTTCGAGACAAGGTTTCTCTGTATAGCCCTGGCTGTCCTGGAACTCACTCTGTAGACTAGGCTGGCCTCGAACTCAGAACTATGCCTGCCTTTGCCTCCCAAGTGCTGGGATTAAAGGCATATGACACCACTGCCTAGCTATTCCAATTCTTCTTAGATTTGGTCTTTTCATTGTTTCATGGATTTTTTGGATGTTTTAACTTAGGAGTTTTTTTATCTTTTGAATTTTCTTTGACAGTTGTTTCAGTCTCTTCTATGGTATCTTCTACACCTGAGATTCTCTCTTCTGTTTCTTGTATTCTGTCATTGATCCTTACATCTGAAGTTCCTGACCTTTTTCTTAAGGGTTTCCATGTCCAGGATTGCCTCCATTTGTTTTTTTTGTTTTGTTTTGTTTTGTTTTTTTGTATTGTTTCTACTTCCACTTTTAGGTCTTAGACCACTTTATTCAATTCCTTCACCAGTTTGATTATTTTTTCCTGTATTTCTTTAAGGGATTTATTTGTTTCCTCTTTAAGGGCTTTTACTTTTTACCTGTGTTTTCCTGTATTTCTTTCAGTGAATTATTTTTTTCCTCCTAAAAGGACTCTATTATCTTCATGAGATAGGGATTTAAGTCAGCATCCTGGTTTTCAGGTGTGTTGGGATGTTCAGGGCTTGCTCTGGTGGGACAACTAGGTTCTGAGGATGCCAAAGTTATTGGCTTCTGTTGCTTATGGTCTTGTGCTTGTCTCTTGACATCTGGTTATCTCTGGTGTTAAGTGACTAGGAAGTCTCTGTCTAGACCCGGCCTCCTTTGGCCCTGGGTTGTTGCAGGTCTCCTTATAGGTCTGTGGTCCTGGCTGTAACAGATCTCATGTGAGGCCTTCCGATTGTGGGTTCTTCAGAGGAGCAGATAAGGTGATGATCTATTCCAGTGGAAGGCACAGGCTGGAAGGGACACTTGAGTAAATTTAGTCCAGATATGAACACTATTCAGGATCCTTCATCCTTGGATAATGGCTGCTGCTGTGATACATACTACAGCATGGATGATCCTTGAAAACAATATGCAATATGAAAATGGCATTCTGTGTGTACAAGCTATTGAGAAAGAGCAAGTCTGTCAAGGCAGAAAGTAGGGTGGTAGTTTTGAAAATGATGTATTTAAGAAGTTGTGCAAAAATTAGTGTCTTAGTCAGGGTTTCTATTCCTGTATAAATGTCATGACCAAGAAGCAAGTTAGGTGGGAAAGGCTCTATATAGCTTACATTTCCACAGTGCTTTTTATCACCCAAGGAATTTAGGACTGGAACTCAAGGAGGTCAGGAAGCAGGAGCTGCTGCAGAGGTCAAGGAAGGATCTTACTTACCAGCTTGCTTCCCCTGGCTTGCTTGGCTTGCTTTCTTATAGAACCCAGGACTACCAACCCAGGGATACTACCAACCACAATGGATCTTCCCACCCTTGATGACTAATTGAGAAAACGTCTTACAGCTGGATCTCATGGGTGTGTTTTCTCAAGGGATTCTCCGTTCTCTGTGATAACTCCAACTTGTGTTAAGTTACACAAAACAAAACCAGACAGTGCTGATAGTGATGATGTGCTTGTTCTTAGTGCCATGCAGTGGCCAATAAAGTGGAATGGTATTTGGTTGTGTGTATTTTGCTGCAATAAAATGAATGAAGTACAAAATATGAATAAATATGAGATATACCAGATTGAAGATACATATATCATTGCACATATTGTTACATTCAGTTATTTAGAGACTACCACATGTTGCCAAGAAGACACAGCTGTGATTAGTAGTTTCTACTGCTACTGAATACATACTGTCTTCTATATGTTGGTTGTATTGCTGAGGTGCAACAAAAATGTCCATCCATCATTTCAATGTCATATTATACGAAGAATAATATAGAAAAAAGAGTGTTAGGGAGAGTTCCTCCTCCTAACAGAGGGACATTTCAACGACTTGAAATTATATTTTATTCATATATGTTGCCCTGAAATCACTGAGGTATAATAAAAGTAGCAGTGTGACCCTAAGCCCAGGAAAGGCAGCTCTTAAGTAAATCAACAGGCAACAACTTGAAAGGACATTGTGTATCAATAAACTGTGAATGATTTGAACACTCTGGGAAGAAGTTTGAATATGAAGAGCAATTTTGTTTGAGGAAGATGTTGGAACTTTTCAAATTTTATTATTAATGAGCTCTATTATTTCTGTTACTAACACTTATTCAAATATTAAGAAATAGAAGATGATTGGTTTAAAAACTAGTTGTGATAAAGAAACAAGTCCTTGAATGAATATAATGAACCAGAATATTCTAATTCTAAGCAGAACATGAACTTACTTGGCCTGAGTCAACAATGTATTAACGGACAATAATAGCTGCTTGGGTAAATAGAACAGAAATAATTAGAGACAAAATTAATAATTAAATAATTTAACCAGATAGAATGTAATGCAGGCCATCTGGTTCTCAAGAGATATTCTTCATTGACAACTAAGAAAATACCACTTTGATGAAATGTATCTTTCAAATTTACAAATTATATGGGTATTGCTTCACTAAAAAAATAATGCCTCCAAAAGTATTTTTAGATTAAGAAAACTCTGAAGAGTAGAATAACCCATTTTCTTTAATTTTGTATTTAAACTTCCAGAATAAGGAACAACTTCCAGGATAAAAATTTCCATAGTCTTCCATTATGGTTTGTTGTTTTGTTTTGTTGTGGGATTTTGTTTTTGTTTTTGTTTTTTGCTTCACTTTAATTTTTACCAGTACTGTCTTTGTCTACACATAGCATATTTTTCAGAATAGTCATAAAACATATTATTTTAATTACTCTATATTGATATAGCAGTTGTAATTTCTCCTCATATATTTGTTTAGAGTTCTAATGTTATTTTATTTTTAAAGGTTCATTTTTCATTTGTGTATGTATTTGTGTCTGAGTGCTAGTGTGTGTGTCTGCCCATGGAAGCAAGAAGACTGAAGTCACAGCTGGTGGTGGGTTACCTGATACAAATGCTGGGAACTGAACTCAGGATCTCAGCAAGAGCAGTATCCACTCTTAACCACTGAGCCATCTCTTCAGCTCTGAAATATAATTTTAAAATATACTGTTTTAGATTAGCAGAGAGTAATGCTCCTGCTGAAGACTGAAAAGTAATGTAAAATAGATTCTACCTGGTGATTTGTTTTAAACAAGTCATATTGGAATATATGAGCTTTGAGTTGGCAAGGTAGTAAAAACTAGAAAGGTCACATCCTGGAGATTCATCCTTGAATAAAACACATTTCAAAAGGACATTGTAAACCTCTCAAGACATTTTCTATATCTTGAAATGGGTAGAAAAATGAGGCATTAGGAAAACATAAGAAGGTAAATGCATTTTTAGGAATGACATGGACCATTAGACCAAATTATATTCCAGGCTGCAGGAATAATAAAAATTAAGAAGGCTAAAATCTGAAAGAGAAGACCATTGTAGAGGAATAAGTTTAATACTTGGCACACCTTTACGTTTCTAATCACTTCAAATTATGGTTTGAATAATTAGAAGCTAAGTGGTCAAATATGAAAAGAACTGAAAAAAATACAAAATTCCTGGTAATCTCATGGTACAAGGATGAAAAATACTTGAATTTACACTCATTGAAAAGAAACTGAATTTCTTATCAATAGCTGTTTGTAACCACTAAGACTAAATGTCTGAACCTATTAAACAAGCGATTCCTCCACTGCCATCTAGATACCTGGAATTTCTACAGAATCACATCCAAATATACTATATTATATTAAATTTGCATTCTATTAGAAATGATTCAGTGAAGTAGTGGCATGAGTACTATGGAACAATCAACAGCTTTCCTGCTGAATCTGAGGCCTGTTCCACAGGAGAGAATTTATTCGCAGTACAGAGAACCTTATCAAAGGCTCAAGCCTGGGGAGACAATAGACTCTGAGTTGGAAGAACCCAATATCAAAGTTTGCTAAATGGTCATGCTGCCAAACTGCATTTTTATTTCATAGATTTTTTTTCCTTTCTTGTTTTTCTTATAGTTTATCTCATTTATTCACTTTAACCATTTTTTCTACAAACTTTTGAATTTAGGATTCAATACTTAGTTTAGAGAGCTGAGTAAGTATGTTTAGGACTTGGTTGCTTCAAAAGTATTAGCATTTAACACTAGATAGTTTTTCCCTTAAGGACTTGCTTGGATTTCTGTCCGAAGGTTTATGGTGTTATATTTTATTTTTTCATTCATCACTTTGCATTCTCTTATTTCCATTTCACTTTAAAATCCTGTGATAATTGAGGAGGACTATCCACTGACTTTTCAGACATTTGAGTTGCATTTTTTCTCTCTGATAACTATTCTAATTTAAATAAATTGTAGTCAAAGGCTATTCCTTTAATGTCTTTACTTCAATATTATATATACATATATAATTTATTGTGTTAGATGTGTGTGGGAGTGAAGATGTGCACAACTTTGTGGAACGGATTCTCTCTGTCTGCAGTGAGACATGGTGATGAAGCTCAGGTCTTCAAGCTTGCACAACTAACTCTTTTAGCCAGTAAGGTATCTCAGTGGCCCCAAAGTCCTTATTTTGCAGATTACTTTATGATCTGACATGTAGACTGTTCTGGAGAACACTCCCTGTGTATTTGAAAACAGATGGAGTCTGCACTGATGAAAGATCTCTTCGTGTCTATTAAGTATACCTCTTTTATGCTACTGTCTAACCCTTTTTTGCAACATTTTAAAAAGTATTTACATTTCAAATATTATCCCCTTTCCCAATTTCCCCTGTGCAAACTCCCATCCCATCCACCCATTATTCTTCTTCTATGAGGGTGCTCCCCCATCCACCTACCCACTCCTGCCTCACTACCCTAGCATTCCCCTACAGTGGGGAAGCAAGTCTTCAACAGGACCAAGGGCCTCCCATCCTATTGATACCTGATAGCTCCTTCAGTCCTTCTCCTAACTCTTTTATCAGGGTCCCTGTGCTTAGTCTGGTGGTTGGCTGCAAGCATCCACATCTGTATAGGCCAGGATCTGGTAGATCCTCCCAGGAGACAGCTGTATCAGGCTCCTGGCAGCAAACACTTCCTGGCATTAGCAATAGTGTCTGGGTTTGGTGTCTGCATGTGGAATGGATCCCCAGGTGGGGTAGTATCTAAATGGCCTTTCCTTTCAGTCTCTGCTTCATTGCAACATTTTTGACCCTGTACTTGTTAACCTGGGTGGTTTTTTCATTAGCCTCATAAAAGATAAGTCTTTTAAAGTCATATTGAAAGTTAACAATAAATAAAAAGGGATCATGGAAAATTCATGGAACATTTTAATAAAAATTAGATGAAAAAGACATTTGGAGATCCAAAGTAAACATTGGATTTATTAGAAAGAATATATAAGCAGAAAGCAATGCTTAGTGAAAATTTTAGTATACTTGTTTTATTGCTACAGAATGTCAAGGTTATAAAAGTATATCATTCCATCTGTGCTGACAATTAAGGAAATGTTACATCACCTACAATTTTTCCTTTCTGACCTTCAAGGAATGATACCAATATGGAATTTGTCTTCATTTTCATATATAAACATACATATGTAATTATATGTTATTTATAGGAGTCTGAACACTAGACCAATAGATTCGAATTTAATTCTAGAAAATTTATCCAGGAACTCCATTTACTAAATACTGTTTTGAATAGAACTGTCTAGCCAGCAAAAACTGGGCTTTAGTTCAATAAAATAACCAAGTTGGCTGCCCTAATGACTTTCTGAGACTGTTCTCATAATCAGAAATTTCTAATTAAGCAGAAAGTAATTAGGAAATTTAATTCAATGCACACTAGTATAAGTTTCAAAGAAGCAAAAGCAAAATAATGCTCCACAAGACGGAGACGTCATTAGTGCACCCACCGCTATAGGACTACTAAGTGAATGGCTGACATTTAGAAAATGCTGAAAGTTGATTTAACTTTGGCAGGAACATTTTCTCAAGTTGAAAGGTTTTGACCAGAGAAATGTCATCATGGAGAATTTTTTTCTCTACAAAGGTTTTCCTTAGGTATGGGTGACAGATAAGTCATTCAAACATCCCCTGCCTTAAAATGATAACTTTTATCAAAACATCCCCATCCACACACCATTTAAAAGTATGTATTCTTTAGGCACAGTATTGCTAATACAATCACTTCTCTTCTCTATTTGCAAAGCTGACAGAGAATTCTGTGCATCGCTCATGTGAATACCTAGATATTCTCTGTATTTTCTGCCAAAAGAAGGTCCATCAACAATAAAACCAGAGTAGAGTAACAATACTTAAGTACATATTTAGTCAGTAAACTATCACTTACTCATACACAAACACACACACACACACACACACTCACACACACACACACACACACACACACACAGAGAGAGAGAGAGAGAGAGAGAGAGAGAGAGAGAGAGAGAGTGACAGAGAGGCACACAGGCACACACACGAACTACAGATCGATGTGACATGGAATATATTTTCATGGATGACAACAGTCTATCTTATCAGGCCAGTATATAAACTTTTTCAGAGTGAAAATGCAAACCTCTGAAAAATGTCATTAAATATATTGCATTGAAAAATGTATTGAGCTTGTTAATAAACAGATTAATGGAGCAAAGACCAGAGAAGCAAATATTGGTTACAAAGTAATGCACTGTGTAATATAAATTTTAGAAAATGGTCATTTTGTTCACTAGAAGGTTGGGGACGAGTGCGGTAGATGGGCAGGTGGAAAGGTGCTGTATTTTCATATGGACAGCTGGGAACAGAGCAATTGTAATCGTACATATTTTTTATTTTATCACCTGGTAATGTTTTCCTATGACATACTTCCCTGCTCGTGAAAGCTAACATATTAAATACCTACAATAATTGTCTTTTTATATGTGAATAGACAGAGGTAGTGAAGTTTGGAATGAAGGAGTGTATAATCAAATCATTTCTGCAATTATACTTATTCTATAAATTATTTTATAATTCAACTTACAGTAATTTTTAAATTCTTGGTAAGTGGATTGCTCATGTCAGAATGTAGCTATTTATTAATCTTTTACTTAATAAAATTTAGTGGTGAAATTTCACTTTACTATCTAATGGATGGTACAACGTAGAGATAATGATCCATGTGTGTGTGTGTGTATGTGTGTGTGTGCTTGTGTGTGTGTGTCACTCAGGATAGACTGTGGAAAGAAGCATAATGTAAGATAGAAAATATAAAATAATTTGAATGTTTTTGAGACATGGCTCTACAATGAATCCCAGCCTGATATTGGCTTTCAATCTTTCAGACTCTTTTCAACATATGGAAGTATGCTGTACCATATTGCTTCCAAACCCTTCATTTGTCTACCTAGCAATATAGGAAGTCAGATAAATATCTGGTGAAAAGACTTGAAAGCTGAAGAAAAGAAAAGAAACAAAGAATTATAACTTTAAAATTTGGATGCAAATTTTAAAAACTTCAAGGAGTAAATCCAATTCAAAATAAAACTTCTGGGAGCTAAAATGGGCATTTATGGCTGTTTTCTGATAGCATTGCATTTGAGAATGACTTTAGTACATTGGAGGCTTAGTGGTAGCCTAGACAAAGCCCATTAGAAGATCATTACTAAATGATACCAAACAGAACAATCGTTATAAAAGTTAGAGCATGAGGTGGTGGGATGACTCAATAGGAAAGAACTTGCTGTGTCACCCTAGTGGCTTGAGTTCCATTCCTGGGTTTCCTGGTGACAGGAGAGAACTGGCTCCCCAAGCTTTTCCTCTAACATCTACAAAGTGAGCTCTCATTAATGTAAATTGCAAGGAGATATGGCAAAGTTGCTGCTTATGGTGGCTGGATTTATTCATATACATGTTTATTTGTTTACTTATTTTAGTGCAAATCCTTAGCAAGATGTGGATTCTTTAGTGCAGAAATGTTTTGTTTTTTCCTGCATTCACCTCCAGTGATAATATTGAGGACAGTGCCAAATATAAGACAGATGTTCAGAATGCATTTCTTTCATAATATTCAAATAATTTTTAAAAGAAAAAAATCAGAAGTTCCAGATAATTTAATTAAGAAATTTTAACAAGAGGAAACAATTCAGCTTTGAATAACGTTTAGAAAATGTAAAGCTACAAGAAACATTTCTATAGTATATTATAATATATTTACAAATATTCTGTATTTTATTGGAAATGATTTTCTCTGAATTATTACATTTTAATAATTGGAGTGAAATGTTTCTAATATTAAAAGAATAATGTATGTGACTCTGAATGTATTGACCAATAAATTTAACTCCAAAGTGACAGCAGAGTGGCCTTCCTTTTAACTATAAAAAACATTATCAAGATTGACAAGGTGCATAGAATAAATTAAAAGATGACACAGTGTTTGTTCTCAATTCAAGAGAAGACCTGACACTATTACAGAGGCTATGGAGCACTCACCAAAAGGGACCTATCATGACTGCCCTCAGTAAGACTCAACAAGTAGTTGAGAGAGTCAGATGCAGATATTAGCACCCAACCAAAGGACAGCTGCTGCTGACCCCTGTGACTGAATTAGGGGAAAGCTGGAAGAAGCTGAGAAGCAGGGTGACCTTGTAGGAGGACCAACAGTCTCAGTTATCCTGGATTCCTGAGATCTCTCAGATACTAGAACACCAACCAGGCAACATACACCAGCTGATATGAAGCCCCCAACACATATAGAACAGAGGTCTGGTGGGTTTGGGTTTAGTCAAAGAAGATGTACCTCACCTTCAAGAAACTGGAGGAAGTAGGGAGTTTAGAGGTCTGGTGGGGTAGGGGTGGGGGTGGTGAGTTAGGACATCCTCCCGGAGAAGGGGGTTGGCGAATGGGTGGGGCAGGGAGGAGGTATAGAATGTGGAACAAGTGGACCAGGAATGGAATAACATCTGGAGTTTAAAATTAAAAAAAAAAAAGTTAACATATTTAGAAAACTGATGAATTATTTAAACTTCTTCAAAAACATTTTGAAAGTGTGTGTGTGTGTGTGTGTGTGTGTGTTTACATACATTCAGGTGTCTGTAGAAGCCAGAAGAGGAAAACAGACTCTTTGGAGCTGGAGCTATAAGCTGTGATGAGCTGCTGACTTGATTTCTAGGAACCAAAATGGGTAATCTAGAGGAGGAACAAGTGTTCTTAACTGATGATTCATCTCTCCAGTTAACCAAATAATTTAAAAGTAAAGAAAACTCTCTTAAGTGATGTACTCATCAATGAAAAGAATAAAAACAAAAACAAAAACAAAACAAAACCAAAACAAAACCAAAAAAACTAAACCATGGTTGAAAGAAATTAAAACAGGGCATTTAAAAAATTGCAGAAAATGGCCAAAGAAGTCCAAAGAGGCTATTAATAGGTTGATTTCTGTTATAAAGAAACATGTTTGAAAAGGGCAATTTGCAAATTCATCTGGAATAACAAAAAATCTAGGATAGCAAAAACTCTTCTCAAGGATAAAAGAACCTCTGGTGGAATCACCATGCCTGACCTAAAGCTGTACTACAGAGCAATTGTGATAAAAACTACATGGTACTGGTATAGCAACAGACAAGTAGACCAATGGAATAGAATTGAAGACCCAGAAATGAACCCACACACCTATGGTCACTTGATCTTTGACAAGGGAGCTAAAACCATCCAGTGGAAAAAAGACAGCATTTTCAACAAATGGTGCTGGCACAACTGGCAGTTATCATGTAGAAGAACGCGAATTGATCCATTCCTATCTCCTTGTACTAAGGTCAAATCTAAGTGGATCAAGGAACTCCACATAAAGCCAGAGACACTGAAACTTAAAGAGGAGAAAGTGGGGAGAAGCCTCGAAGATATGGGCACAGGGGGGAAATTCCTGACTAGAACAGCAATGGCTTGTGCTGTAAGACGGAGAATTAACAAATGGGATCTCATAAAACTACAAAGCTGCTTTCCTAAGGCAAAAGACACTATCAATAAGACAAAAAAGGCCACCAACAGATTGGGATAGGATCTTTACCAATCCTAAATCAGATAGGGGACTAATATCCAAGATATATATAAAGAATTCAACAAGGTGGAGTCCAGAAAATCAAATAACCCTATTAAAAAATGGGGCTCAGAGCTAAACAAAGAATTCTCACTTGAGGAATACCGAATGGCTGAGAAGCACCTGAAAAAATTTTCAGCATCCTTAATCATCAGGGAAATTCAAATCAAAACAACCCCGAGATTCCATCTCACACCAGTTAGAATGGCTAAGATCAAAAATTCAGGTGACAGCAGGTGCTGGCGAGGATGTAGAGAAAGAGTAACACTCCTCCACTGTTGGTGGGATTGCAAGCTGTACAACCACTCTGGAAATCAGTCTGGCAGTTTCTCAGAAAATTGGACATAGTACTACTGGAGGATCCAGCAATACCTCTCCTGGGCATATATCCAGAGGATGTTCCAACTGGTAATAAGAACACATATTCCATTATGTTCATAGCAGCCTTATTTTTAATAGCCAGAAGCTGGAAAGAACCCAGATGTCCCTCAACAGAGGAATGGATACAGAAAAAGTGGTGCATTTACACAATGGAGTACTACTCAGCTATTAAAAAGAATGAATTTATGAAATTCCTAGGCCAATGAATGGATCTGGAGTATATATCATCCTGAGTGAGGTAACCCAATCACAAAAGAACTCACATGATATGCCCTTACTGATAAGTAGATTTTAGCCAAGAAACTTAGAATACCCAAGATACAACTTGCAAAACCCATGAAACTTAAGAAGAAGGAAGAGCAAAGTGTGGACAATTCACCCCTTCTTAGAATTGGGAACCTAACTCCCATGGAAGGAGTTACAGAGACAAAGTTTGGAGCTGAAACCCCAAATGAGGCCCCTTGGTCTTGCAAACTTTATGTCTCAGTAGGGAGGAAAGCCAGGGCCAAAAAGTGGGAATGGGTGGGTAGGCGAGTGGGGGGTGGTCTGGGGGACTTTTGGGATAGCATTTGAAATGTAAATGAAGAAAATACCTAATTAAAAAATAAATTATAAAAACAACAACAACAAAAAAACCATGTTCTCTGAGTATATGATGAAGATTTCCACCTCAATAATCATACTCATTCAAATTACACCCCACATGAGCAGAAATAATACTGATAAGGCTAGAAATTAGCATATGTTTTAAAGGGAATCCAAGAACAAAATCATCGATGACACAAAGAGTTTGTTCTTTGCATTGACTGCATGCATGTTCATAGATCACTCTTCACAATGTTCTGGAAATAAACACACAAAACAAACTGGTTTTTAGACTTACAGCCTACTCCTTAAGTAGGCTACACATCTCAAAATTAATTTCTATTTTGATTGATATGTTGTAGAAAATCCAAGATTTCTTTGGTGTGAGTTTTTAGAACCCATTTCTATACTCTTGACAGATTCACTGTCAGAAACAAAAATGGCTGCATAGGAGAGTGCCAAGATGTTGAAGGACTGGTATGTAAATTTAAAAATGGCATAGATGCAGTGTCAAAACAGATGCTGTAATGTAATAATTTATAACAGCAGTGGTGCTGTAGAAAGTGGAGGAAAAGGAATACTTTTAATAAATAGTTATGGCAAATTTTTAATTATTTAACATAATTTAAAAAACCTAAACTTAAATTAAGACTACCTTCTTAGACCATACACATTTCCTCTAATTAAGTATAAATCTTATTCTCAAATGCAATAAGAATTACTGTTTCATGAAAAAAATGAATGTCTATGTTCATGGCCTTTATGACCATAAGTATCAAATGAACACATTATGACTATGAGAAACATAAACATTGGTCCAGATTATAGTGAGAAATATCTAAAGATATGATTAAGAGGGAAAGGGGTGATATAATGAGGAAATAAAACATGTTTATTAAGTAAAAACAAATGGAAAATATAAAAATTAATACAAATTAATTAAAAATGACTACTTGGGCAGAATTTACTTGAAAAGGTATCTATGACAAACAAATCAGACAAATCCAAATGCTTTCAGGGAAAGGCAAATTAAAGGCCTATCATGAGCCGGGCGTGGTGGCGCACGCCTTTAATCCCAGCACTCAGGAGGCAGAGGCAGGCGGATTTCTGAGTTCGAGGCCAGCCTGGTCTACAAAGTGAGTTCCAGGACAGCCAGGGCTATACAGAGAAACCCTGTCTCGAAAAAAAACAAAACAAAACCAAAAAAAAAAAGGCCTATCATGACATCATTGGTCATATACAAGCTTGTTTACATTGACTGAAGCTGACAGTACCAGGTGTTGGTAGGTGGAGTGCATGGGATTTCCACTGTTCGATTCGGTGCATGTATGCCATAGACAGAAGTTCAAGAAGCCAAGAGTTCCCCACCTACCATTTTCAGGATATATACAACATAGAAACTTATTTTAAATACAAACATGTAGAAGCATGTTAATAACATTATGTCTAATACTATATAATGTCTCTACATATAATCTAACATCTGATACTATATAATATAATACAATAAAATATCTGCATATAGTAAGAAATATAAAAATCATTTGAAAAAAGAGGATGATAAATTATGTTGCATTCAAGAAAAATAATAACAAGTAAATTATTGGTTCACAGATACATTTAAAGAATACACTACTAGAGAAAAACTCAGTTCTGAGTCAAAGTAAATCATAGCATTGTTTAGTAGTATAAATTCATACCACAAAATCAAGAAAAGCAATTTTGCCTCTGGGAATGGAGATGAATCAGGCTAGAAAAAGGAATAAAAATTTCTTTAATTTAAATTAGGAAATGCTCTTTTCAAATTCACATTGGTTCATAGATTTATTTTACATTTTTTATTCTTTAAAAACCAATAGGTAATATATACTCTTTGTTACAACTCAATATTTAATACAGTGCCTTGGAAACTAATATTTCTGTATCATCTAGTAATTTTTTCTTTGTTGAAATGCTACTTTCTGCTTGTCCTCTATTCTCATTCGTAACAAATTATTTAGAAAATGCCTTCACGTAAGGTTTACACTTACATAAATATACTATACATAGTAATAAAGATGATATTTAGAAAAATTTAAATGTGGTCTCAACTAGCTTTCTTTTGAATCACCATCAGTCTTCCCTCTAACAAAGTCTTCTTTCTGTATTACAGTCTTCTTACACTGAGAAAGTGTTTTTTAGGTTTTGTGATTAATCATGATGTCACAACCCTGGATGCGAATTTTAAGAGTCTAAAGGACAAGAAATAAACTATGCAGCAGGATTTCTTATTTACTCCTTTGTATATTTTTAACACATGCAAAGCTTTCACTAAAATTGGTAGAATACATGTTTTTTCCCTCAAATAATCTTTGCTTTATCAATGATGAAGAAGTATCAACACTAAGTGTGTACAGAAAAAATATGAACTTCCTTAAGTAATGTTGAAACAAATGTGGTAAAGAGGTTCATAAAGAGGATAGGAGGACCATACCTGATTGGTTTATTCCGCTATCACATATAACAACTTAAAACCCATCTGAAGTATTCCCAGCATTTACAATATTGTAAATGACACTGGCATTGTTGTTTTTACACTGCTATATTTTAATCCAAGTCTGGTAGAGAACTTCAATCTCTCTTCAACATATATCACTTAAATATATTTCATAGGGAGCACAGGCTATTTAGCTAAATCTTGCCATTTTTACAGGTTACTTACTGTATACATATTCGATTAAGACCATAAGTGTTCAGTTCATATCATATCATGAAATTACTTGGAAACACTTTTTAACACATGTTAATGGCTACTTTTCTTACTTGTTTTAATCTCCCCCTTATTCTTAGCCTCTACCATTAATTATAAAAGGTGTTTTTAAATAGCAAGTAACAAATCTTTGCTTTCCAATGAGGTCTCCAAGTTACATAAATATTATTTGAAATATATTTTGATCTGGTGTTTTATCTTCAAACTATAGCTAAGATTTTTAAAAATATTTTTAATTAGGTATTTTCCTCATTTACAGTTCAAATGCTATCCCAAAAGTCCCCCATACCCTCCCCCCACCCCCCTACCTGCCTACTCCCACCTTTTGGCCCTGGCGTTCCCCTGTACTGGGGCATATAAAGTTTGTATGTCCAATGGGCCTCTCTTTCCAGTGATGGCCAACTAGGCCATCTTTTGATATATATGCAGCTAGAGTCAAGAGCTCCGGGGGGTACTGGTTAGTTCATATTGTTGAACTAACAATAGAGTTGTAGATCCTTGTAGCTCCTTGGGTACTTTCTCTAGCTCCTCCATTGGGAGCCCTGTGATCCATCCAATAGCTGACTGTGATCATCCACTTCTGTGTTTGCTAGGCCCCGGCATAGTCTCACAAGAGACAGCTATATCAGGGTCGTTTCAGCAAAATCTTGCTAGTGTATGCAATGGTGTCAGCGTTTGGAGGCTGATTATGGAATGGATCCCTGGAAATGGCAGTCTCTAGATGGTCCATCCTTTTGTCTCCGCTCTAAACTTTGTCTCTGTAACTCCTTCCATGGGTGTTTTATTCCCAATTCTAAGAAGGGGCAAAGTGTCCACACTTTGGTCTTCGCTCTTCTTGTGTTTCATGTGTTTCGCAAATTGTATCATATATCTTTGGTATTCTAAGTTTCTGGGCTAATATCCACTTATCAGTGAGTACATATCATTTGAGTTCTTTTGTGATTGGGTTAGCTCACTCAGGATGATGCCTTCCAGGTCCAACCATTTGCCTAGGAATTTCATAAATTCATTCTTTTTAATAGCTGAGTAGTACTCCATTGTGTAAATGTAACACATTTTTTGTATCCATTCCTCTGTTGAAGGGCATCTGGGTTCTTTCCATATAGCTGAGATTTTTATAGGGCCTTTTTTTTTTTTTAAATCTTCTTTTGAGAATAGAGCCTGCTTTCGGCACCTTTCTGTAATATCATATTTACAAAGTATTTCTTCAACTAAAGTGACTAGAAATCATGTGTAAATTACAAAACAAGAAATGTTGACAAGCAACATATATCGCAATATATACATATTTATCTCTACATATATAGAGATATGTGTGAACATACTATTTCTGTATTTTTAGACTTAATAAGGAGAAGCTAAAATGCATCAACAGTCCATGAAGGGATATTACATGAAAATGGTTTTGAAAACAGCATGGAAGCCAGGGATGTTGCTGCAAGCAGATTCTAAACAATGTAAGGAAAAAAGCACTTGACAATTACATGAATCACAAGCTCTTCAGAGAACCAGATTCATTGGTTAAAGCCAGGGATTGAGCTGGTATGTGATCCAAGAAATTCAATTTGAATCCCAGATTTGAGGAAGATAAAGGTGAGACAACACAGCATGGACTCTACACATGAACAATGCACTACTAATGTTGATTGCCACCTGTGAAAATGTGCCATAAATTTACAAGCCTTCAACTTTACTTTCCAGTGTATTTCAGGCAGGAGTCAGTCAAAAAAGATGTAGACCTGACCAAGTTATAAAGCTCAAAGGAAATGACCACCACAAATATAGGAGAAGCAAGTTTTGAAAGGTCTGTAAATTTACTTCTCAGAAAGAGCTAAGACATTTATTCTCATGTCTAGAAACCAAGATTCTAAGCACAGTAAAACAAAGACAGGAAAAATAATAATAATTAAAAAAGCCTCTTGTAAGAATACATAATAAGGAGCTGAGAAGAGGGCTCAGTGGGTAGTTTATTGCCATGAAAACATAGGACTAGCAAACATATTCTTAGAATTCACATAAAAAGGCAGGCATAGTTTCCCAAGTCTGCAGCCACAGAGGAATGAGAGTAAGTTGAAAGAGGTAGAATCTTTTTTTGTTGTTGTTGTTTTTGTTTTGTTTTGTTTGTTTCTTTTTTTTTTTGAGACAGGGTTTCTCTGTGTAGCCCTAGCTGTCCTGGAACTCACTTTGTAGACCAGGCTGGCCTCGAATTCAGAAATCTGCCTGCTTTTGCCTCCCAAGTGCTGGGATTAAAGGTGTGCACCACCACGCCCGCTGGAAAGAGGTAGAATCTTAAAGATTATTGGCCAGCCTAGCTGAATTGATGAGCTCCATGTTTATTGAGCAACCCTACCTCAAAAATAAAATGGATAACAACTCAAAATAGATCCTTGACACTGGCCTGCATCTACACATACTCACATGTACATGTACCCCTACATACACATATAGCACACACACACACACACACACACACACACACACACACATACACACACATGAGGAGAAAGAGGGAATTTATATGCACAAATGGCCATTATATGTGTTTTTTACTCTAAACTGTCTGATTAAAATTAAGTCCCTGTTTATTTGTCCTCAGTCATTTGGAAGATGAAAATATGTTCTGTGATCTCATCTTCGGGTTCTAAGATTGCCCCCAATGATATGAACTTCCAAAGTAAAATGAGATTCCAGTAGTACCCACATAAAATAGATAATTACATATGATATCAGATGCTGCAAATTTCAGACAAATATAGTAGATAAAAAGTAAGAACAGGACAAGAAACTACAAAACAAGAAAATTAGTAAAATTACTCAACTCAGTAGATATCATATGCAAGAAATGTCAATATTATTTATGACTAATAATTACAAGTGTGACTCAAGGTTGTGGCAAGCAGGTAGAACTAAATCCCTACTTAGATCAAAGGCATATTTAAAATTTGTTTTCAAGTTGACTAGTTAGCTGCATAATCTGGCCTTTATAACAACTGAAGAAAGTGATAGAGAAAGGTACCAGGTGCCAGATGGCTAAGTCAGTCCTGGCCATGGATACACAAATTCATACACAAATCAACAAAATAATTTCAGCCCATTGTGAGAAATTTAGAAATTAACTGAGAAGTTTCTTCATCTCATATAAACATAAAATCAGGCTGGTAGAAAATCTCAAGATATGTTCTCACCAGAAGCCCTACTTTAGCTACCATCAATGAACTGGGAACAAACCCTAAGCTGAGCTTGTCTGAGAGGAAAGAACAGTAGCATACATCCAATGTCCTCATTTTGTGGGCCATGAGTGAGCTCTCTTAGCTAAAAGTTACAATAATATCTGTAATAGAATAGATGTCCAGGGCTTCTGAGGAAAAAAGAACATCTAAGGAAACAAAGTAGCACATGCTGTAGACCTACATTTCACCTCAGCACAACAGGAAAGAGAAACCCTGGAAAATAACAGCTATTGTAATATATACACATTTGTCTCTCTCTATCCAGGTAGAGAGAAAAGTTCCAACTCCCATATTCGATTGAAGAAAAGAAATGATTTTTATTTTTGCTAAGGCATTCTCTAAACACTGTGTTCTCTACTACCTGTGTCAGAACACTGATGGGGTTAGCATATTCTAGATTCCCGAAGGCCACTGAAAACTGGAGTAGTGGTATGAAAAACAATAAAGATTTGAAAGACCCCGGGAATTTATGATAACTGGTTAGTATATGATATAGGAAAAATTTAAGAAACTCAAAGAGTAGCTGATTTATTTCCACATGGTTTCTTAAATTTCATTAGTACATATTGTACTGTTTTCTGTTTTACCTGTAACTTTATCAAGTTGAATATTTTTCTTATCCTTTAATTAGTTTATTAATGGTTTTTGAATTTTATCTTTTCAAGATAAAAGATTCTTTTCAAGAATCACTTTTTTGTTTTACCAACTTCTTGTATTTTTGTTACTATTTCATTAATTTCTGCCCTGATCTTATTACTTCTTCCTGTCTAAAGTTTTGGGAAACCATTTCTTTTCAAAGCTGTAAGATACATAACTAATTTATTGATTTGTGATCTTTAAGTTGATGGTGTACGCAATACTGGTATAACTTGCCCTATTTTGACAAGTTTTATTTTCATTTGTATTGAACTCCAGGGAGTTTTCTATTTCCTTCTTTGTTTCTTCAGTTAACTATAAGTCATTTAATAGTTTGTTGCTTAATTGTTATGAGAGTTTTGTACTTTGTTTAGTTTCTTTTATTGTTGATATCTAGTTTTCTTTGACATAGTAAGACAGAAAGCAGAATAATATGTTTTTTGAGACTTGCTTTGCATTGTTATATGTGATATGTGATTAGTTTTGTGGAAAGTTGCATGGGCTGCTGAGAAGAATGGAATGTTCTGCAGATGTTCGTTATGTCCATCGGATTTGTGGAGTCATTCAACTGTAGTGTTTGATTGCTCAGTTTTTTTCTTTTTTTCCAATGATTTGTCTGTTGATATGTGCTGGGTATTCAGCTCACCCACTATCACTTGTTGGGATTAATGTGTGCCTTCTCATCTAGCAATGTCTGGTTTATCAAACTGGGTACACTACAGTTATTGCACATAAATTTATACTTGCGAAGTTCTCTTGATAGATTATTATATTGATGAGTATGAAGTGACCATTTTGTCTCTGATGACTTTTGGGTTGAAGTCTATTTTGTCAAATATTAGGATGGTGGGTTCCCTCAGCAAGCCTTGATCTAAGGGTTAATGCTTAGTATTTTTTTTTTTAATATGGCTAGTCTTATTGTATCTTGTTAAGCTGTTTCAGTGGATACTCCTGGAAAGTCTACTCTTTTCTGAAAGGAAAGTGAGGAAGAGTAGAACCTATGAAGAGGGGAAATGGTGGGGTGATGAAAGGGATGGAAGGAGAGGAAACTGTAATTTGACTTTATTGAAAACATAAATTAATTAATTAATTAATTAATAATAAAAATGCAACAAAAACTTTTTCTTGAGTTAGATATTCCCAAGTTTATTTAGTTTTAAAATTTATTGGAAAAAATATGCACCTCTGTTTATCCAAAAAAAAAAACCAAAAAAAAAAAACTGTGAGTGATAACCTTTATACAGTGTGGCTTACACTAGGCTTTCCCAGAGGACAATGAACATGCCATTCATATGACTGCTTGTCATCAGCCTTCATCAAATCACTTTTGAGACAGTAACAAGCCAGGCTCAGATTAGCTGTTGCAGAAACAGGTTCTTCCAGGATACACATTAGCAGTTCCTGCCCCCACTGACAAGGCAAGTCAGGAAATGTTTTCTGTAGAGAGATGCATGATTATGAATGGACTGGTCACAGCATCTTCATTAAACAAATATGGCACATTGATCGGAGAGGCTGTCATGTAGGTTTGAAAGATTATTTCCCCCCCTTTTTCTCAGTGAAAGATGGATTGGTTTACCTCACAGCAAAGCATCCGGCCATGCTTGTAGATCACTCCTCCCTCATTAAAGCAAACAACCTCACATACCCATAGATCACCCATGTAGAGTTACCCAATAACTCATGCCAGAACCCTCTATGGTTGGCTGGTGCTTCATGAAAAAGATGTGCCTGACCCAAAGAGATGTTCACTTAACCATTTGTTCAACTCTCTTGGAGACTGAATTGAATAACATGTGCCTAGGCTATAAAGTAGCAGAAATCTAGGCAAGTTGCAACGTGGCATCATAATTAATGGCATATAAGGAAGCAGATTTGGGGCTTCATTTCAACTTTAGAAATTATCTGGATGTAGCTGTGCAAGTGCTATAGAGTGCTTGAGCACCTGAGCCTTATTTGTGAAAAAATGTAGCTACGTAGGATAACTTCAACCTTGGCTTTATTTTTGTGATCCTATAAATCTTACACTTACATATTAATCTTTCAGGCACAATTTGCAAGTTCTCAATGGATTTTCCTAGGTTCCCTGAAATGTTGTAAACTTCTTTGATTCTTACTTTTCTTCTAAGAAACCGAATATTGGCTCCTCCTGCCTCTAAAGATGCTGTTTCTTTCAAATGTAATTCATCAAAACTGAAGAAATAATGAGAGGAAGAGATAATGAGAGAGTGAGAGGATGAGTGACAGGAAAATGAAAGTAACAGGAGAAGGGGGTGTGAGGGAGAGAAAGACAGGTGGATGTCAGGGTAGGGAGGGAGAGACAGAGGGGACTAAATGCAAAGAAATTGATCTGACACTTCTTTCCTGAATCTGTGTTGAATGCCTGTCAATAATCTTAAAGGCCATTAAATGAGACTTAGTCACATAGCTTTTCTTTTTATAGCTGTAATTTTCTTACTGAAACTATAAAAATAATGCACAGAGTATATGTGCATTTAACATGGTGTTTTATGAATTATAAGTATGTAATATAGTAAATTTTAGTTTTGTAAGACCCCCTAAGCTGGGTCTTCGCTCAAGTCCCGGGATGAGCTGGCTAGCACCCCAGTGTCCCGAGAGAAAACCACACCTGATGCAAACTGCAAGAGGTTTTATTATCAGCTAGCTGAGGACGAAGTCCCTCTGTAGTGCAGGGCAGGGAAGTTCGACCCTAAGCTGTGACAGTAGGGGGCTTTTAAGAGCTAGCTGAGGAATTGGGAGGAGTTGGGAGGAGAGTTGGCTACAGCTCCTTTCTGGTGAGGGAGGGAGTGAGCTGCAGCCTCCTCTCCGGTGTCTATCTCCATGTCCTTGGCACAGGAAGGCAGGCATCTCTGGTTGTACAGTATAGAAACAAAAAGGTCTTTTGCTGGCTATAGAGAACAAAGAGCTTCTTTCTAGCTGTATTTTTAAAGATCGGGGAAAACAAGGTTGGGGAACATCCAGGGGCTTTACCTTCCAGGGAGAAACGTTCTAAGTTGGGGGTCTCACAGTTTAAGTAGTAAAAAACAAAAAGTTAAATAGTTTTTCAACACATAGAAAATATTACATTATTATTTTATTTTATGTTTCCTTTTTCTTTGTAGAATGGACTGTAGTGCCGTATTAAAACCCTTAAATTTTTATTTGTGTCTTATATTTTGATAAACCTGTTAACAATATGGAAAATGTTTATTTAAAAATTTATCCTAAATTATTTTTTTAAAAAACCTATAGAAGTGAGAATATTTAATTAAGTAATGTGTACAATTTTAAGGCTTCAATGTTAGATTGAATAAATGGACACATATTTTCACTTAGAGTTGTGAACTGAGTAGTATGGCTGTGTTCATTGAGCAATGTCCTTTGTATCCTTAATGTCTCCAGTACTTTTTATCAGGAAGGGTGATGGATTTATTAAAGGTGTTTTTGCACCTAATGAAATGATCATGTGATTTTTTCAACTTCCAGGTTCTTTATGCATTGGATTACATTTAATTCATGCCTGTTGAACCATCCCTGCCTCTCTGGGATGAAGTACTCTAAGAGCGATTATAAGGAATCTTGTTTATCTCTATTCATAATGGAAATAGTCTGTAATTCTCTTTGTTTGCTGGGTCTTTAGGTGCTTTGGGTGTCAGAGGTAAATCTGCTCTTGCAAAACAATTTAGACAATGGTCATTTGTCTCAGACATGTGGAATAATTTGAAGAGTAAGTGCATTAACACTTCTTTGAAAGTCTGGTAGAATTCTGCTACAACAATATGGCTATGGGGCAAATTTTTTTTGGGGGGGGGATAAATTTTTATAACTGCTTGTATTTCACCAGGAGTTATAATTGTGTTTTAATTGTTTATCTGATCTTGATTTAACAGGTAATGAAAAATTATCTCTTTCTTTTAGATTTTTTCAATGTTTTGGAGTAAAGGGGTTTAGAACATGTCCTTATTATGCTCAGAATTTGCTGGTATCTGTTATTATGACCCTCTTTCGATTTTTATTATGTTTCACTTTTGATTTTATTAATTTTGATATTCTCTATTAGCTTTTTAGTTAATTTGAATAAAGAATTGTCAGTCTTACTTGTTTACTCAGAGTACAGACCCTCTATTTCACTGGCTTTTTTGTTTGTCTCTGTCTTATTTATTTTAACTCTGAGTTTGGTTATTTTTTGCCATCTGATCTATTTGTGTGTGATTTCCTCTTTGTTGTTTAAATTTGACATGTGTGTTGTTATGTTACAAGTATGAGATCTCTCCAGTTTTTTCTATGTAGGCACTTAGTACTATGAATTTGCCTCTTAAAATCACATTTATTGTGCTCTACATGTTTGTTGTGCTGTGTATTCACTTTCATACAATTCTAAGAATTCTTTAATTTCTTTCTTAATTTCTGTCCTGATGCATTTTTTATTCACTAGCCTGCTGTTCAGTTTCCTTAAGTTTGTAAGCTTTCTGTTGTTTCTATTGTTGACATCTGTGGTGATTAGATAGGATACATTGTATCCTTTAAGTTCTCTTGCATCTGTTGAGATTTGCTGTGTATTCAAATATGAAGTCATTTTGGGAGAAAGTTCTAAGAGATGCTGAGAAGAAAATATATTCTTTTGTGTGTGTTCTGTAAATATCTGTTAGATCCCTTTAGTTCACTCATCTTCAATATTTCTCTGCTTAGTTTTTGTCTGGATAACCTGTCTTTTGGTTAGAGTGGAGTATTGAAGTCTCATTATCAGTGTGTGAGGGTCAATGTGATTTAAGCTCCAGTTATGTTTCTCTTACAAAGGTGGGTGCCCTTGAATTTGGGACATAAATGTTAAGAATTCAAATGTCCTCTTGGTGAATTTTTACTTTGATGAGTATGTAGTGTCCTTCCATATCCCTTCTAAAGAGTTTAGATTTTAAGTCTATTTTATCAGATATTAAAATGGCTACACCAGTTTGCTGTTTAGGTTCTTTTGGTTATAATATTCTTTTCCCACTCTGTATCTTAAGATAATGCCCATAATTGATATTGAGGTATGTTTCTTGGATGGAGCAGAAGAATGGATGCTGTTTTTGCATCCATTTTATAAATATTAAATTTTAATTTGGGGAATTGAGTCCATTGATACTGACAGATATGAATGTGTGTTGTATTTGTGAGTGTGTGTGTGTGTGTGTGTGTGTCTACTCCTTATATTTTCTGGTCTTGGGTTATTATTCTTTGTGTTTTCTTGAGTATGTTCAACCTCTTTAGGTTGGAGTTTTCCTTCTAGCACCTTTTATAGGCACCTCTTTATTTTAGGATTTTTTTTATGATTTTGTTGAAAATATTTTTTGTGCCTTTGACCCAAGTTTCTTCCTTTTTCTTTTATCCCCAGTATTCTTAAATTTTCTCTTTTAATACTATCCTAGATTTCCTGGATATTTTGTGTTAAAAGATTTTTAGATTTAAGATTTTATTTGGCTGATATATTCACTTCTTCTATTATGTCTTCAGTGCCTAAATCCTCTCTTCCATCTCTTGTACTTTGATGGTGTGGTTTAGCTCTAAGGATATTGACTTACTATATTTTTCATTTCAAGAATTCTTTTAGTTTTGCTTTCTTTTATTGATTCTATTACTAATTTCAGGCCTTAAACTACTTTATTCATCTCCTCTACTTTTTGTTTTCATCTTAATAGATTTATTCATTTCTTCTTCAATGACCTGAATCATATTGATAAAGGTAACTTAAGGTCATTTTCTTGTGGTTCAGTTATATTGGAATATTTGAACCTGTTGTGGTTGTGTTGATAGGCTCTAGGGAAGATATATTGTCCTAGATGTTATTATGTTTTGTTAAAGATGACTGTGTTTTTATTCTTGTGTCTAGGCATCTGAGATAGGAAATAATTTAATTCTACTTGCTGATATCTTGTCTTGTCTTTGTTGGGTAGGTGTTTTTTCCTTGATTTTTTTTTCTCTCTGTTTTTAAGAGTGTGTTTGCTGTGTATTAATTTATAGAAAATTATTTTGGGATCCAAATTGGTATGAGCACTGGGCTTCCAGGTACTGGGAGCTGACACTTCGGAATGGGGATGGACTAGGAGGTGGTAGTATGATGGGGTCTATAGGAGGGAGGAAAGCAGGGTGTTCCACCAGGATCTACTTAGTGTTCTTGGGATAGTGTCACAGAGTGAGAAGAGGCCATAATACCACAGTCACAGTAGCCAGGTGTGCCATTTGTGTGTGGTGATAAAATGACCTCTAGCCATATTTGATTTCTCTATCCCCCTTGAGTCTTTCTGTTCCCAGCATTCTTGCTCTCCCTCTTTCTGATCTTGGCACATGCCCTCTCTTTATCCCTGTTTTTTTCTGCCCTCGTGCTTTTGTTCCTGTCTTTCTGCCTGTCTACATGTTCACTCAGGTCTTCACTTCAACTATCACCCAGTAATCCCCCTTATACCAGATCTGTTGCATGATGTAATTATAATTTCTCAGAGGTACACCCTGGCTTGGGGTACCAAAGGTACCCCATCGCTGCATTATATTTCATATCATTGCTTTCCTAAGAAGTAGTTGCTTGAGTTGAGGGCTGAGATAAATCAATGAATTGTGGAAGGTAATTTAGCAAGGGAAGATCTGTTTGATCCACTGGAGATGGGAACAGACTGGAAGTGTGGCCTTAGCAGGTTGTCTGTTGAAGAGTTAGGGATGGGACTGAAAGATTGGATTTGGAAGAGGGGAGGGGTATGTGAAGGAAAGCAGTTAGCCTATATGCTTTCCTGACTGGAGTGACCTGAGAGTGTTCAGGGAGTCTGCTCCTTCATTCTCAACCAACAAGAAGTTTAAAGTGTATGTCTTTCCCTTATTGACACAGACATAATAATAATAATTGCTATTTTCAGTGTAATAGTATGCATTACAGTTAAAATAAAATATGTATCCATAATTTAATAAATATTACTGTAGGGTGATAATAGATTCCTCTTGCCCTCTCATACAAAAGTGATTCTATTCACTAATGGAATCACAGTACACTATCTCCTAGAGAGAGAACTCTTTAGAAAGCTGGATACAATGGAGATAGGGAAGTAAGAGTGTTCTGACATAGCTCTACTGGCATGGTAACATTTTTCATCGTTGTTGACTGGCCCACGACCCTTGAACAAATAGCTGTGTGTTTCCTTAAACTAAATGCATTGCTATTTCCTGGTCTAATGCTTAACTCATTTGGACTCTCCTTAATTCTTTGTTAAAATACTCTTCTGTGACTTTAGAATGTCTGCCTTATATTAAATGGTGTTTAAATACATTCTACTCATTTAACAAACAAAGACCTTCTTTGCTAGGGCTGAAGGATTTTAGATATGATCTCATGCATCTTCTAAGCATAAAATTAAAATGTGTCCTGCTTAGTGCCAAACAAGTAAATTGAAAAGAGGAGAACATTTTTTAATGATGCCAAAACTCATATAGCCAAAAACATTGAACTTTATGCTCTACTCTTTTTTTTTAACTACTAAATGTCTAGTTCTTAAGTTATACTTAGCCATTTGATGTAAAGGCATAAATGTCACATATCCTTACTGGTTCTAAAAATATGTAAGTATTAATAAAGCAAAAATTATGTGTTGATCTCAAGTGTGAAAGAGGTAAATACAGGAAGAGAAAGGAAAAAAATCTTTGGCTGTTTTATAGTCAACCACATTGAAATCAAATGATCTAAGTTGTAGACCGCCTACATGGATTGCTGTTTGGGCACCATGAGTGATGAAAGTTATGTTACCTTTTTAGAGACTTTTGCTGTCATGTCCAAGGCATAGCCATAGGACTTTTTCTACTTTGGCAGGAATGTAACTTGGGATATAAATAGTGATAAAGAGCTCTCCATTATCAAGGTCCAACTGCTTCTGGATGTATACTTAAGACATTTACTTAGACTGAAGAAATTACAAATTCACATTTACAAATGTACAAACAACTGAAGCATTGCAATGTAACCCTCTGTATGAATTATGTTGTGGTCTTCATCATTTTCTTCTAACACACCTTTAAAACCAAAATCCCTATGCTTATTTTACCCCAGAGCCAAAGTTTGAATAAGACAATAAGCCGCCGCCTTCATCTTCTTTCTCCTTCTCCTTCTCTTCCTCCTCCTCCTCCTCTCCCACTTCCTTCTCTTTTTTTAAGAAACCCCGGTGAAACTTCATGTACAAGCAGTCAGAAGACGACGCATTCCAGTCCAAAAGTCTTCCAGAGCCAATGGGAGCTTACATCATGTTACTGAGATTACATGCAGGTCATCTGTCTGCTAGCATTCCCAGTTATTTCTTTTTAGATCCAAGAACATCATGGAAAGAAAAATTGTAAACTGATCAGAAACAGCATAATAAGCCATATTTATTTATCTATCTTAAATGAACAAATTATTGTCCAATAAAAAGTAATGGGCTCACAAACTTTTAAGATTATATCAAAGAACAGAAATAGCAGATGCCAAGAATGCCATATTTAAAGTATGCAGAATGGTATGTAAAATTGTTTCTTTCTAAAGGAGACAAACTTCAAGAGCGGATATTTCAATAGGCCATTGACAACTATGTTCATAGTTGCCTTATTTGTGATAGCCAGAAGCTGAAAAGAAACCAGATGTCCCACAACAGAAGAATGGATACCGAAAATGTGGTTCATTTACAGAGTGAAATACTACTCAGCTATTAAGAAAGAGGACATACTGAGTTTTGCAGGCAAATGGATGGAACCAGTAATATCATCCTGAGTGACGCTACTCATACCGAAAAGGACATGGCATGCATGGTATGTACTCACTAATAAGTGGATATTATTAAAAACATGTACAGAATACCCAAGATACAGTCCATAGAACTCAAAAAGGTCAACATGCTGAAGTGCCCAAGTTCCTCACTTGGAAGGGAGAAGAAAGTAACCACAAAACGGGAGGAAGGGAGGGACTAAGAAGGTAAAAGGGATGGTGGTGGGGAGTGGAGAAGGGAATATGACCTTGTATTGTGTGAAGGAAAAGGACTGAAGCCCCTAGGGCCAGCAGAAAGAATTGAAACAGGAAACCTAGGGAGGTGGGGGGTCGGGGGGGGGGTATCTACAATGTACCAGAGACCTCGGAGGTGAAAAACTCTCAGGACTCAAAGAGACGGAATTTAGATGAAATGCTCTACAGTGAGGAGAGGGAACTAGTAAAGCCCACCTCAGCAAAAGACAGGGCATAAAAGGAGGGATGGGGTTGCTATCCCACAGTCAAAACTCTGACCCATAATTGTCCCCGTCTGAAAGAACTGCAGGGATAGAAATGGAGAAGAGCCTGGGTAAGAGGAGCTCCAGTAACAGGGTCAAAGTGGGATCCAGCTCAAGGGGAAACCCAAGGCCTGACACTATTACTGAGGCTATGGGGCACTCACCACAAGGAACCTCTCATGACTGCCCTCTGAAAGACCCAACAAGCAGCTGAAAGGGTCAGATGCAGATATTTGCACCCAACCAATGGAAAGAAGCTGATGAAGCCTGTGGTTGAATTAGGGAAAAGCTGGAAGAAGCTCAGGAAGAGGGTGACCCTGTGGCAGTATCAGCAGTCTTAATTAATCTGGATCTTTGAGATCTCTCAGACACTGGATCACCAACCAGGTAGCATACACCAGCTGATAAGAGGCTTCTAACACATACATATACAGCAGATGACTGCTGGGTCTGGGTTTAGTCATAGAAGATGCACTTAACCCTCAAGAGACTTTAGAGGTTTGGTTGAGTGGGTGAAGCTGGGGACATCCTCATGGAGACAAGGGGTGTGGAGGAGGTATGGGTTGTAGAACAGTTGGAGGATGGACCTGGAGGGGAATAAAATCTGGAGTGAAACAAAACAAAACAAACAAACAAACAAACAAAAAAAAATTAACTTTAAAAACCTCAACTAGCTCTTCCGGTCAGAACAGCACTGGGATAGCTAGGGTGCAGGGTCGGCTGACACTCGCCAACTACCCATAACACCCGCCACAGGATCTTAAGACTTATGGTGAGTGGAACACAGCTTCTGCTCCAATCCAATTGTGCATGGGACCTGAGACTGCATTAGTTAGGGAAGCAGAAAACCGGCCTGAGTAGGGCCACAGGCCTCTTCCGGCCTGACCAGCACCAGAGTAGCTAGAGCACAGGGTCAGCTGACACCCGCCAGCTACCCACGACACCTGCCACAGGATCTTGAGACTTGTGGTGAGTGGAACACAGCTTCTGCTCCAGTCCAATCGCGCGGGACCTGAGACTGCTTTGGTTGGGGAGGCAGAAATCCGGCCTGAGTAGGGCCACAAGCCTCATCCGGTCTGACCAGCACCGGGTTAGCTAGAGCGCAGGGTCCGCTGACACCCGCCAGCTACCCACGACTCCCGCCACAGGATTTTGAGACTTCGGGTGAGTGGAACACAGAGTCTGCTCCAATCTTTAAACAGCGACAACAATAACAACTAACCCCAGAGATTACCAGATGGCGAAAGGTAAACGTAATAATATTACTAACAGAAACCAAGACCACGCACCATCATCAGAACCCAGCACTCCCACTTCGCCCATTCCAGGGCACCCCAACACACCGGAAAAGCTAGACACGGATCTAAAAGCATGTCTCATGATGATGGTAGAGGACATCAAGAAGGACTTTAATAACTCACTTAAAGAATTACAGGAGAACATGGCTAAAGAGTTACAAGTCCTTAAAGAAAAACAGGATAACACAATCAAACAGGTAGAAGTCCTTAAAGAAAAACAGGATAACACAATCAAACAGGTAGAAGTCCTTACAGAAAAACAGGAAAACACATCCAAACAGATGATGGAAATGAACAAAACCATACTAGACCTAAAAAGGGAAGTAGACACAATAAAGAAAACCCAAAATGAGGTAACACTGGAGATTGAAACCCTAGGAAAGAAATCTGGAACCATAGATACGAGCATCAGCAACAGAATACAAGAGATGGAAGAGAGAATCTCAGGTGCAGAAGATTCCATAGAGAACATCGGCACAACAATCAAGGAAAATGTAAAACGCAAAAAGATCCTAACTCAAAACATCCAAGAAATACAGGACACAATAAGAAGACCAAACCTACGGATAATAGGAGTGGATAAGAATGAAGATTTTCAACTCAAAGGACCAGCAAATATCTTCAACAAAATTACAGAAGAAAACTTCCCAAATCTAAAGAAAAAGATGCCCATGAACATACAAGAAGCCTACAGAACTCCAAATAGACTGGACCAGAAAAGAAATGCCTCCCAACACATAATAATCAGAACAACAAATGCACTAAATAAAGATAGAATACTAAAAGCAGTAAGAGAAAAAGGCCAAGTAACATATAAAGGCAAGCCTATCAGAATTACACCAGATTTTTCACCAGAGACTATGAAAGCCAGAAGATCCTGGACAGATGTTATACAGACACTAAAAGAACACAAATTCCAGCCCAGGCTACTATACCCAGCCAAACTCTCAATTAACATAGATGGAGAAACCAAAGTATTCCATGACAAAACCAAATTCACACATTATCTCTCCACGAATCCAGCCCTTCAAAGGATAATAACAGAAAAAAACCAATACAAGGACAGGAACCACGCCCTAGAAACAACAAGAAGGTAATCCCTCAACTAACCTAAAAGAAGACAGCCACAAGAACAGAATGCCAACTTTAACAACAAAAATAACAGGAAGCAACAATTACTTTTCCTTAATATCTCTTAATATCAATGGACTCAACTCCCCGATAAAAAGACATAGACTAACAAACTGGCTACACAAACAAGACCCAACATTTTGCTTCTTGCAGGAAACTCATCTCAGAGAAAAAGATAAATACTACCTCCGAATGTAAGGCTGGAAAACAATTTTCCAAGCAAATGGTATGAAGAAACAAGCTCGAGTAGCCATTCTAATATCTGATAAGATTGACTTCCAACCCAAAGTCATCAAAAAAGACAGGGAGGGGCACTTCATACTCATCAAAGGTAAAATCCTCCAAGAGGAACTATCAATCCTGAATATCTATGCTCCAAATACAAAGGCAGCCACATTCATTAAAGAAACTTTAGTAAATCTCAAAGCACACATTGCACCTCATACAATTATAGTGGGAGACTTCAACACACCACTTTCACCAATGGACAGATCATGGAAACAGAAACTAAACAGGGACACAATGAAACTAACAGAAGTTATGAATCAAATGGATCTGTCAGATATCTACAGAACATTCTATCCTAAAATAAAAGGATATACCTTCTTCTCAACACCTCATGGTACCTTCTCCAAAATTGACCACATAATTGGTCACAAAACAGGCCTCAACAGATACAAAAATATTGAAATTGTCCCATGCATCCTATCAGATCACCATGGACTAAGGCTGATCTTCAATAACAAAATAAATAATAGAAAGCCAAGATTCACGTGGAAACTGAACAACACTCTTCTCAATGATACCTTGGTCAAGGAAGGAATAAAGATGAAATTAAGTACTTTTTAGAGTTCAATGAAAATGAAGCCACAACATACCCAAACTTATGGGACGCAATGAAAGCATTTCTAAGAGGAAAACTCATAGCTCTGAGTGCCTCAAAAAAGAAACTAGAGAGTGCACACATTAGCAGCTTGACAACACACCTAAAAGCACTAGAACAAAAGGCAGCAAATTCACCCAAGAGGAGTAGAGGGCAGGAAATAATCAAACTCAGGGGCGAAATCGACCAAGTAGAAACAAGAAGAACTATTCAAAGAATCAACCAATCAAGGAGCTGGTTCTTTGAGAAAATCAACAAGATAGATAAACCCTTAGCCAGACTCACTAGAGGGCACAGGGAAAGCATCCTAATTAACAAAATCAGAATTGAAAAAGGAGACATAACAACAGATCCTGAAGACATCCAAAATACCATCAGATCCTTCTACCAAAGGCTATATTCAACACAACTGGAGAACCTGGATGAAATGGAGAAGTTCCTAGACAGATACCAGGTACCAAAGTTGAATCAAGATCAGGTTAATGATCTAAACAGCCCTATATCCCCCAAAGAAATAGAAGCAGTCATTAATAGTCTCCCAACCAAAAAAAAGCCCAGGACCAGATGGGTTTAGTGCAGAGTTCTATCAGACCTTCAAAGAAGATCTAATCCCAGTTCTTCACAAACTATTCCACAAAGTAGAAACAGAAGGCACTCTACCCAACTCATTCTATGAAGCCACAATTACTCTGATACCTAAACCACAAAAAGTCCCAACAAAGATAGAAAACATCAGACCAATATCCCTTATGAATATTGATGCAAAAATCCTCAATAAAGTTCTTGCTAACCGAATCCAAGAACACATCAAAACAATCATCCATCCTGACCAAGTAGGTTTCATCCCAGGGATGCAGGGATGTTTCAATATACGGAAATCCATCAATGTGACCACATGGTCATCTCGTTAGATGCGGAAAAAGCATTTACAAGATCCAACACCCATTCATGATAAAAGTCTTGGAAAGATCAGGAATTCAAAGCCCATACCTAAACATGATAAAAGCAATCTACAGCAAACCAGTAGCCAACATCAAAGTAAATGGCGAGAAGCTTGAAGCAATCCCTCTAACATCAGGGACTAGACAAGGCTGAACACTTTCTCCATATCTATTCAACATTGTACTTGAAGTCCTAGCCAGAGCAATTTGACAACAAAAGGAGATCAAAGGGATATAAATTGGAAAAGATGAAGTCAAAATATCACTTTTTGCAGATGATATGATAGTATATATAAGTGACCCTAAAAATTCCACCAGAGAACTCCTATACCTGATAAACAGCTTCGGTGAAGTAGCTGGATATAAAATTAACTCAAACAAATCAATGGCCTTTCTCTACACAAAGAATAAACAGGCTGAGAAAGAAATTAGGGAAACAACACCCTTCTCAATAGTCACAAATAATATAAAATATCTTGGCATGTCTCTAACTAAGGAAGTGAAAGATCCGTATAATAAAAACTTCAAGTCTCTGAAGAAAGAAATTATAGAAGATCTCAGAAGATGGATTGATTGGCAGGATCAACATTGTAAAAATGGCTATCTTGCCAAAAGCAATCTACAGATTCAATGCAATCCCCATCAAAATTCCAAATCAATTCTTCAACGATTTAGAAAGTGCAATCTGCAAATTCATCTGGAATAACAAAAAACCTAGGATAGCAAAAACTCTTCTCAAGGATAAAAGAACCTCTGGTGGAATCACCACGCTGGACCTAAAGCTTTACTACAGAGCAGTTGTGATAAAAACTGCGTGGTACTGGTATAGTGACAGACAAGGAGACCAATGGAATAGAATTGAAGACCCAGAAATGAACCCACACAACTAAGGTCACTTGATCTTCGACAAGGGAGCTAAAACCATCGAGTGGAAGGAAGTCAGCATTTTCAACAAATGGTGCTGGCACAACTGGTTGTTAACATGTAGAAGAATGCGAATCGATCCATTCCTATCTCCTTGTACTAAGGTCAAGTCTAAGTGGATCAAGGAACTTCACATAAAACCAGAGACACTGAAACTTATAGAGGAGAAAGTCGGGAAAAGCCTTGAAGATATGGGCACAGGGGAAAAATTCTTGAATAGAACAGCAATGGCTTGTGCTGTAAGATCGAGAATTGACAAGTGGGACCTCATGAAACTGCAAAGTTTCTGCAAGGCAAAAGACACCATCAATAAGACAAAAAAACCACCAACAGATTGGGAAAGGATCTTCACCTATCCTAAATCAGATAAGGGACTAATATCCAATATATATAAAGAACTCAAGAAGGTGGACTCCAGAAAGTCAAATAACCCCATTAAAAAATGGGGCTCAGAACTGAACAAAGAATTCTCATGTGAGGAATACCGAATGGCAGTGAAGCACCTGAAAAAATGTTCAACATCCTTAATCATCAGGGAAATGCAACTCAAAACAACCCTGAGATTCCACCGAACACCAGTCAGAATGGCTAAGTTCAAAAATTCAGGTGACAGCAGATGCTGGTGAGCATGTGGAGAAAGAGGAACACTCCTCCATTGTTGGTGGGATTGCAAGCTTGTACAACCACTCTGGAAATCAGTCTGGCGGTTCCTCAGAAAATTGGACATAGTACTACCGGAGGATCCAGCAATACCTCTCCTGGGCATATATCCAGAAGATGTCCCAACCGGTAAAAAGGACACATGCTCCACTATGTTCATAGCAGCCCTATTTATAATAGCCAGAAGCTGGAAAGAACCCAGATGTCCCTCAACAGAGGAATGGATACAGAAATTATGGTACATTTACACAATGGAGTACTACTCAGCTATTAAAATGAATGAATTTATGAAATTCCTAGCCAAATGGATGGACCTGGAGGGCATCATCTTGAGTGAGGTAACATAATCACAAAGGAACTCACACAATATGTATTAACTGATAAGTGGATATTAGCCCAAAACTTAGGATACCCAAGATATAGGATACAATTTGCTAAACGCATGAAACTCAAGAAGAATGAAGACCAAAGTGTGGACACTGTGCCCCTTCTTAGAATTGGGAACAAAATACCCATGGAAGGAGTTACAGAGACAAAGTTTGGAGCTGTGATGAAAGGATGGACCATCTAGAGACTGCCGTATCCAGGGATCCATCCCATAATCAGCTTCTAAACACTGACACCATTGCATACACTAGCAAGATTTTGTTGAAAGGACCCAAATATAGCTGTCTCTTGTGAGACGATGCCGGGGCCTAGCAAACACAGGAGTGGATGCTCACAGTCAGCTATTGGATGTATCACAGGGCTCCCAATGGAGAAGCGAGAGAAAGTACCCAAGCAGCTAAAGGGATCTGCAACCCTATTGTTGGAAAAACATGATGAAATAACCAGTACCCGGAGCTCTTGTCTCTAGTTGCATATGTATCGAAATATGGCCTAGTTGGCCATCACTGCAAAGAGAGGCCCATTGGACTTGCAAACTTTGTATGCCCCAATATAGGGGAATGCCAGGGCCAAAAGAATGGGAATGGGTGGGTAGGGAAGTGGGGGACGCTATGGGGGACTTTTGGGATAGCATTGGAAATGTAATTGAGGAAAATATATATAATAAAAAATATTAAAAATTAAAAAAAAAACCTCAACTAATACAAATGTAAAAAATGACCTTCAATACAAATGCAGCATATTAAAATTAAAATTTGAAAGATTTTATTAAAAAAAAAAACACGAAAAGCTGCAGAAGATGGTCTAGTAGGGAAACCGGCCTGAGTAGGGCTACAGGCCTCATCCAGCCGGATCAGTGCCTGGGTAGCTGGAGCACAGGGTTGCCTGACACCCGCCAGCTACCCACGACCCCCGCCTCAGGATTATGGGACTGCTGGTGAGTGGAACACAGCTTCTGCTCTAGTCCAATCACGAGGGACCTGAGACTGCTCTGGTTGGGGAGAGAGAAATCCTGCGTACATAGAGCCACAAGCCTCTTCCGGTCAGAAAAGCACCAGGGCAGATGGGGCGCAGGGTCGGCTGACACTCGCCAGCTACCCACAACACCCGCCACAGGATCTTAAGACTTCTGGAGAGTGGAACACAGCTTCTGCTCCAATCCAATTGAGTGCAGGACCTGAGACTGCATTAGTTAGGGAAGCAGAAACCGGCCTGAGTAGGGCCACAGGCCTCATCCGGCCGGATCAGCGCCTGGGTAGCTGGAGCACAGGGTTGCCTGACACCCGCCAGCTACCCACGACCCCTGCCGCAGGATTTTGGGACTGCTGGTGAGTGGAACACAGCTTCTGCTCCAGTCCAATCACGCGGGACCTGAGACTGCTCTGGTTGGGGAGAGAGAAACCCGGCCTACATAGGGCCACAAGCCTCTTCCGGTCAGAAAAGCACTGGGGCAGCTGGGGCGCAGGGTCGGCTGACACTTGCCAGCTACCCACAACACCCGCCACAGGATCTTAAGACTTCTGGTGAGTGGAGCACAGCTTCTGCTCCAATCCAATTGCACGCGGGACTAGAGACTGCATTAGTTAGGGAAGCAGAAAACCAGCCTGAGTAGGACCACAGGCCTCTTCCGGCTGGACCAGCACTTGGGTACCGTCAGCTACCCACGACCCCCGCCACAGGATTTTGAGACTGCTGGTGAGTGGAACACAGCTTCTGCTCCAATCTTTAAACAGTGACAACGATAACAACTAACCCCAGAGATTACCAGATGGCGAAAGGTAAAGGTAATAATCTTACTAACAGAAACCAAGACCACTCACCATCATCAGAACCCAACACCCCCACTTCGCCCAGTCCAGGGCACCCCAACACACCGGAATAGCTAGACACGGATCTAAAAGCATATCTCCTGATGATGGTAGAGGACTTCAAGAAGGACTTTAATAACACACTTAAAGAAATACAGGAGAACACTGCTAAACAGGTAGAAGACACTAAAGAGGAAGCACAAAAATCCCTTAAAGAATGGCAGGAGAACACTGCTAAAGAGTTACAAATCCTTAAAGAAAAACAGGATAACATAATCAAACAGGTAGAAGTCCTTACAGAAAAACAGGAAAACACATCCAAACAGATGATGGAAATGAACAAAACCATACTAGACCTAAAAAGGGAAGTAGACACAATAAAGAAAACCCAAAATGAGGCAACACTGGAGATAGAAACCCTAGGAAAGAAATCTGGAACCATAGATACGAGCATCAGCAACAGAATACAAGAGATGGAAGAGAGAATCTCAGGTGCAGAAGATTCCATAGAGAACATCGGCACAACAATCAAGGAAAATGTAAAATGCAAAAAGATCCTAACTCAAAACATCCAAGAAATACAGGACGCAATGAGAAGACCAAACCTATGGATAATAGGAGTGGATGAGAATGAAGATTTTCAACTCAAAGGACCAGCAAACATCTTCAACAAAATTATAGAAGAAAACTTCCCAAATCTAAAGAAAGAGATGCCCATGAACATACAAGAAGCCTACAGAACTCCAAATAGAGTGGACCAGAAAAGAAATACCTCCCGACACATTATAATCAGAACAACAAATGCTCTAAATAAAGATAGAATACTAAAAGCAGTAAGAGAAAAAGGCCAAGTAACATATAAAGGCAAGCCTATCAGAATTACACCAGATTTTTCACCAGAGACTATGAAAGCCAGAAGATCCTGGACAGATGTTATACAGACACTAAAAGAACACAAATTCCAGCCCAGGCTACTATACCCAGCCAAACTCTCAATTAACATAGATGGAGAAACCAAAGTATTCCACGACAAAACCAAATTCACACATTATCTCTCCATGAATCCAGCCCTTCAAAGGATAATAACAGAAAAAAACCAATACAAGGACAGGAACCACGCCCTAGAAACAACAAGAAGGTAATCCCTCAACAAACCTAAAAGAATACAGCCACAAGAACAGAATGCCAACTTTAACAACAAAAATAACAGGAAACAACAATTACTTTTCCTTAATATCTCTTAATATCAATGGACTCAACTCCCCGATAAAAAGACATAGACTAACAAACTGGCTACACAAACAAGACCCAACATTTTGCTTCTTACAGGAAACTCATCTCAGAGAAAAGGATAGACACTACCTCAGAATGAAAGGCTGGAAAACAATTTTCCAAGCAAATGGCATGAAGAAACAAGCTGGAGTAGCCATTCTAATATCTGATAAGATTGACTTCCAACCCAAAGTCATTAAAAAAGACAGGGAGGGACACTTCATACTCATCAAAGGTAAAATCCTCCAAGAGGAACTATCAATCCTGAATATCTATGCTCCAAATACAAAGGCAGCCACATTCATTAAAGAAACTTTAGTAAATCTCAAAGCACACATTGCACCTCATACAATTATAGTGGGAGACTTCAACACACCACTTTCACCAATGGACAGATCATGGAAACAGAAACTAAACAGGGACACAGAGAAACTAAGAGAAATTATGAATCAAATGGATCTGGCAGATATCTACAGAACATTCTATCCTAAAACAAAAGGATATACATTCTTCTCAGCACCTCATGGTACCTTCTCCAAAATTGACCACATAATTGGTCACAAAACAGGCCTCAACAGATACAAAAATATTGAAATTGTCCCATGCATCCTATCAGATCACCATGGACTAAGGCTGATCTTCAATAACAAAATAAATAATAGAAAGCCAAGATTCACGTGGAAACTGAACAACACTCTTCTCAATGATACCTTGGTCAAGGAAGGAATAAAGATGAAATTAAGGACTTTTTAGAGTTCAATGAAAATGAAGCCACTACATACCCAAACTTATGGGACGCAATGAAAGCATTTCTAAGAGGAAAACTCATAGCTCTGAGTGCCTCCAAAAGGAAACTAGAGAGAGCACACATTAGCAGCTTGACAACACACCTAAAAGTACTAGAACAAAAGGAAGTAAATTCACCCAAGAGGAGTAGACGGCAGGAAATAATCAAACTCAGGGGTGAAATCAACCAAGTGGAAACAAGAAAAACTATTTAAAGAATCAACCAATCAAGGAGCTGGTTCTTTGAGAAAATCAACAAGATAGATAAACCCTTAGCCAGACTCACTAGAGGGCACAGGGAAAGCATCCTAATTAACAAAATCAGAATTGAAAAAGGAGACATAACAACAGATCCTGAAGACATCCAAAACACCATCAGATCCTTCTACCAAAGGCTATACTCAACAAAACTGGAGAACCTGGATGAAATGGAGAAGTTCCTAGACAGATACCAGGTACCAAAGTTGAATCAAGATCAGGTTAATGATCTAAACAGCCCTATATCCCCCAAAGAAATAGAAGCAGTCATTAATAGTCTCCCAACTAAAAAAAGCCCAGGACCAGATGGGTTTAGTGCAGGGTTCTATCAGACCTTCAAAGAAGATCTAATCCCAGTTTTTCACAAACTATTCCACAAAATAGAAACAGAAGGTACTCTACCCAACTCATTCTATGAAGCCACAATTACTCTGATACCTAAACCACAAAAAGTCCCAACAAAGATAGAAAACTTCAGACCAATATCCCTTATGAATATTGATGCAAAAATCCTCAATAAAGTTCTTGCTAACCGAATCCAAGAACACATCAAAACAATCATCCATCCTGACCAAGTAGGTTTCATCCCAGGGATGCAAGGATGGTTCAATATATGGAAATCCATCAACTTAATCCAGTATATAAACAAACTCAATGACAAAATCCACATGGTCATCTCGTTAGATGCGGAAAAAGCATTTGACAAGATCCAACACCCATTCATGATAAAAGTCTTGGAAAGATCAGGAATTCAAGGCCCATACCTAAACATGATAAAAGCAATCTACAGCAAACCAGTAGCCAACATCAAAGTAAATGGGGAGAAGCTTGAAGCAATCCCTCTAAAATCAGGGACTAGACAAGGCTGGCAACTTTCTCCATACCTATTCAACATTGTACTTGAAGTCCTAGCCAGAGCAATTCGACAACAAAAGGAGATCAAAGGGATACAAATTGGAAAAGATGAAGTCAAAATATCACTTTTTGCAGATGATATGATAGTATATATAAGTGACCCTAAAAATTCCACCAGAGAACTCCTAAGCCTGATAAACAGCTTCCGTGAAGTAGCTGGATATAAAATTAACTCAAACAAATCAATGGCCTTTCTCTACACAAAGAATAAACAGGCTGAGAAAGAAATTAGGGAAACCACACCCTTCTCAATAGTCACAAATAATATAAAATATCTTGGCGTGACTCTAACTAAGGGAGTGAAAAATCTGTATAATAAAAACTTCAAGTCTCTGAAGAAAGAAATTATAGAAGATCTCAGAAGATGGAAAGATCTCCCATGCTCATGGATTGGCAGGATCAACATTGTAAAAATGGCTATCTTGCCAAAAGCAATCTACAGATTCAATGCAATCCCCATCAAAATTCCAAATCAATTCTTCAACGAATTAGAAAGTGCAATCTGCAAATTCATCTGGAATAACAAAAAACCTAGGATAGCAAAAACTCTTCTCAAGGATAAAAGAACCTCTGGTGGAATCACCATGCCGGACCTAAAGCTCTACTACAGAGCAATTGTGATAAAAACGGCATGGTACTGGTATAGTGACAGACAAATAGACCAATGGAATAGAATTGAAGACCCAGAAATGAACCCACACACCTATGGTCACTTGATCTTCGACAAGGAGCTAAAAACATCCAGTGGAAGAAAGACAGTATTTTCAACAAATGGTGCTGGCACAACTGGTTGTTAACATGTAGAAGAATGCGAATCGATCCATTCCTATCTCCTTGTACTAAGGTCAAGTCTAAGTGGATCAAGGAACTTCACATAAAACCAGAGACACTGAAACTTATAGAGGAGAAAGTGGGGAAAAGCCTTGAAGATATGGGCACAGGAGAAAAATTCCTGAATAGAACAGTAATGGCTTGTGCTGTAAGATCGAGAATTGACAAGTGGGACCTCATGAAACTACAAAGCTTCTGCAAGGCTAAAGACACCATCAATAAGACAAAAAAACCACCAACAGATTGGGAAAGGATCTTCACCTATCCTAAATCAGATAAGGGACTAATATCCAATATATATAAAGAACTCAAGAAGGTGGACTCCAGAAAGTCAAATAACCCCATTAAAAAATGGGGCTCAGAACTGAACAAAGAATTCTCACCTGAGGAATACCGAATGGCAGAGAAACACCTGAAAAAATGTTCAACATCCTTAATCATCAGGGAAATGCAAATCAAAACAACCCTGAGATTCCACCTCACACCAGTCAGAATGGCTAAGATCAAAAATTCAGGTGACAGCTGATGCTGGTGAGCATGTGGAGAAAGAGGAACACTCCTCCATTGTTGGTGGGATTGCAAGCTTGTACAACCACTCTGGAAATCAGTCTGGCGTTTCCTCAGAAAATTGGACATAGTACTACCGGAGGATCCAGCAATACCTCTCCTGGGCATATATCCAGAAGATGTCCCAACCGGTAAAAAGGACACATGCTCCACTATGTTCATAGCAGCCCTATTTATAATAGCCAGAAGCTGGAAAGAACCCAGATGTCCCTCAACAGAGGAATGGATACAGAAATTATGGTACATTTACACAATGGAGTACTACTCAGCTATTAAAAAGAATGAATTTATGAAATTCCTAGCCAAATGGATGGACCTGGAGGGCATCATCTTGAGTGAAATAACACAATCACAAAAGAACTCACACAATATGTATTCACTGATAAGTGGATATTAGCCCAAAACTTAGGATACCCAAGATATAAGATACAATTTGCTAAACGCATGAATCTCAAGAAGAATGAAGACCAAAGTGTGGACACTGTGCACCTTCTTAGAATTGGGAACAAAACACCCAGGGAAGGAGTTACAGAGTCAAAGTTCGTAGCTGTGATGAAAGGATGGACCATTTAGAGACTGCCATATCCAGGGATCCATCCCATAATCAGCTTCTAAACGCTGACACCATTGCATACACTAGCAAGATTTTGCTGAAAGGACCCAAATATAGCTGTCTCTTGTGAGACGATGCCGGGGCCTAGCAAACACAGCAGTGGATGTTCACAGTCAGCTATTGGATGTATCACAGGGCTCCCAATGGAGAAGCTAGAGAAAGTACCCAAGGAGCTAAAGGGATCTGCAACCCTATTGTTGGAACAACATGATGTACTAACCAGAACCCCGGAGCTCTTGTCTCTAGCTGCATATGTATCGAAAGATGGCCTAGTTGGCCATCAATGAAAAGAGAGTCCCATTGGACTTGCAAACTTTATATGCCCCAATATAGGGGAATGCCAGGGCCAAAAGAATGGGAATGGGTGGGTAGGGAAGTGGGGGGCGCTATGGGGGACTTTTGGGATAGCATTGGAAATGTAATTGAGGAAAATATGTAATAAAAATATTAAAAATAAAAAAAAATGAACCTGCTAAGACCAACTTAGTTGGTTTCCAATCCTGGTTATAAATGAATGATCTCAGCTAATTTAACTATTTGCTACTGTTTTCCCTCTTTTATTTTTTTTAAAGAGGGAAAACTGTTGTATACTGAATATAATCATTTCCATTAAATAAGATTAAAACATATAGAACCCTTAAAAAAAAAAAAAAGATGGTCTACGAGGCCATCATTGGGAAGAGAGGCCCCTTGGTCTTGCAAACTTTATATGCCCCAGTACAGGGGAACACCAGGGCCAAGAAGTGGGAGTGAGTGGGTAGGGGAGCAGGGATGAGGGTGAAGTGTATAGGGGACTTTCAGGATACCATTTGAAATGTAAATGAAGAAAATACCTAATTAAAAATTTGGAAAAAAACAAGCAAAAAATGTATAAATTATAGAAGTGAAAACTGAAAGTGATGACCATAAAATTAGCAAACAACAACAACAAACAAACAAACAAAAAACTTTCTGTAGCAAAATTCAGTAATAAGTTGTAGTGTTCTTGATAAGCACATGAGGATCAACTTACTGAGATGTATAAGAGAGCAGTTACATCTCCCTTGGTCAATCCCTTCCCCTGCCAGCTCAGCTCAGGGGAAAACACAGTTCTCTCTGGGGTGCAATAGGAGAGAGAACCATAAACAATGTGCTTCAATTATCACTGTGTAGCTGCGAAAATCCCTTGTTTCACTTCACAAAATTTGCCCAAAGAATGGGTACATTCTATATTTTGAGGGTCAATGAGAAAATGGGCTCCTTCTGGTGGCCTGTGGATTTGGAGAAGATAAACAATGGGGGTCTCCCCAGGAGCAAGAAAGGGGTCCAACATGTATTGAATCTCTATGCACTTCCTGAGGAGCTGCTTGCACACACACACACACACACACACACACACACACACACACACACACACACACACACCAGAGACAGAGACAGGAAAAAGTAAGTAACTACATACGAGTGGTTTAGGAAGTGGTAATGGGAAAAGACATTTTTGGGATGTCATGATGCAATGATGCTCCAGAGAACTTGTTGCTGTATCTGAATGATACTTGGTTGCCCATGGAATTTAAGAGTGCTATGAAATGTGAGGTATTTCTCACTCAATGCCTTTCCTGAACAAAAGAGACAGAACTCCCACAAGTTTATTTAGAGAAGATGAAAATTAATATGAATCTTAAATTTGAAGAACATTTGATGTATTCTAGTGTCACAGGGAAGGGACTGTTTCAGCACAAATCAAAGGTGCAAATATTTGCATGGCCTTACTTAGCTTTAGTCCCCTTTGAATTAGCACCAATTTTTTTTTCATTTTCTTTCCCTGCAAGTTATAAAAATCAACATGCTGCATGCAGGATGATTAGGTAGATTTAAAATAAATGGGAGACTGAATTTTTCTAATTCCCCTTTAAAGATATTCTCTTGTAGATGTGAGGAGGTGGCATTTCACAGTATCATTTATGTGGGAATTCAATTTTTTTTGACACAGAACACTCCACAAACCAGACATAATCTTAGAGGTTACCACTACACCAAAAATTTTTGCTAAAATATCAAATTTAAGAAACCTATATTCAAGATATTTATATTAAAAGAAAAACTTATACAGCACAACAAAAATTAAAAGTAAATCTAGATTTCTTTCCTAAATGATGGTAAATAGCCCTGGGCAAAGTGACCGTATTCGGAACTACCTAGGAAACTGGGTGTGTCTGTGAAATCATATAAAAAGATCTAAGAAGGATGTAAGACCCATACTGAGTATGAGCAGTACCATACCATGGACTAAAGGCAGGTGCCATTCAGACTAAAAAAAAAAAAAGAAAAGAAAAGAAAAGAAAAGAAAAGAAAAGAAAAGAAAAGAAAAGAAAAGAAAAGAAAAGACATAGAGAAAGCAGGTTATACCCATCTTCCTTTGTTTCCAGATTGGGGCAAACTATGGACACTTGTCTCAAGCACCTGTACCAGACCTAGAACTGTTCTTTTCCTGTCTTTAATGAAATGTGTTCTAAAATTGTATGACACAAAAAACCATTCATTCTTTACATTGATTTTGTCAGGCATTTTAGCACAGCAATTGAGAAAAATAACTAATATTGACAATTGGTACCAGAGGAAAGTTTGTTTATCCAACCAACTTGTCCATGCCATATGACATTGGAACTTAATTGAAGGAGGAATATACAAGAATTTGGAACTGTTTATTGGAGAAACTTTAGAATGCTATATCAGATTTAATAGACATTAGTGATGAAGACTGTAATGCTGATGGAAATTTGGACAGTAGAGACCAGACCATGAGGTTTCTTCATAGGGGAACATGAGTAGAGTGATGTCTTAGTTAGGGTTTTACTGCTGTGAACAGACACCATGAGCAAGGCAACTCTTATAAGAACACTCAATTTTGGGTTGTCTTACAGATTCAGAGGTTCAGTTCATTATCAACACATTGGGAGCTTGACAGTTTCCAGGCAGGCATGGTGCAAGAAGAGCTGAGTATTCTGCCTCTTTATCTGAAGGCAGCTAGAAGAAGACTAGATTCCAGGCAGCTAGGTGGAGGGTATTAAAGGCCATGCCCAGGTGACACATCTGTTCCAACAAGGCCACATCTACTCCAACAAGGCTACACCTATTCCAACAAGTCCACACATCCCAATAGTTCCACCCCCTGGGCCAAGCATATACAAACCATCACAAATGGGAACTGGTTAGAGTCAGTTTCTGTAACAATCTGGCAAAGAATATGGCCACATTATTCCCATGTGCTGAAAATCTGAGTAAGTCAGAATTCAGATTCAATGGGTTAAGTTGTTTGCTGAATGAAATTTCAAAACAGGATAACATCTGGGTTTGTTTTTTGTTTGTTTGTTTGTGTGTTAGCATGTTTATTTCTTTTTTATTGGATATTTTCTTTATTTGCATTTCAAATATTTTCCCCTTTCCTGGTTTCCCCTCCAAAAAATACCCTCCCCATATTGCCCCCCCTCACTTCCCCTCTCCCCCTGCTCACAAACCCACCCGCTCCTGCTTTCTGGCCCTGGTATTTCCCTACACTGGGCTATAGAGATTTCATAGGATAAAGGGCCTCTCCTCCTACTGATGACCAACTAGGCCATTCTTTCCTGTTTATGTAACTAGAGCCATGAGTCCCACCATATATGCTCTTTGGTTGGTGGTTTAGTCCCTGGGAGCTATGGAGGTACTGGTTAATTCATATTGTTGTTCCCTCTATGGGGCTGCAAACCCCTTGAGCTCCTTGGGTCCTTTCTCTAGCTCCTTCATTGGGGATCCTATGCTCAGTCTAATGGATGGTTGTGAGCAACCATCTCTGTATTTGTGAGGCACTGCTAGAGCCTTTGAGGAGACCGATATATCAGGCTCCTGTCAGCAAGCACTTGTTGGCATCCACAACAGTGTCTGGGTTTGGTGATTGTAAATGGGATGGATCCCTCGGTGAGTCAGTCTCTAGATGGTCATTTCTTCAGTCGCTCCTCCATACTTTGCCTCTGTAATTCCTTCTATGGATGTTTTGTTCTCCCCTTCTAGATGGATAATAGTATCCATATTATGGTCTTCCTTCTTCCTGAGTTTCATATGGGTTGTGAATTGTATCTTGGATATTCTGAGTTTCTGGGCTAATATCCACTTATCAATGAGTGCATATCATCTGTGTTCTTTTGTGATTGGATTACCTCACTGAGGATGATGTACTCCAGATCCATCCATTTGTCTATGAATTTGATAAAATCATTGTTTTTTAATAGCTGAGTAGTATTCAGTTTTGTAAATGTACCACATTTTCTGTATCCATTCCTTTGTTGAAGGACATCTGGGTTTTTTCCATATTTTGGCTATTATAAATAGGGCTAGCAGCAGTAAATTTTTATAAATACAATTCTTGTAGTTTTATTATAAATAAGGCTGCTATGAACATAGTGGAACACGTGTCCTTATTACATGTCGGAGCATCTTCTGTGTATAAGCCCAGGAGTGACATTTCTGGGTCCTCAGGTAGTACTATGTCCAATTTTCTGAGGAACCGCCAAACTGATTTCTAGAGGGGTTGTACCAGCTTGCAATCCCACCAGCAATGGAGGAGTGTTCCTCTTTCTCCACATCCTCACCAGCATCTGATGTCATCGAATTTTGGATCTTAGCCATTCTGAATGGTGTGAGGTGGAATCTCAGGGTTGTTTTGATTTGCATTCCTTAATGACTAAGGATGTTGAACATTTTTTAGGTGCTTCTCAGCCCTTCGGTATTCCTCAGTAGAGAATTCATTGTTTAGCTCTGTACCCCATTTTTAATAGGGTAATTTGTTTATCTAGAGTCTAACTTCTTCTGATACCTAAACCACACAAAGATCCAACAAAACAAGAGAACTTCAGACCAATTTTCCTTATGAATATAGATGCAAAAATACTCAATAAAATTTGCACAAACTGAATCCAAGTATACATTAAAAGGATCATCCATCATGATCAAGTAGACTTCATCTCAAGGATGCATGGATGGTTCAATGTACAAAATCCATCAGTGTAACCTAGTATATAAACAGACTCAAAGGAAAAAAAAATCCCATATGATCATCTCATTAGATGCCGAGAGTTTTTGACAAAATCCAACATCTGTTCATGATAAAAGACTTGGAAAGATCAGGAATTCAAGCCCCATACCTAAACATAGTAAAAGCAATATCTAGCAAACCAGTAGCCAACATCAAAATAAATGGAGAGAAACTTGAAGCGATCCTACTAAAATCAGGGTCTAGACAAGGCTGCCCACTCTCTCCCTAATTATTCAATATAGTGCTTGAAGTCCTATCCAGAACAATTAGACACAAAAGGAGATCAAAGGTATACAAATTGGAAAGGAGGTCAAAATATCACTATTTGCAGATGATATGATAGTATACTTAAGTGACTCCAAAAATTCCACCGGAGAACTCCTAAACCTGAAAAACAACTTCCGTAAAGTGGTTGGATGTAAAATTAATTCAAACAAACCAGTGGCCTTCCTCTACACAAAGGATAAACAGCCTGAGAAATAAATTAGAGAAACAACACCCTTCATAATAGTCACAGATAATATAAAATACTTTGGTGTGACTCTAAGGAAGTGAAAGATCTGTATGACAAGAACTTCAAGTCTCTTAAGAAAGAAATCCAAGAAGATCTCAGAAGATGGAAAGATCTCTCATGCTCATGGATTGGGAGGACTAATATAGTAAAAATGGCTATCATGCCGAAAGCAATATACAGATTCAATGCAATCCCCATCAAAATTCCAACTAAATTCCTCACCAAGTTAGAAAGAGCAATTTGCAAATTCATTTGGAATAACAAAAACCCAGGATAGCAAAAACTATTCTCAACTGTAAAAGAACCTCTGGTGGAATCACCATGCCTGATGTTAAGCTGTACTACAGAGCAATTGTGATAAAAACTGCATGGTACCGGTACAGTGACAGACAGGTAGATCAATGGAATAGAAATGAAGACTCAGAAATGAACCCACACAACTATGGTCACTTGATCTTTGACAAAGGACTAAAACCATCTAGTGGAAAGAAGACAACATTTTCATCAAATGGTGCTGGCTCAACTGGTGGTTAGCTTGTAGAATAAGGCAAATTGACCCATACTTATCTCCTTGTATGAAGCTCAAGTCCAAGTGGATCAAGGACCTTCACATAAAATACACTTCACATAAAATTTAGATACACTGAAACTTATAGAAGAGAAAGTGGGGAAGAGCCTTGAACATATGGGTACAGGGGAAAAATTCCTGAGCAGAACACCAATGGCTTGTGTTTTGTCAGATCAAGAATCAACAAATGGGTCCTCATAAAATTGCAAAGCTTCTTTAAGTCAAAGGACATGGTCAAGAAGACAAAAAGGCCACCAACAGGTGGGGAATCCTACATCTGATAGAGGGTTAATATCCAATATATGCACGTTCATTCCTTAACAGTTCCAAATAAGCTCTGTAGTGGGAAAGCACAGAAATTATACATCTAGATGATGTCATTTAATGAGACAATCTGATGAAAATGTAAACATACACAAAGAGTGGAATTGAAAAAGCATCTGTAATTTTTAATTAGATTATCACTATTCAAGAATTACTTCTGATCTGAGACAATAAGAAAGATATCACCAAAATGAGACTCTACACACCAGAGGCTTCAACTTGTGAAAATACAAAAGCACTTAAAGGTACTCTGTACAGAAAATTCTGGTAAAGGAATTCTCGACCTAGGGTAAAGAGGACCCAAAAGTGTTTTAACATATTCATCTGCCACGATACACAGTTGTCATGATAGCTATGTCAGAAATTGTCTAGACTACAATTCAAGTTGGCAGAAGACTTTGGCAGTCCCTTCCAAGTCCTTTTTTTAGGGCATACAAAATGAATAAGTTACAGGTTCATGGAGCTTTGAACCACAGTTTAGATGGAAATGTGACAGTCTTGGTTCTCTGAAAAAAGCACAGAGGCACCTGTCTCCCAGCATGCATAGCACCTCTCTAGCAACTACTTTTGATCTACATTGACTCAAGCAGTAGGATACAGGTTCATATCAGCTTGTCTCTAATTTTCCAGAGAAAAATCCCACCTAGGCAAATTTAAGCTTTTCCTTTAGTTCTTTATCTTATAAGAATGGAGGCTCTTCCTTTGCACCTGGATTCTTATCTCTCATTGAGTCACACAAAGGCACTTTCTTTGCACCACTAATTCATCATTATCTGCTGATTCATCTCCTCAGCCCATGGTAGTATACTTTAAAAACCTTACAAATGTCACTAGAAAACTCCTGGGTCTGATAAATACTTGCAGCAAAGTAGCAGGATACAAACTCAGTATACAAAATCCATAAATTTTCTATAACAAAGTCCCCAAACCAACCTTATTAACATTTTATTCCACAAATTGAAAAACATAGTTATTTTTGACCATGTGTCTTTTAAAGAGTCAACTAACATGTCTAAAAGCATACTCACTTTCAAGAGATCAATTGTGGCAATAATTACCAAGAAATAGTTCTAAACTGAAATAAGACCCAAATTAAAGATTATAAATTACTTTAGTATGTGTACATCTGCTTTGTAGAGAAATTAGCAATAAAGGTCCTAATAGTATCTTCATGCAAAGCTTTATAATTTACACATATAGGAACAGATCATTCTTGGAAATGTTTTCAAGAGTGTTCTCACCTGCTCATTAATCAATCCATTCATTTACTCACATTTCCATCCATCTATTCATCTCCTCATTCATCATCCTTCAAGACTGTTCTTACAAAATCTATCTCAGAGTAAATTCTAATTGGTCAAATCCAACATAAAATTCACTATTTCTAGGATTATAGTTAGGGCATATGAATCAGACTAAGGGGTTGTGAAACTATACATTTTCTGCAGCTTTTGTGGAAATTGTTTCTTCAGTTATAAGTGGAGAAATAAGGACCCACTTTTGCTATCACATGATTTCCTCTTTGCATGTGATAAGTACAAAGATGGAAACAAGAAAACTGAACCAAAAATTAAGCCAACATAGAAAAAGAAGTTCATAGCTATAACACCATAATAGTAAGACATAGCAAAGAACAATGAACATTAAGAAACTGGAGATTAGAGTAACAAAACATAAAACAAATCAAACAGATTTAGTATATTTCTTCTTATTTTGGGTCCTTTTGAGATAGGATTTCACTATGCAACTCTGGCTTGCATAGAAATTGCTCTATAAATCAAGTTATCTCTGCACTCATAATGTCTACCTACATCTGCCTTCTAAGTGCTGTGATTAAAGGTATGCATCCTTTGTCAATCCCAGAGTTATATATCTGAAAAGGTAAGGAGCAAATTCCTAGAGACCCTAATGAAAGGAAAGAACCATCAGAAAAAAGAAACTGCTCACAGAACTTGAGCAAACCTTGACCAACTGTATATCAAACAGAGGGCTGAAATCGAGAATATGCAAACAAGTATAAAAGGTAAACAGTAAAATAATTTCCAATAAGAAATGAACTGATCATTTGAATAAATAATTCTCCAAAAATTTTAAACAGTTAATAAGGATTTTTGAAAGTATTTAAAATCCTTAGCAACCACGAAAAAGTAAATAATTCCTGATTTGAGCTTTCCTTGCCTGCCAGCATAACTCATCATGAAAAGGAACAATGATGGATGCTGATGAGGGTATGAGAAAAGAGGAGGTCTGAGACACAGCTGGAGGGAATTCACATGGCATAGCTGCTGTGGAATCAGTGTAGAGCTCCATAGGATGCTCATATATCATTCCATGGTATCTATAAGTCTACCTCAGAAATAACAGCACATTACTGTTTACTGTATCACTATTCATAACAGCAAAGAAACAGAATAATATAAGATGTCCATCAGCAGACAAAATATGAAGAAAATTTGGTTATAAATACAATGAAATTTTATTAAACGATATTGAAAAGTGAATTCATGATTTTACAGAAAAGGATGGATCATATTATAAATCATTGTTAGATGAAATAAGCTAAACTCGGGACAACTCTCATTTGTTTTACATGTGTAAGCATTTGATTTCAATTTTTATGTATTTGTATGTGTGTGTGTGCCACTGGAGGGCCAGAAGACAACAAAACAAAACAACTAGAAATAAACTATGAGAGGAAAAAAAAAGACTCTGTGTGTCTGTGTGTCTTTGTGTGTAAAACAGAAGAGAACAGATGATGTATGATCTGAAAGAAAAAAGAGGGATATAAGTTTGCAGGTTTGTGTGGGTGAGGTGATAAGCAGGAGATAAGTAGGAGACAGACAGAGGAGAAAGGGAAGAAGGTTGTGAAGGGCACCCTACCTACAATCAGAAAGCATGCATGAAAATATCGTAGCAGTACCCATTCTATGATAATATGAGAAACTGAAAAAAAAAATGCATCTTGTGTGTTCTTCTAAAGATCCATGGGATTCAAATTTATAACCCAAAGCAGTATTATTGCAAAGAGGTTGAAACTACGAACGATGGGTAGGGCAATCAGTAGGGAGGAGTTTTAGGAGTTGTCACATGGGCCCTCACAGCTATGGGTGGAACCTGATTTTTCCTTGCCATAACAATGAGGTGAATTATACATACATATATATATATATATATATATATATATATATATATCCTTAACCAAAGCTTCTGGGATTGTGAGACCAAATAAAATTACCATATAAAAGCTAGCTATCATAGATATTTGTTACATTAACAGAATACTGAGTAGCTCAGGATATTTTCTCCCAGTACACACATTCGCACGTGCACACACACACCTCATTTCAATGGAGATAAGGATAGCTCATTATGGATCCAAGTATGAGTAGTGTTGCCCTGGGAACACAGATTTATGTTTTCCATGTCCCAGTGAGCAGTTTCACAAAGATTTTGTAGACACCGAGCAAAGAAGACCACAAATTAAACACTTTTAAGATGCATTCATGGAAACATCTGCTAGGCAGGTTATAAACACAAAATATGGGAGACTTTGAGGGTGCTATTAGCTTTGGGGTTGGTGGAAGCCAGTGGTCTGCTCCATTAACACATTTCAAAATGCCATATCTAATAAATAGAAGGAAGATTCTCTATTAGATACAGTCTTTGAAAAGGAGTGGCTGATAAAGGGGTCAAAGATAGGCCAAGATAAATTTTAGTTAGATTCTGAACCTGTATCATTACAACATCTCCACACTAGTTGATGCTCTTATGAATTAATCGGCATTGCAGAAGGCTCTGTGCAAGGTTGTGCTTCTTTCCATAACTTTAACTCATATTTTTTGGTGTTGTTGAAACCTTTAAATTTAATATGTTCTTTGTGGGTCTTTAAAAATACATGTACACATTCTGTTTGAGAACATATTTTAATCTAGTGGTGGGTGTGTGCCTTACAGAGCTAGACTATTCTCTAAGACTTGCTTGTTGGTCATTTGGCATCAAAATTGTAAATACAAGCTGAGAATGCCATCTTTCCCTGTGTTCTGTGTTAACTCCTTTCTCTATAAGAAGTTCTGTATCTTTAGTTAGACAGGGTAAGAAAGGCTTTTCCTTGGCCATGAATTTTTTCTTAGTCCCCTCTTGAACTGAAATATATGTAGTGGATTTGCTTGGCCAGCAAGACTAAACAGATTACAGGAATAAATCACAAAAATAAATGTGTTATATTTACTGAGTTCCCACTAAAATGAAACCATAGAGTGCCACATTCACTCCATAGAGTTTGCATGACAAGTCCAAAAGCTTGGCTGCAGTCCTGAGGCACAAAGTTTCATGGAAACTGGTCTCCTGGAAAGTCTTTGTCATCCATAACACAGATGTTTTTCAGATTTTTCCTTGTGATAGTGTGGAGAGTCTTGCATGCTTTCTTTCAGTATTTTACTAGATAAGAGCTAGAAATCTCAGGGCTAGTTCAACAAAGTAAACTTAGAATTCTGATACAGAATTCTCATGTATGGCAGACTACATTACATAATACTAGAGAGAAGGTGGGTTGTTGTTTAAGGAGGAACTAGAGTTTTGTATTATTCATGAAAAGGTTAGTGGAATGGAACTGTCCTGGTGCATGTTTTTCACTAGGCACAGAGGAATAGCATAATTAGATATTTACTAAGGGTCCCCTGGTGGTGGGTTAAACAATAGATTAGAATTGCACCTGGGCATATTAGCCCTTTCACCTGGCTCCTAAGAATAGCTAATTCTAGATAGGGTTGATCTTATCTCAGTTGTAAACACCTCCTGTTTCCTTTTATCTATTATGTATGCATTTCTCTGTTTTGTGTAAAGAGTCATTATGCACCTCGATGTACCTTGGCTAATGTACCACCTAACTTCCTTTTTTTCCCTCTGTATTATAAGTCTGATACTCACTTTGAGAAATTACATTCAGATCCAACGCTCTCTGGTGTTCACGTCTGTTTGTCATTTGCCAAATCTTGCTCACCTGAGTACCAGGACCCTGATTTCTCCTGCGGGTTGAGAGACCAATTGAGGCCAGGCCATGTCAATAGAGATCAAAATTACATCTAGAATACCAATAAAAAATGTGGGAGATATCATTAGGTAAGATTTTGAGCCAGTTTCTGAAAGTGGGAGAATAAAATTGATTTGGTTGGAGCATGCCACAAGGAGATCAATGTACAAATGAAATGACCTAAAAGGTTCTTATTTTATTATTTATTTATTTATTTAATTACTTTGGTTTTTTGAAACAGGGTTTCTCTGTATAGCCCTGGCTGTCCTAGAACTCACTTTGTAGACTAGGCTGGCCTCGAACTCAGAAATTGGCCTGCCTCTGCCTCCCGAGTGCACCACCATGTCCGGCAGGTTCTTATTTTAGATGGGGCTAAAATCTGCATGAAATTTCTTTCTGCAGTCAATTCTCATTATTTGTGGGTTCATTTTCTTCAATGGAGCTTTGCTATGGCCTGGAACTTAAGTGACCACCACCACCAAAAGCTATCATGTTGAAGAAGTTTGTACCTCTTTGGTAGTGCTGTTAGGAGAGATCCTTAGAAGGGGGGGTTGGGGGGGGGTTCCTGAAGGAAGCTCATCCCTGGATTGTGTCCATGAAGGAGGATACTGTTCATTAAGACTCCTCATTTTCCCCTATCTCTCTTCACTTTGAGACCTGCCTAATATATGCAACCTTGTTCTACCATATACTTTCTACCACTATGTTCTGAAGCTCAGAAGCTCAGAAACAGTGGAGGCAAGTGATAGTGGGCTAAATTCCAGGAAGCTAATTTTCCTGAAATTATGGCACAGGAAGAAAAAGCTGACCAACAAAAGCCTACTCATTTAAACAAATTATTAAATGCTCACAATATTATTGTTGCTCTCATAACTTCCAGTTAGAAGTTATCACTCCAAATTAAGGAGCACTTCCAGGTGACTGCCAAGATTCAAACATAGGACCTTTAAGGGGCATTTTGCATACAACTTTATCACACATGTACACAAATGGGTGTGCAGATGTACATATCATATTAAATATATGACATAGCTGAAAGAACCAAGGAATATCAAAATAAGTGAAATATAGAGGATCAATATAGGACAGCCTAAAAACAATTATTTAAAAACAAAGATAAAAAACTATGGCTTCAATCCATAAATCATACCCAATGTCCTGTTTTAAAATCCCATTTCCCCTTATGAGTACATTTTACCTTTCCTTTAGCTTCACAGATCTTACCTACCTGAATTTCAACAGCAAGCTGCTTTGCTATGAAGCCAATTGGAGATGGAATCAGCCATTCAGATGAGATAAGATAGATGCAAAGTGAACAAGCCATTTATTTCACAAGTGTATGAGGGTGTCTGTGTCCTGAGATCAAAATCCTCCTCAGCATCACTATCATGACAGACACCTCTAATTTGTAGTTGTAGTGGTTAGCCAATAAGATTATTCCCCTATGTTCAAGGATACGATTGCTCTGCACCATATATGCTATGCTGTTGGACTCTTCCTTCCTCAACCTATATGTAGCATTTAGATAAATACTTGTAAAGAAATGTGTCTTAAACTCTTCTAATTTTCATGTAGCATCTCTTTGCTATAACCAAGTATAAACTAAAGTATAAAATAAAGATTTTATTAAAAAAAAAAGACATGATAGCATATTCAGAGTAGTCTTCTGCCTCCAAAGTACATAATGGCAATTTAAAAGCCCAGAGGAAAAAAATACAAAATATAGTTAATAGTCAGTTCCCCAATTTGAAAAAAAAAATTAAATGTGCAGAAAGAGAAGAAACCTTGATACTACATTATTGTCCTAATATTTATTTAGGGAATTTGGAATGGGTAGGGGGTCATACAGAAATGAATAAAAATTCTGGTTCACAATGAAGTTTTGAAATTCATCATGCAAAAGTTATATTAAAAATGTGATGTATTAAATCATAGTGATAATAATCTATTAACATTATAATAGGCAAGATACATGATTAAACATTCTTCCATAATAAGTAAAATTTTACATGTTAAACAATGATACCTGGAAGCAGGAAGAAAATTTAAGGACTAATGCAAATATTTGTGGACATATGTCTGTAAATTATAAGCAAAATATGCATGGAGATGATGTTATCTTATACCTTTCAGAGCCAATTAGTAAAATATTTTTCTGAATGTAAGTATATAGTCATATGCAGAGATAAACACATATGGAGATATATATTTAAAATATAAATATTTTGATGGATGACAAATATAAGCATTTTGAGGTTAAGAGCCTGAGAAAATAATATAAATGACAATTTATAGCATGAGTAAGGCATATTGAGAGTTGACTATGTGTAAAGATAAGTAAAGTAAGAATAGTGATTATGGTAATATATTCATATATTCTCATAAATATGAACAGGATGAAGTCACATCACAATTATATATTTGCATATGGAGTTATGTTTCTATGTATAAAACTATTAAATACAGGAAAGATTTTTCTTTATGGGTATTGTGCTACTTAGGGTTTTATGGTTGTGAACAGACATCATGACCAAGGCAACTTTTATAAGGACATTTAATTGGGAGTGATTTATAGGTTCAGATGTTCAGTGCATTATTATCAAGGCAGGAGCATGACAGCATCCAGGCAGGTATGGTACAGAAGGCACTGAGAATTCAACATCTTGTTCCAAAGGCAAACAGGAGAAGACTGTCTCCACATAGAGTGAAGTTCTCATTGCTCACCACAGGGTGACACACTCCCTCCAACAAGGCCATACCTCCTAATAGTGTCACTCCCTGGGCCAAGCATATTCAAACCACTACAGGTATGTTGCCTTAGATTTTTGTAGTTTGTTTTGCCCTTTTGATGTATTAATGTTGTTAGTTGGAGATTATAAATGGCTCCAAAGAGACTTATGTTTGTCTCCAAACAGAGTAACAGAAAACACATTCTCCTTCATAAAACAACTAACACCTGAAACAAATGAAAAGACACAAATTACAATTAATAATAACAGATACTGCTCTTCCAAAGCCACAGATTTTTATAAAGGTGTTAGATGTATATCTTTATGACATGAATACATTCCTGAAAAACTAAACCCTAGTAAGGCTGAATCATGAGAATCGATCATGTACTCAGGGGATTTCATGTGAACACTTTCTCCATTTTAACTTGTCAGAAACAAAAAAGGCTAGAAGTATGATTGGTCAGTGGAAGGGAAGGGTGGGGCTGGAGGTTTGAGAGAAGGAGAGAGAGGAAGGAGGAGGAAGAGATGAGGAGACAGCAGAAGACAGAGGAAGGGGAGGTGGATGGAAGATGGAATAAAACCACATAGCCTGAAGGAACTGCAAGTGGCAAGGGATCTCATAGCTGGGGAATAAAGTAGTGTAGTGGTATATTTGCTCAGTCTAGGCATGAAGCTTATAAATATTGTAACTGAGTTGTGTGTTCTTTGCATAGGTTTATTGGAGTTGGAGATTTACTACAACTTGGAGCCTTGAAAAATGGGGTTGGATTGAGATCTCCCACTTAGGACTGAGTATGAACAGTTTGCAGAGGGTGAGAAACTTTGGAGGCAAGCAGTACTTTTTGATATTTGATTTTTTCCACTACTTTACACACAAGTTTCATATGGGTATATTTTCTCATTTGTAATTGAAATATACTTAAGACTAAAATTTCTAGGTACTATGATGATATTTTGAGAACTATCAATCCCCCCCCCCCCAAGAATAGCTGTACCACTTCATATCTCCATCACTTCTGCTTCACAATGGCACCTCCAGGAGTGTCTTTGGCTCTACTTATCCTCTGGAGTTCTAGATACTATAAGTCATGTTACAATAAACTTTTGATTTACATGTTTCTGGTGATTTGTGATATTAGAAACATACTTAGTACATACACATGTATGTCTACAAATTTGAATCTATTTTTAAAACTAGGTTATCTTTTTATTGTTGAAATTTGGAATTATTTAAATGCTCTAAAGTTAAATATTTTTTAATCAGAGAAGTATTTGCAAATATTTTTGTCATATCTGCAGGAGTTCACTCTGTTCTTAGCCTATTGAGCATTTTTACCATGGAATACCACTATATTATTTGAAGTGCTTTTATTCACCTACAGAGGTGATTGTGTAATGTTTAGGTTTTTATTTAATTGTAGTGAGGGTTACATTAAGTAATTATCTACTGTTAAATCATGTCTCAATTTTGGTATAAATCTTGGCATTGCACATAATACTATTTATATATTCTTGGGTTTACTTTCTTACATTAGCTGAAGCGTTTTGACTTATTGATAAGTGTTTTAGATCTATAGATTCACATTCTTATGATAATTTCTCTGATTTTGTTTGCAAGAAAATGCTGAGCACGTACACATATTGCCAAAAGTTTTATTTTCTTTTCGTTTGAGGATATTTTAATAAAGATCAGTCTTCATCATTTGAATGTTAGAATTTACTATCCAAACAACATGGGCCTGCCCATTGCTTACAGGTATAATTTTAGATAGTTAATTTAATTTTGACTAGTTATTAGTTCATTCAGATTTTCTGAGTTTACAACAGTTTCAGTGGTTTATGTTTCTACAAATTTATCATTTTTATGTAGATTATAATTTGCTTGTATGGACTACCTTCTACTAATTTTACAGTCTTTTCTATTTTTATAATGCTTGGTAATATTCTATGCTTCACTTCTAATTCTAATAAATTGAGTCATGTATGGTTTCATGATTAATTTAGTTCAAATGTTCTTAATCTTTTCAAGTATTGCAAGGTCCAGTATGTGTTTATTAGTACCTCCAGCTTTTAAAAACATTATATTTTACTACATTAAGTTTTCCTCACTATTTCCCCTCTTCCCTGAGCATTTTACTTCTCTTTCACTGATTGAAAATATCTTAAATCACACATTTCTGAATATTCCTCTCTCTTAGTCTATATATTTATAGCTGAAATTGCTGCTTCAGACACTCAAGGCTTTCAGATTCCAATGTGTTACACATTGACCTACCCTCAACACCCAATTGGATGATGATATTTTCCACTAGTTTTAATTTTATACTTTTAATAATCTAGTGGTTGATCAATTTTTCAAAAGTTATTCCCTATTTCAACTTGCTGTAATTACTCATATAGTTCTACAAAGAAGAAAAGCCACCTTTATATAAGGCACGACCAGAATTCTGAGCCATCATAAAATGCTTAACAGATTAAAATATCCATCAAATTTTCCTGTGGGATGAATCTTCTATTGGCATCAATACACTAATTATGACTAGCCTTTAACTGCATTGAACATACATCACTTGAAATCTTTATGTCTTCAGTACAGCATGATATGCTGGTACTATCTTCTGTGACAAGACAGTTCAGAGACAAGGATGATTGCTCATAGAAAGCCAACTCATTAGAAAACCATGGAGGAAGAATGAATTTGACTAATTAGGTTACTGTGTTCACCATCAGTCTATAGCAGGATTTGTTGAAAGTTTTGTTCCAGTTGAGTAGGTTGCATTTTCCCAATAAATTCTCTTCTAGTCACACAGTACATGAATACTCAAACTGAGCAGCTTTAGTTGAATTTGCTTCATCCCCCATTGTTATGGGTCCCATAATTGATGTTGAAATCTGTAGGCCACTCAAGCTGTGTAGTTTAAAAATTGTTGGCCCAAAGTTATAGTAGGCAATGTTTGTGTCCTTAAGAGGTCACATGTTAGCCGGGTGGTTGTAGCACATGCCTTAAATCCCAGCACTTGGGAGGTAGAGGCAGGCGGATTTCTGAGTTCGAGGCCAGCCTGGTCTACAGAGTGAGTTCCAGGACAGCCAGGGCTACACAGAGAAACCCTGTCTCAAAAAACAAACAAACAAACAAACAAACAAGGTCACATGTTGCTCAAGCTAGGTCAGAGCTGGCATCACTGGATTACCTTTCTCCCAAAACTTTCTGGGGGTTAAACATTTAAGTGTAAAGGTAACTATAACTTTGAGGTGATTAATGCATATCTCCAGTATAAATGGTAATGCTAAGAAGACTGAGAAATTTCAGTTTGGCTAATTGATTAAGATTATCATGTTGAAAAATTATAGTTGGCTTAATGATTACCAAAGCATGAGCAAAACAAAACAATGTTAGGAAAATTCTTTGTAAACAGTAAAGCACTGCTCATATGTGATAACACCTATGTAACATGCTTATAATGAGTTAACTAAGCATCTGTAAGTGAGTGGGGTCAGAACAAACCTTAATTAACATGTTGGTAAACAGTTAATTTACTAATTTTTCGAGTGAACTGAGGTTAGCAGAGGCAGCAGAGAAGCCTGATTCACTGAAATGTGAGAAAAAATTTTGTGTAATTTCTATTTAATGTGAAAATGATAAATTAAGTTCTAGGAGGCTTGCTGTGAGGATATGAGTGCCCTACAACTTGATAACACTATAGCGGGCTCCTAATTTACTCTTGTAGGATTTCCATATGAGATAGTATATTTGGGTTTTAAAATATGTAATTATGGACTAAATTATCTCTTTTTGACCTTAGAAAACTGGTGTGAACAGAAACGTCTAATTTTAAAACTAAATGAGAAAAAGGATAGGTTTGCAAGTGTGCGAATTTTGTTAGTCATACTAAGCTGTAAAACTAAAGCCAGTTAAATAGCAAGTGACCTAATGTAATGGTACCCAATTGTAATCTCAGCACTTCAGAGATTTTTAATGGTCAATCATCATGGTTTCAAGGTCAGCAGTGTTCATGGCAAAGTAAACCCAAGGCAAGCTTTATTGATTAAGGAGGGCCTGCCTCAAAAAATAAGTAGAGTTAAAAATTTTATTTTGTACGTGTGAAGAAAACCTGAGATCAGATCTGCAGCAGCCACATATCAAGCTAAGTGTGTTGGTGTAATGACTGGCAGTTTCTTAGAGTATGAAAATGAACCATCTAGCCAATCCATGAGCTGAGCTCACTGTGATACCCTGCCTCAAACAAAAATGAGAGATGAAGGAAATACTTGTTGTAGGCTTCTGGGTTCCACATCTGCACATAGCCACACATTATTTGTGTACAAAGAAACACCCCCACATATTCAGTGCACATGTGCACCTATACACACATACACATATAAGTGTACACATATACATACTAAAATATAAGAAAATAAGTGGTCTAAGACATTTTCATCCAAAATAATGAACATATTTATTTACTATACAAATTTATGTTCATTTTCTTTGCCAATAAGCTTTTCTGTCATTTTACATTCTTATAAGTTTTAGTGGAAAAGTGGCACACAAACATAATTCCACCTCTAACAACAAAAATGACAGGAAGCAACAATCTCTTTTCCTTAATATCTCTTAACATCAGTGGACTCAAGTTCCCAATAAAATGACACAGATTAATAGGCTGGATATGTAAACTGGACCCTGCATTTTGATGCATACAAGAAACACACCTCAGTGACAAATATAGACATTACCTCAGAGTAAAAAAGCTGGAAGAGATTTTTCCAGGCAAATGGTTCCAAGAAACAAGCTGGAGTAGCCATTCTAATATAAAATCAAATCAAATCAAATCAAATCAAATCAAATCAAATCAAATCAAATCAAATCTACTTTTAACCAAAAGTTATCAAAAAAGATTATGAAGGACACTTCATAGTCATCAAAGGAAAAATTTACCAACATGACGTCTACATTCTGAAATCTATGCTCCAAATACAAAAGCACCCACATTCATAAAAGAAACTTAACTAAAACTCAAATCACACATTATACCTCACACACTTATTGTGGGAGACTTCAAAACCCTACTCTCATCAATGGACAGGTTATGGAAACAGAGACTAAACAGAGACACAGTGAAAGTGAAATTAACGGAAATTAGAAACAAATGGATTACACACACACACACACACACACACACACACACACACACACATGACATTTCACCCTAAAACAAAAGAATATTCCTTTTCAATACCTCATGATATCTTCTCCAAAACTGACCATATAATTGGTCACAAAACAGGCCTCAACAGATACAAGAAGATTGAAATAATCCAATGCCTCCTATCAGATAACAACAGACTAAGCCTGGTATTCAATAACAATAAAAATCAACAGAAATTCCACATACTCATGGGAACTGAACAACTCTCTACTAAATGATAACTTGGTCAAGGAAGAAATAAAGAAATTAAAGACTTTTCAGAATTTAATAAAAAATGAAGACACAACATACCCAAACTTATGGAACACCATGAAAGCAGTGTTAAGAGGACTCTGAGTGCCTACAAAAGAAACTGATAAAAACATACACTAGCAGCTTGACAGCACACTTGAAAACTCTAGGACAAAAGGAAGCAAATACACCTAAGAGGTTTAGACTACAGGAAATAATCAAACTCAGGGCTGAAAACTGCCAAGTAGAAACAAAAAAGAACTACACAAAGAATCAACAAAACCAGGAGCTGGTTGCTTGAGAAAATCAATAAGATAGATTAACCCCTAGTCAAACTAAGCAGAGGGATCAAAGACAGTATTCAAATTAGCAAAATCAGAAATGAAAAGGGAGAAATAACAACAGAGACTGAGGAAATTAAAATAATTATCAAATACTAGTACAAAAGCCTTTACTCTACAAAAGTGGAAAATCTGAAAAAAATGGACAGTTTTCTAGACAGATAGCATGTACCAAAGTTAAATCAGGATCAGAGAAAACATCTAAACATTCCCATATTCTCCAAAGAAATAGAAGCATTCATTAAAAGCCTCCCAACCAAAAATGCCCAGGACCAGATAGGTTTCGTGCAGAAATCTGTCAGAACTTCAAAGAAGACCTAATATCAATACTCTTCAAATTATTCCACAAAATAGAAACAAAGGAAATACTACCCAACTTGTTCTATGAAGCCACAGTTATGCTTATACCTAAACCACACAAAGAGTCAACAAAGAGAGAACTTCAGAACAATTTCCCTTATGAATATCAATGCAAAATTATTCAACAAAATTCTTGCAATAAAAAGCCAAGACATACCAAAATGATCAACCATTGTGATCAAGTACGCTTCATCCCAGGGATTCAAGCTTGGTTCAATATACAGAAATCCATCAAAGCAATCCACTATATATAAAAACTCAAAGACAAAATGCCACATGATCATCTCATTAGATTCTGAGAAAGCATTTGACAAAATTCAACACCCCTTTATGGTAAAAGTCTTGGAAAGATCAGGAATTTGAGGCCCATATCTAATCATATTAAAAGCAATATACAGCAAAGCAGTAGTCAACATCATACTAAATGGAGAGGAACTTGAAGCAATCCCACTAAAATCAGGGACTAGATAAGGCTCCCCACTCTTTCTCTACTTATGCAATATATTACTTGAAAACCTAGCTAGAGCAATAAGACAAAAATAGGAGGTCAAAGGGATACAAATTGGAAAGGAAGAAATCAAAATATCACTACTTGCAGGATATATGATAGTGTACTTAAGTGACCCCAAAAATTCCACCAGAGAACTCCTAAACATGATAAAGAACTTCAAAAAAGTGGCTGGAAATAAAATTAACTCATACAAATCAGTAGCCCTCCTCTACCCTTTAAACAGGATGAGAAAGAAATTAGGGGAAAGTCATCATTCAGAATAGTCATAAATAATATAAAATACCTTGGTGTGACTCAAACCAAGCAAGTTAAAGATCTGTATGACAAGAACATCAAGTCTCTGAAGAAAGAAATTGAAGATATCAGAAGATGGAAAGAACTCCTATGCTCATGGATTGGCAGGATTAATATAGTAACAATGGTCATTTGGCAAAAGAAATCTAGAGATTTAATGCAATCCTTATCAAAATTCCAACTCAATTCTTCACAGAGTTAGAAAGAGCAATTTGCAAATTCATTTGGAATAACAAAAAACACAGGGTAGTGAAAACTACTCTCAACAATAAAAGAACTTCTGGGGAAATCACCATCCCTGACCTCAAGCTGTACTACAGAGCAGTAGTGATAAAAACTGCATGATATTGGTACAATGACAGGCAGGTACGTCAATGGAATAGAATTTAAGACCCAGAAATGAACCCACACACCTTTGGTCACTTGATCTTTGACAAAGGAGATAAAACCATCCAGCAGAGAAAAAAAAAAAAAAACTAGCATTTTCAACAAATGATGCTGGTTTAACTGGCAGTCAGCCTGTAGAAGAATGCAAAAAGATCCACTCTTATCCCCTTGTACAAAGCTCAAGTCCAAGTGGATCAAGGACCTCCCCATAAAACCAGGTACACTGAAACTAATAGAAGACAATGTGAGGAAGAGCCTAGAACACAGGGGCACAGAGGAAAATTTCCTGAACAGAACACCAATAACTTATGCTCTAAGATCAACAATAGACAAATGGGAACTCATATAATGGCAAAGCTTCTGCAAGGTGCAGGACACTCTCAATAGGACAAAACAGCAATCAACAGATTGGGAAAAGATCTTTACGAATCCTACATTTGATAGAGGGCTAATATTCAATATTAACAAAGAATGCAAGAAGTTAGGCTTCAGAGAACCAAATAACACTATTAAAAATGGGGTATATACTCTGCACAGGTGAGAGTGTGGACTACAGAAGCTAACAGCTTATGGGACAGGCAGGAGCCACAGACTTTCTGAGGCAGCCTCCTTTTTCGGGCTCCAGACATTCGGGCACCTTCCCAGCCAGAGGATAGGTGTCTGTACAGTCCAGAGGACTTTGCCTGAGCATCTGCGGGAGATATCTTGGATCCCAGACTCCACTGAGACTACTCTGCACAGGTGAGAGTGTGGACTACAGAAGCTAACATCTTCTGAGACAGGCAGGAGCCACAGAGCTTCTGAGGCAGACCCCTTTTCGGGCTCCAGACATCCAGGCACCTTCCCTGCCAGAGGAAAGGTGTCTGCCCAGCCCAGGAGGGCTTTGCCTGAGCATCTGCAGGAGACTTCTTGGATCCTGGACTCCACTGAGACTAATCTGCACAGGTGAGAGTGTAGACAGCAGAAGCTAACAGATTCTGGTACAGGTCCTGTTTCAGGCCTTCATCTTCTGCCAGGAGGCAAGTCTGAATGCCAGATATCTGTGCATCTTCCCTGAAAGAGGAGAGACTGCCTGCAGGGAGTGCTCTGACCACTGAAACTCAGGAAAGAGCTAGTCTTCCCGGTCTACTGGTAGAGAATAGCAGAATCAGGAGAGGAACAAGCTCTAACCAGAGACAACTATAACAACTGACTCCAGAGGTTACCAGATGGCAAAAGGAAGATGTAAGAATCTTCCTTACGTCTTCGTCAGGTGAAAGTGTGGACTACAGAATCTTCGTCAGAATCTTCGTCAGAATCTTCGTCAGGTGAGAGTGTGGACTACAGAAGCTAACAGCTTATGGGACAGGCAGGAGCCACAGACTTTCTGAGGCAGCCTCCTTTTTCGGGCTCCAGACATTCGGGCACCTTCCCAGCCAGAGGATAGGTGTCTGTACAGTCCAGAGGACTTTGCCTGAGCATCTGCGGGAGATATCTTGGATCCCAGACTCCACTGAGACTACTCTGCACAGGTGAGAGTGTGGACTACAGAAGCTAACATCTTCTGAGACAGGCAGGAGCCACAGAACTTCTGAGGCAGACCCCTTTTCGGGCTCCAGACATCCAGGCACCTTCCCTGCCAGAGGAAAGGTGTCCGCCCAGCCCAGGAGGGCTTTGCCTGAGCATCTGCAGGAGACTTCTTGGATCCTGGACTCCACTGAGACTAGTCTGCACAGGTGAGAGTGTGGACAGCAGAAGCTAACAGATTCTGGGACAGGTCCTGTTTCAGGCCTTCATCTTCTGCCAGGAGGCAAGTCTGAATGCCAGATATCTGTGCATCTTCCCTGAAAGAGGAGAGCCTGCCTGCAGGGAGTGCTCTGACCACTGAAACTCAGGAAAGAGCTAGTCTTCCCAGTCTACTGGTAGAGAATAGCAGAATCAGGAGAGGAACAAGCTCTAACCAGAGACAACTATAACAACTGACTCCAGAGGTTACCAGATGGCAAAAGGAAGACGTAAGAATCTTACTATGAAAAACCAAGACCACTCACCACCATCAGAAACCAGTACTCCCACCCAGTCCAGGGTACCCCAACACACCCCAAAACCTAGACCTGAATTTAAAGGCATATCTCATGATGATGGTAAAAGACATCAAGAAGTTCTTTAATAACACACTTAAAGAAATACGGGAGAACACTGCTAAAGAGTTGCAAGTCCTTATTAAAAAACAGGAAAACACATCGAAACAGATGATGGAAATGAACAAAACCATACTAGACGTAAAAAGGGAAGTAGACACAATAAAGAAAACCCAAAGTGAGGCAATGCTGGAGATAGAAACCCTAGGAAAGAAATTTGGAATCATAGATGTGAGCATCAGAAACAGAATACAAGAGATAGAAGAGAGAATCTCAGGTGCAGAAGATTCCATGGAGAACATCTGCACAACAATCAAAGAAAATACAAAATGCAAAAAGATCCTAACTCAAAACATCCAGGAAATCCAGGACACAATGAGAAGACCAAACCTACTGATAATAATAGCAGTAGATGAGAATGAAGATTTTCAACTCAAATGGCCAGCAAATATCTTCAACAAAATTATAGAAGAAAACTTCCCAAACCTAAAGAAAGAGATACCCATGAACATACAAGAAGCCTACAGAACTCCAAATAGACTGGACCAGAAAAGAAATTACCCCCGACACATAATAATCAGAACAACAAATGCACTAAATAAAGATAGAATATTAAAAGCAGGAAGGGAAAAAGGTCAAGTAACATATAAAGGCAAGCCTATCAGAATTACACCAGATTTTTCACCAGAGACTATGAAAGCCAGAAGAGCCTGGACAGATGTTGTACAGACACTAAGAGAACACAAATTCTAGCCCAGGCTATTATACCCGGCCAAACGTTCTATTGCTGTAGAGGGAGAAACCAAAGTATTCCACGACAAAACCAAATTCACATATTATCTTTCCACGAATCTAGCCCTTCAAAGGATAATAACAACAACAACAACAACAACAACAAAAAACAATACAAGGCTGGAAACCACATCCTAGAAAAAACAAGAAAGTAATCCTTCAACTAACATAAAAGAAGACAGCCACAAAAACAGAATGCCAACTTTAACAACAAAAATAATAAGAAGCAACAATTACTTTTCCTTAATATCAATGGAATCAACTTCCCAATAAAAAGTCATAGATTAACAGACTGGCTACACAAAACAGGAACCAACATTTTGCTGCTTACAGGAAACCCATCTCAGAGACAAAGACAGACACTACCTCGGAATGAAAGGCTGGAAAACAATTTTCCAAGCAAATGGTCTGAAGAAACAAGCTGGTGTAGCTATTCTAATATCTAATAAAATCAACTTCCAACCCACAGTCATCAAAAAAAGACAAGGAGGGTCAATTCATACTCATCAAAGGTAAAATCTTCCAAGAGGAACTCTCAATTCTGAATATCTATGCTCCAAATAGAAGGGTAGCCACATTCATTAAAGAAACTTTAGTAAAGCTCAAAGCACACATTGCACCTCACAGAATAATAGTGGGAGACTTCAACACACCACTTTCACCAATGGACAGATCATGGAAACAGAAACTAAACAGGGACATGGTGAAACTAACAGAAATTATGAAACAAATGTATTTAACAGATATCTACAGAACACTCTATCCAAAAACAAAAGGAATACTGAATGACTGAGAAGCACCTGAAAAAATGTTCGGCATCGTTAATCATCAGGGAACTGCAAATCAAAACAACCCTGAGATTCCACCTCACACCAGTCAGAATGGCTAAGATAAAAATATTCAGGTGACAGTAGATGCTGGCGAGGATGTGGAGAAAGAGGAACACTCCTTCATTGCTGGCGGGATTGCAAGCCTGTACAACCACTCTGGAAATCAGTCTGGCGGTTCCTGAGAAAATGGGACATAGTACTACCAGGGGATCCCGCAATACCTCTCCTCGGCATATATCTAGAAGGTGTTCCAATCAGTAAGAAGGACACATGCTCCACTATGTTCCTAGCAGCCTTATTTATAATAACCAGAAGCTGGAAAGAGCCCAGATGCCCCTCAACACAGGAATGGATAGAGAAAATGTGGTACATTTACACAATGGAATACTACTCAGCTATTAAAAAGAATGAATTTATGAAATTCCTAGGTAAATGGTTGGACCTGGAGGGCATCATCCTGAGTGAGGTAACCCAATCACAAAGGAACTCACACAATATGTACTCACTGATAAGTGGATATTAGCCCAGAAACTTAGGATACCCAAGATATAAGATACAATTTGCTCAGAACAACAAATGCACTAAATAAAGATAGAATATTAAAAGCAGTAAGGGAAAAAGTTCAAGTAACATATAAAAGCAAGCCTATCAAAATTACACCAGATTTTTCACCAGAGACTATGAAAGCCAGAAGAGCATGGACAGATGTTTAACAGACAGTAAGCGAACACAAATTCCAGCCCAGGCTACTATACCCAGCCAAACTCTCAATTAACATAGATGGAGAAACCAAAGTATTCCACGACAAAATCAAATTCACCCATTATCTCTCCACGTATCCAGCCCTTCAAAGGATAATAACAGAAAAAAACCAATACAAGGACGGGAACCAAGCCCTAGAAAAAACAAGAAGGTAATCCATCAACAAACCTAAAAGAAGACAGCCACAAGAACAGAATGCCAAATCTAACAACAAAAATAACAGGAAGCAACAATTACTTTTCCTTAATATCTCTTAATATCAATGGACTCAACTCCCCAATAAAAAGACATAGACTAACAAACTGGCTACACAAACAAGACCCAACATTTTGCTGCTTACAGGAAACCCATCTCAGAGACAAAGACAGACACGACCTCGGAATGAAAGGCTGGAAAACAATTTTCCAAGCAAATGGTCTGAAGAAACAAGCTGGTGTAGCTATTCTAATATCTAATAAAATCAACTTCCAACCCACAGTCATCAAAAAAGACAAGGAGGGTCAATTCATACTCATCAAAGGTAAAATCTTCCAAGAGGAACTCTCATTTCTGAATATCTATGCTCCAAATAGAAGGGTAGCCACATTCATTAAAGAAACTTTAGTAAAGCTCAAAGCACACATTGCACCTCACAGAATAATAGTGGGAGACTTCAACACACCACTTTCAACAATGGACAGATCATGGAAACAGAAACTAAACAGGGACACGGTGAAACTAACAGAAGTTATGAAACAAATGGACTTAACAGATATCTACAGAACATTTTATCCTAAAACAAAAAGATATACCTTCTTCTCAGCACCCCATGGTACCTTCTCCAAAATTGACCACATAATTGGTAACAAAACAAGCCTCAACATATACAAAAATATTAAAATTGTCTCATTCATCCTATCAGATCACCATGGACTAAGGCTGATCTTCAATAACAAAATAACTAATAGAAAGCCAACATTTACGTGGAAACTGAACAACACTCTTCTCAATGATAACTTGGTCAAGGAAGGAATAAAGATGAAATTAAGGACTTTTTAGAGTTTAATGAAAATGAAGCCACAACATACCCAAACTTGTGGGACACAATGAAAGCATTCCTAAGAGGAAAACTCATAGCTCTGAGTGCCTCCAAAAAGAAACTAGAGAGAGAACACATTAGCAGCTTTACAACACACCTAAAAGCTCTAGAACAAAAGGAAGCAAATTCACGCAAGAGGAGTAGAAGGCAGGAAATAATCAAACTCAGGGGTGATATCAACCAAGTGGAAACAAGAAGAACTATTCAAAGAATCATCCAATCAAGGAGCTGGTTCTTTGAGAAAATCAACAAGATAGATAAACCCTTAGCCAGACTCACTAGAGGGCACAGGGAAAGCATCCTAAATAACAAAATCAGAAATGAAAAGGGAAACATAACAGCAGATCCTGAAGAAATCCAAAACACCATAAGATCCTTCTACAAAAGGCTATACTCAACAAAACTGGAAAACCTGGATGAAATGGACAAGTTTCTAGACAGATACCAGGTACCAAAGCTAAATCAAGATCAGGTTAATGATCTAAACAGTCCTATATCCCCTAAAGAATTAGAAGCAGTCATTAATAGTCTCCCAATCAAAAAATGCCCAGGACCAGATGGGTTTAGTGCAGAGTTCTATCATACTTTCAAAGCAGACCTAATTCTAGTTCTTCACAAACTATTCCACAAAATAGAAATGGAAGGTACTCTTCCCAACTCATTCTATGAAGCCACTATTACTCTGATACCTAAACCACAAAAAGACCCAACAAAGATAGAGAACTTCAGACCAATTTCCCTTATGAATATCGCTGCAAAAATCCTCAATAAAGTTCTTGCTAACCGAATCCAAGAACACATCAAAACAATCATCCATCCTGACCAAGTAGGTTTCATCCCAGGGATGCAAGGATGGTTCAATATACGGAAATCCATCAACGTAATCCAGTATATATACAAACTCAAAGACAAAAACCACATGATCATCTCGTTAGATGCTGAGAAAGCAGTTGACAAAATCCAACACCCATTCATGATAAAAGTCTTGGAAAGATCAGGAATTCAAGGCCCATACCTAACCATGATAAAAGCAATCTACAGCAAACCAGTAGCCAACATCAAAGTAAATGGTAAGAAGCTGGAAGCAATCCCACTAAAATCAGGGACTAGACAAGGCTGTTCACTCCCGCCCTACCTATTCAACATTGTTCTTGAAGTCCTAGCCAGAGCAATTAGACAACAAAAGGAGATCAAGGGGTACAAATTTGAAAGGAAGAAGTCAAAATATCACTTCTTGCAGATGATATGATAGTATATATAAGTGACTCTAAAAATTCCACCAGAAAACTCCTAAGTCTGATAAACAGCTTCAATGAAGTAGCTGGATATAAAATTAACTCAAACAAGTCAATGGCCTTTCTCTACACAAAGGATAAACAGGCTGAGAAAGAAATTAGGGAAACAACACCCTTCTCAATAGTCACAAATAATATAAAATACCTTGGCGTGACTCTAACTAAGGAAGTGAAAGATCTGTATGATAAGAACTTCAAGTCTCTGAAGAAAGAAATTAACGAAGATCTCAGAAGATGGAAAGATCTCCCATGCTCTTGGATTGGCAGGATCAACATTGTAAAAATGGCTATCTTGCCAAAAGCAATCTACAGATTCAATGCAATCCCCATCAAAATTCCAACTCAATTCTTCAACGAATTAGAAAGGGCAATCAGCAGATTCATCTGGAATAACAAAAAACCTAGGATAGCAAAAACTCTTCTCAAGGATAAAAGAACCTCTGGTGGAATCACCATGCGGGACCGAAAGTTGTACTACAGAGCAATTGTGATAAAAACTACATGGTATTGGTATAGTGACAGACAAGTAGACCAATGGAACAAAATTGAAGACCCAGAGATGAACCCACACACCTATGGTCACTTGATCTTTGAAAAGGGAACTAAAACCATCCAGTGGAAAAAAGACAGCATTTTCAACAAATGGTGCTGGCACAACTGGCGATTATCATGTATAAAAATGCGAATTGATCCCTTTCTATCTCCTTGTACTAAGGTCAAATCTAAGTGGATTAAGGAACTCCACATAAAACCAGAGACACTGAAACTTATAGAGGAGAAAGTAGGGAAAAGCCTCGAAGATATGGGCACAGGGGAAAAATTTCTGAATAGAACAGCAATGGCTTGTGCTGTAAGATCGAGAATCGATAAATGGGACCTCATAAAATTGCAAAGCTTCTGCAAGGCAAAAGACACCGTCAATAAGATAAAAAGGCCACCAACAGATTGGGAAAGGATCTTTACCTATCCCAAATCAGATAGGGGACTAATATCCAATATATATAAAGAACTCAAGACGGTGGATTCCAGAAAATCAAATAACCCCATTAAAAAATGGGGCTCAGAACTGAACAAAGAATTCTCACCTGAGGAATACCAAATGGCTGTGAAGCACCTGAAAAAATGTTCAACATCCTTAATCATCAGGGAAATGCAAATCAAAACAACCCTGAGATTCCACTTCACTCCAGTCAGAATGGCTAAGTTCAAAAATTCAGGTGACAGCAGATGCTGGTGAGGCTGTAGAGAAAGAGGAACACTCCTCCATTCTTGGTGGGATTGTAAGCTTGTACAACCACTCTGGAAATCAGTGTGGCGGTTCCTCAGAAAATTGGACATCGTACTACCGGAGGATCCAGCAATACCTCTCCTGGGCATATATCCAGAATATGTCCCAACCGGTAAGAAGGACACATGCTCCACTATGTTCATAGCAGCCTTATTTATAATAGCCAGAAGCTGGAAAGGACCCAGATGCCCCTCAACAGAGGAATGGATACAGAAAATGTGGTACATTTACACAATGGAGTACTACTCAGCTATTTAAAAAAATGAATTTATGAAATTCCTAGGCAAATGGATGGACCTGGAGGGCATCATCTTGAGTGAGGTAACACAATCACAAAGGAACTCTCACAATATGTACTCACTGATAAGTGGACATTAGCCCAGAAACTTAGGATACCCAAGATATAAGATACAATTTGCTAAACGCATGAAATTCAAGAAAAAGGAAGACCAAACTGTGGACACTTTGCCCCTTCTTAGAAATGGGAACAAGGCACCAATGGAAGGATTTACAGAGACAAAATTTGGAGCTGTGAGGAAAGGATGGACCATCTTGTGATTGCCATATGCAGGGATCCATCCCATAATCAGCTTCCAAACGCTGACATCATTGCATACACTAGCAAGATTTTGCTGAAAGAACCCAGATATAGCTGTCTGTTGTGAGACTATGCCGGGGCCTAGCAAACACAGAAGTGGATGATCACAGTCAGCTATTGGATGGATCACACGTTCCCCAATGGAGGAGCTAGAGAAATTACCCAAGGAGCTAAAGGGAACTGCAACCCTATAGGTGGAACAACAATATGAACTAATCTGTACCCCGGAGCTCTTGTCTCTAGCTGCATATGTATCAAAAGATGGCCTAGTAGGCCATCACTGCAAAGAGAGTCCCATTGGACTCGCAAACTTTATATGCCCCAGTACAGGGGAACCCCAGGGCCAAGAAGGGGGAGTGGGTGGTAGGGGATTGGGGGGGTGGGTATGGGAGACTTTTGGGATAGCATTGAAAATGTAAATGAGGAAAATACCTGTACTGGCTAGTTTTGTGTCAACTTGACACAGCTGGAATTATCACAGAAAAAGGAGCTTCAGTTGAGGAAATGCCTCCATGAGATCCAACTGTAAGGCATTTTCTCAATAAGTGATCAAGGGGGAAAGGCCCCTTTTGGGTAGAACCATCTCTGTGCTGGTAGTCTTGGTTCTTCTATAAGAGAGCAGGCTGAGCAAGGCAGGGGAGGCAAGCCAGTAAAGAACATCCCTCCATGGCCTCTGCATCAGCTCCTGCTTTCTGACCTGCTTGAGTTCCAGTCCTGACTTCCTTTGGTGATGAACAGCAGTATGGAAGTGTAAGCCGAATAAACCCTTTCCTCCCCAACTTGCTTCTTGGTCATGATGTTTGTGCAGGAATAGAAACCCTGACTAAAACAAATTGGTACCAGCAGAGTGGGGTATTCCTGTGACAACCTGACCATGTTTTGGGGAGGACTGTGGAAGGACTTTGGAACTTTGGGCTAGAAGATCCATTCGTTGTTAAGAGCTCTATCAGATGTTGTGTAGGAGCTTGGAAGATAATGTTGAGAACAGTGCAGAAGATGGAGGTCTGGTTTGTGAAATTTCAGAGGGAAAATTAAAGACTCTTTTCAGGGCCATTGCTGTTTTGATTGTGAAGATTCTGTAGTTCTGGTTAGCTGGGGCTGAAGAATCAGCTGTGATTAACAAGATACCAGAACTACTAAAGCAAAAACTTTGCATTACTTGGACTATTGATGCTGGTTAGCTGGAGCTAAGAAATTAGAGGTGATTAAGAAGAGACCAGCATCGTTGAGGTGACATCTTCTGGGAAGTGTTTTCTGAAAGCACAAAGAGGCTGTGTTCCAGAGATAGGCAAGGTTGTACTCCTTCTGCAGCGGGGACTTGGTAATGTGTAAGGGTCACCCAGGTGGTACTGGTTTTGAAGGCATGAAGGGGTCATGCAGAGCAGCTGAGGCTCGGCACTGTGAGAGGCCATGGAAGGCCATTGGTGAAGGTGCAGCCTCAGTTGTAATTGAAGGCCCAGGACTGAAGGGGTCATGCAGTGTTTTGGAGATGTCAGTACCATGAGATGACCACCAAGAGCAGCAGCAGCAGTGGAGTACAGACATCTGGAGCCCAGAGGACGACGTGTGTGCTACAAAGGGCATGGCTGGAGAAGTGACCCAAGCCCTTGGAGGAGCCCAGAAGATCGTGAGTTGGATCCCAGACGTTGGACGGTTGGAGATTGATTTTTGCCTTTGATTGTGACTGTGCCCTGATATTTTCCCTCTTGAAGGAAGAAACTGTTTTAGTGGAGCCCACAGTTAAGAGACTTTTAATTGTAAAAAGACTTGGATTTTAAAAGATTTTGGACATTTTAAAGGGATTGACTTTTAATATGTAAATACTGTGGGACTTTTAAAGTTGTTTAGATCTTGGGGATGAATAAGAAATTAAGGGTTGATGCTTACTAGTGATGTGTTTGTGTGTCAAGTTGACAAGGGGTCAATTGTACTGGCTAGTTTTGTGTCAACTTGACACAGCTGGAATTATCACAGAAAAAGGAGCTTCAGTTGAGGAAATGCCTCCATGAGATCCAACTGTAAGGCATTTTCTCAATAAGTGATCAAGGGGGAACGGCCCCTTTTGGGTAGAACCATCTCTGTGCTGGTAGTCTTGGTTCTTCTATAAGAGAGCAGGCTGAGCAAGGCAGGGGAGGCAAGCCAGTAAAGAACATCCCTCCATGGCCTCTGCATCAGCTCCTGCTTTCTGACCTGCTTGAGTTCCAGTCCTGACTTCCTTTGGTGATGAACAGCAGTATGGAAGTGTAAGCCAAATAAACCCTTTCCTCCCGAACTTGCTTCTTGGTCATGATGTTTGTGCAGGAATAGAAACCCTGACTAAAACAATACCTAAGTAAAAAAAAAAAAGAATAAAATAAAAAAAGAAGCAGGGGGAAGGGGGATGGGATAAAGGGTTTCGGGGGGAAGGGAGCTGGGAAGGGGGATAACATTTGAAATGTAAATAAAGAGAATATCCAATAAATTTAAAGAAAAAAAGTTTTAAAAAAAAGATACAATTTGCTAAACGCATGAAACTCAAGAAGAACGAAGACCAAAGTGTGGACACTTTGCCCCTTCTTAGAATTGGGAACAAAACACCCATGGAAGTAGTTACAGAGACACAGTTTGGAGCTGAGGCAAAAGGATGGACCATCTAGAGACTGCCATATCCAGGGACCCACCCCATAATCAGCCTCCAAACGCTGACACCATTGCATACACTAGCAAGATTTTGCTGAAAGGACCCAGATATAGCTGTCTCCTGTGAGACTATTCCAGGGCCTAGCAAACACAGAAGTGGATGCTCACAGTCAGCTATTGGATGGATCAGAGGGCCCCCAATGGAGGAGCTAGAGAAAGTACCCAAGGAGCTAAAGGGATCTGCAACCCTATAGGTGAAACAACAATATGAACTACACAGTACCCTCCAAAGCTCGTGTCTCTAGCTGCATATGTATCAGAAGTTGGCCTATTCGGTTATCAGTGGAAAGAGAGGTCCATTGGTCATGCAAAGTTTATATGCCTCAGTACAGGGGAATGCCAGAGCCAAGAAGTGGGAGTGGGTGATGGGGGAGTTAGTGGGGGAGCATGTGGGGGACTTTTGGGATAGAATTGGAAATGTAAATGAAATAAATACCTAATAAAAAAAAAACAAAAAACAAAAAAGAAAAAAGAAAAATTAGTCTGGTGATTTCTCAGAAAATTGGACCCAACTATAACATTCCTGGGCATATACCCAAAAGATGCTCCAACATATAACAGGGGCACATGCTCCACTATGTTCATAGCAGACTCATTTATAATTGCCAGAAGCTGGAAAGAGCCCAGATGTCCCTCCACAGAGGAATGGATACAGAAAATGTGGTATATTTACACAATGGAGTACTACTCAGCTATAAAAAAACAATGAATTTATGAAATTCTTAGTCAATTGGATGGATCTGGAGGATATCACCCTGAGTGAGGTAACCTAATCACAAAAGAATACACAAGGTATGCAGTCACTGATAAGTGAATATTAGCCCCCAAACTCAAAGTACTCAAGATACAATTTATCGACCACCTGAATCTCAAGAAGAAGGAAGACCAAAGTGTGGATGTTTCAGTCCTTCTAAGAAGGGGGAACACAATAGTCATAGTAGGAAATACTGAGAAAAAGTGTGGAGCAGAGTCTTAAAAAAGGCCATCTGAGACTGTCCCACCTCGGGATCCATCCCATATACAGTCACCAAACCCAGGCACTATTTGGATGCGAAGAAGTGCTTACTGACTGGAGCCTGATATAGCTGTCTCCTGAGAGACTCTGCCAGAGCCTTCCAAGTACAGAGGCAGATGCTTGTAGCCAACCATTGGACTGAGTATGATGTCCCCAAGGAAGGAGTTAGAGAAAGGACTGAAGGCTGTTAAGGGGTTTCCCACCCCATAGGAAGAACATAGTATCAAACAACAAGACTTCCCAGAGCTCCCATTGACTAAATCACCAACCAAAGAGTACATATGGAGTGACCCATAGCTCCTGTCTCATATGTAGCAGAGGATGTCCTTGTTGGGCATCAATGAGAGGAGAGGCCCTTGTTTCTGTGAAGTCTGGATGCCCCATTGGAAAATAATGCCAGGATGGGTGTTGGGAGTGCATGGATGCTTGGGATAGTACTCTCATAGAAGCAGTGGAAGGGGTCATGGGATAAGGGGTTTCAAGAGGGGAAACTGGGAAAGGGGATGACATTTGAAATGTAAATAAATAATAAAATGTAAATATCTAATAAAAAAGATGAATGACAAAAGTCTCACGTATGTTCTTGACACTCTCTGGCTGAGACAGATGCAGATACTTACATTTGGATTGAGGTACTGGACTCCTATTCAAGACTTAGATGAAGGATTAAACGAGCTCAAGGGGATGACAACTCCACAGAAATATCAACAGTATCACCTAACCTGGACCCCTCAGAACTCCCAGAGACTAAGCCGCCAATCAAAGAGCATACATAGGCTGGTACATAGTCTCTGGTATATATGTAGCAGAGGACTACCTTGTGTGGCCTCAGGGGGAGAAGATGTGCCTAATCTTGTTGATACTTAATGCCCCCAGGAAGGAGAATGCATGGGGGAATGAAGTAGGTGAGGTTAATAAGCGTGGTTGGTAGGGAGCTCTGTCTAAGAGGACAAGCAGAGGAGAGTTGGGGTGAATAACTCTGCAAAGGGAAACTGGGAAGGGAGCAACTTTTGGAATATAAATAAATAAAACAATGTAAAAATACATGTCATACATCTTAAACAAATTTAATTAGGAAACATATATAATAAAATACACTATAAATTTTTTAGACTTCATTTTTTAATAGTGTGTGTGTGTGTGTGTGTGTGTGTGTGTGTGTGTGTGTGTGTGTAAATGCATGCCAATGGAGACCAGAACAGAGCACTAGATCTCCTAGAATTGGGGTTACAGAATATTGTCAACCTCCTAATTATTGGTGCTGAGAATTAAACTCTGGTCCTCTGCCAGAGAAATGCCTACTCTTAACTGTTGAAACATCTCTTCAGCCCTTGTGTTAATCTTTTAAATATTGCCAATTTTAGTGGACAAGTATTGGTACTTGATTGTGTTCATTTTCATATCACTGCTAATTAAAGATGTTGAACATCTCATATGAGTATTTGCCATCTGTGCACTTGGATATTCTGTAACGGGCCTTATACCTGAACTGTAAGTCTTCCTTATATTATGGACATGAGTTTTCACTCAGTATTATAAATGACAAGCATTTTTGCAGCCTGTAGCTTATACTTTCATATTAGTGACAGACTTTAAATTTTGATGACATTTAGTTTACCTTTTCCTGTTGCCAGTAAAATGCTGAGGCATAAAACACAAGCTTCTTCCAAGTTAAAAGTTTTGTAATTTAGTGTAGGTCGATGAACTGTTATTGCTAACTCTTTTATGGCATGAGAAATACTTGTAGTTTATTTTGTCTGAATGAAAATTTAGAGCTAGATGTAAAATAAAATGCTCATAAAAACTCAGGGTTGAGAAAAGCACCGGGGCAGCTGGGGCGCAGGGTCTGCTGACACTCGCCAGCTACCCACAACACCTGCCAAAGGATCTTAAGACTTCTGGTGAGTGGAGCACAGCTTCTGCTCCAATCCAATTGCGCAGGACCTGAGACTGCATTAGTTAGGGAAGCAGAAACCGGCCTGAGTAGGACCACAGGCCTCATCCGGCCGGATCAGCGCCGGGGTAGCGGGAGCGCAGGGTTGCCTGACACCCAACACCCGCCAGCTACCCACGACCCCTGCCGCAGGATTTTGGGACTGCTGGTGAGTGGAACACAGCTTCTGCTCCAATCCAATTGCACGGGACCTGAGACTGCATTAGTTAGGGAAGCAGAAACCGGCCTGAGTAGGGCCACAGGCCTCATCTGGCCGGATCAGCGCCGGGGTAGCAGGAGCACAGGGTTGCCTGACACCCGCCAGCTACCCACGACCCCCGCCACAGGATTTTGGGACTGCTGGTGGGTGGAACACAGCTTCTGCTCCAGTCCAATCACGCGGGACCTGAGACTGCTCTGGTTGGGGAGAGAGAAATTCGGCCTACATAGGGCCACAACCCTCTTCCGGTCAGAAAAGCACCGGGGCAGCTAGGGCACAGGGTCTGCTGACACTCGCCAGCTACCCACAACACCCACCACAGGATCTTAAGACTTCTGGTGAGTGGAGCACAGCTTCTGCTCCAATCCAATTGCGCGGGACCTGAGACTGCATTAGTTAGGGAAGCAGAAACCGGCCTGAGTAGGGCCACAGGCCTCATCCGGCCCGATCAGCGCCAGGGTAGCGGGAGCGCAGGGTTGCCTGACACCCGCCAGCTACCCACGACCCCCACCACAGGATTTTGGGACTGCTGATGAGTGGAACACAGCTTCTGCTCCAGTCCAATCACGCGGGACCTGAGACTGCTCTGGTTGGGGAGAGAGAAATCCGGCCTACATAGGGCCACAACCCTCTTCCGGTCAGAAAAGCACCTGGGCAGCTGGGGCGCAGGGTCAGCTGACACTCACCAGCTACCCACAACACCCGCCACAGGATCTTAATACTTCTGGAGAGTGGAACACAGCTTGTGCTCCAATCCAATTGCACACAGGACCAGAGACTGCATTAGTTAGGGAAGCAGAAAACCGGCCTGAGTAGGGCCACAGGCCTCATCTGGCCGGATCAGCGCCAGGGAAGCGGGAGAGCAGGGTTGCCTGACACCCGCCAGCTACCCACGACCCCCGCCACAGGATTTTGGGACTGCTGGTGAGTGGAACACAGCTTCTGCTCCAATCTTTAAACAGTGACAACGATAACAACTAACCCCAGAGATTACCAGATGGCGAAAGGTAAACGTAATAATCTTACTAACAGAAACCAAGACCACTCACCATCATCAGAACCCAGCACCCCCACTTCGCCCAGTCCAGGGCACCCCAACACACCGGAAAAGCTAGACACGGATTTAAAAGCATATCTCCTGATGATGATAGAGGACTTCAAGAAGGACTTTAATAACACACTTAAAGAAATACAGGAGAACACTGCTAAACAGGCAGAAGACAATAAAGAGGAAGCACAAAAATCCCTTAAAGAAAGGCAGGAGAACACTGCTAAAGAGCTACAAATCCTTAAAGAAAAACAGGATAACATAATCAAACAGGTAGAAGTCCTTACAGAAAAACAGGAAAACACATCCAAACAGATGATGGAAATGAACAAAACCATACTAGACCTAAAAAGGGAAGTAGACACAATAAAGAAAACCCAAAATGAGGTAACACTGGAGATAGAAACCCTAGGAAAGAAATCTGGAACCATAGATACGAGCATCAGCAACAGAATACAAGAGATGGAAGAGAGAATCTCAGGTGCAGAAGATTCCATAGAGAACATCGGCACAACAATCAAGGAAAATGTAAAATGCAAAAAGATCCTAACTCAAAACATCCAAGAAATACAGGACACAATGAGAAGACCAAACCTACGGATAATAGGAGTGGATGAGAATGAAGATTTTCAACTCAAAGGACCAGCAAACATCTTCAACAAAATTATAGAAGAAAACTTCCCAGATCTAAAGAAAGAGATGCCCATGAACATACAAGAAGCCTACAGAACTCCAAATAGACTGGACCAGAAAAGAAATACCTCCCGACACATTATAATCAGAACAACAAATGCTCTAAATAAAGATAGAATACTAAAAGCAGTAAGAGAAAAAGGCCAAGTAACATATAAAGGCAAGCCTATCAGAATTACACCAGATTTTTCACCAGAGACTATGAAAGCCAGAAGATCCTGGACGGATGTTATACAGACACTAAAAGAACACAAATTCCAGCCCAGGCTACTATACCCAGCCAAACTCTCAATTAACATAGATGGAGAAACCAAAGTATTCCACGACACAACCAAATTCACACATTATCTCTCCACGAATCCAGCCCTTCAAAGGATAATAACAGAAAAAAACCAATACAAGGACAGGAACCACGCCCTAGAAACCACAAGAAGGTAATCCCTCAACAAACCTAAAAGAAGACAGCCACAAGAACAAAATGCCAACTTTAACAACAAAAATAACAGGAAACAACAATTACTTTTCCTTAATATCTCTTAATATCAATGGACTCAACTCCCCGATAAAAAGACATAGACTAACAAACTGGCTACACAGACAAGACCCAACATTTTGCTGCTTACAGGAAACTCATCTCAGAGAAAAGGATAGACACTACCTCAGAATGAAAGGCTGGAAAACAATTTTCCAAGCAAATGGCATGAAGAAACAAGCTGGAGTAGCCATTCTAATATCTGATAAGATTGACTTCCAACCCAAAGTCATTAAAAAAGACAGGGAGGGACACTTCATACTCATCAAAGGTAAAATCCTCCAAGAGGAACTATCAATCCTGAATATCTATGCTCCAAATACAAAGGCAGCCACATTCATTAAAGGAACTTTAGTAAATCTCAAAGCACACATTGCACCTCATACAATAATAGTGGGAGACTTCAACACACCACTTTCACCAATGGACAGATCATGGAAACAGAAACTACAGGGACACAGTGAAACTAAGAGAAATTATGAATCAAATGGATCTGGCAGATATCTACAGAACATTCTATCCTAAAATAAAAGGATATACCTTCTTCTCAGCACCTCATGGTACCTTCTCCAAAATTGACCACATAATTGGTCACAAAGCAGGCCTCAACAGATATAAAAATATTGAAATTGTCCCATGCATCCTATCAGATCACCATGGACTAAGGCTGATCTTCAATAACAAAATAAATAATAGAAAGCCAACCTTCACGTGGAAACTGAACAACACTCTTCTCAATGATACCTTGGTCAAGGAAGGAATAAAGAAAGAAATTAAGGACTTTTTAGAGTTCAATGAAAATGAAGCCACAACATACCCAAACTTATGGGACGAAATGAAAGCATTTCTAAGAGGAAAACTCATAGCTCTGAGTGCCTCCAAAAGGAAACTAGAGAGAGCACACATTAGCAGCTTGACAACACACCTAAAAGCACTAGAACAAAAGGTAGCAAATTCACCCAAGAGGAGTAGACGGCAGGAAATAATCAAACTCAGGGGTGAAATCAACCAAGTGGAAACAAGAAAAACTATTCAAAGAATCAACCAATCAAGGAGCTGGTTCTTTGAGAAAATCAACAAGATAGATAAACCCTTAGCCAGACTCACTAGAGGGCACAGGGAAAGCATCCTAATTAACAAAATCAGAAATGAAAAAGGAGACATAACAACAGATCCTGAAGACATCCAAAACACCATCAGATCCTTCTACCAAAGGCTATACTCAACAAAACTGGAGAACCTGGATGAAATGGAGAAGTTCCTAGACAGATACCAGGTACCAAAGTTGAATCAAGATCAGGTTAATGATCTAAACAGCCCTATATCCCCCAAAGAAATAGAAGCAGTCATTAATAGTCTCCCAACTAAAAAAAGCCCAGGACCAGATGGGTTTAGTGCAGAGTTCTATCAGACCTTCAAAGAAGATCTAATCCCAGTTCTTCACAAACTATTCCACAAAATAGAAACAGAAGGTACTCTACCCAACTCATTCTATGAAGCCACAATTACTCTGATACCTAAACCACAAAAAGACCCAACAAAGATAGAAAACTTCAGACCAATATCCCTTATGAATATTGATGCAAAAATCCTCAATAAAGTTCTTGCTAACCGAATCCAAGAACACATCAAAACAATCATCCATCCTGACCAAGTAGGTTTCATCCCAGGGATGCAGGGATGGTTCAATATACGGAAATCCATCAACGTAGTCCAGTATATAAACAAACTGAAAGACAAAAACCACATGGTCATCTCGTTAGATGCGGAAAAAGCATTTGACAAGATCCAACACCCATTCATGATAAAAGTCTTGGAAAGATCAGGAATTCAAGGCCCATACCTAACCATGATAAAAGCAATCTACAGCAAACCAGTAGCCAACATCAAAGTAAATGGTGAGAAGCTTGAAGCAATCCCTCTAAAATCAGGGACTAGACAAGGCTGTCCACTTTCTCCATACCTATTCAACATTGTACTTGAATCCTAGCCAGAGCAATTTGACAACAAAAGGAGATCAAAGGGATACAAATTGGAAAAGATGAAGTCAAAATATCACTTTTTGCAGATGATATGATAGTATATATAAGTGACCCTAAAAATTCCACCAGAGAACTACTAAGCCTGATAAACAGCTTCGGTGAAGTAGCTGGATATAAAATTAACTCAAACAAATCAATGGCCTTTCTCTACACAAAGAATAAACAGGCTGAGAAAGAAATTAGGGAAACAACACCCTTCTCAATAGTCACAAATAATATAAAATATCTTGGCGTGACTCTAACTAAGGAAGTGAAAGATCTGTATAATAAAAACTTCAAGTCTCTGAAGAAAGAAATTATAGAAGATCTCAGAAGATGGAAAGATCTCCCATGCTCATGGATTGGCAGGATCAACATTGTAAAAATGGCTATCTTGCCAAAAGCAATCTACAGATTCAATGCAATCCCCATCAAAATTCCAACTCAATTCTTCAACGAATTAGAAAGTGCAATCTGCAAATTCATCTGGAATAACAAAAAACCTAGGATAGCAAAAACTCTTCTCAAGGATAAAAGAACCTCTGGTGGAATCACGATGCCAGACCTAAAGTTCTACTACAGAGCAATTGTGATAAAATCTGCATGGTACTGGTATAGTGACAGACAAATAGACCAATGGAATAGAATTGAAGACCCAGAAATGAACCCACACACCTATGGTCACTTGATCTTCGACAAGGGAGCTAAAAACATCCAGTGGAAGAAAGACAGCATTTTCAACAAATGGTGCTGGCACAACTGGTTGTTAACTTGTAGAAGAATGCGAATCGATCCATTCCTATCTCCTTGTACTAAGGTCAAGTCTAAGTGGATCAAGGAACTTCACATAAAACCAGAGACACTGAAACGTATAGAGGAGAAAGTGAGGAAAAGCCTTGAAGATATGGGCACAGGGGAAAAATTCCTGAATAGAACAGTAATGGCTTGTGCTGTAAGATCGAGAATTGACAAGTGGGACCTCATGAAACTACAAAGCTTCTGCAAGGCTAAAGACACCATCAATAAGACAAAAAAACCACCAACAGATTGGGAAAGGATCTTCACCTATCCTAAATCAGATAAGGGACTAATATCCAATATATATAAAGAACTCAAGAAGGTGGACTCCAGAAAGTCAAATAACCCCATTAAAAAATGGGGCTCAGAACTGAACAAAGAATTCTCACCTGAGGAATACCGAATGGCAGAGAAACACCTGAAAAAATGTTCAACATCCTTAATCATCAGGAAAATGCAAATCAAAACAACCCTGAGATTCCACATCACACCAGTCAGAATGGCTAAGATCAAAAATTCAGGTGACAGCAGATGCTGGCGAGGATGTGGAGAAAGAGGAACACTCCTCCATTGTTGGTGGGATTGCAAGCTTGTACAACCACTCTGGAAATCAGTCTGGAGGTTCCTCAGAAAATTGGACATAGTACTACTGGAGGATCCAGCAATACCTCTCCTGGGCATATATCCAGAAGATGTCCCAACCGGTAAGAAGGACACATGCTCCACTATGTTCATAGCAGCCCTATTTATAATAGCCAGAAGCTGGAAAGAACCCAGATGTCCCTCAACAGAGGAATGGATACAGAAATTATGGTACATTTACACAATGGAGTACTACTCAGCTATTAAAAAGAATGAATTTATGAAATTCCTAGCCAAATGGATGGACCTGGAGGGCATCATCTTGAGTGAAGTAACACAATCACAAAAGAACTCACACAATATGTATTCATGGATAAGTGGATATTAGCCCAAAACTTAGGATACCCAAGATATAAGATACAATTTGATAAACGCATGAAACTCAAGAAGAATGAAGACCAAAGTGTGGACACTCTGCACCTTCTTAGAATTGGGAACAAAACACCCAGGGAAGGAGTTACAGAGACAAAGTTCGTAGCTGTGATGAAAGGATGGACCATTTAGAGACTGCTGTATCCAGGGATCCGTCCCATAATCAGCTTCTAAACGCTGACACCATTGCATACACTAGCAAGATTTTGCTGAAAGGACCCAAATATAGCTGTCTCTTGTGAGAGGATGCCGGGGCCTAGCAAACACAGGAGTGGATGTTCACAGTCAGCTATTGGATGTATCACAGGGCTCCCAATGGAGAAGCTAGAGAAAGTACCCAAGGAGCTAAAGGGATCTGCAACCCTATTGTTGGAACAACATGATGTACTAACCAGAACCCCGGAGCTCTTGTCTCTAGCTGCATATGTATCGAAGGATGGCCTGGTCGGCCATCAATGGAAAGAGAGGCCCATTGGACTTGCAAACTTTATATGCCCCAATATAGGGGAATGCCAGGGCCAAAAGAATGGGAATGGGTGGGTAGGGAAGTGGGGGGCGCTATGGGGGACTTTGGGGATAGCATTGGACATGTAATTGAGGAAAATATGTAATAAAAATATTAAAAATCAAAAAAAAAAAAGAAAAACAAACAAAGAAACAAAAAGAAAAAAAAAAAACTCAGGGTTGAAACCATAAGGGAAAAATGGTCTGACTTCCACAATAATGATTGGGTTTGTATATTTTATAAAAGTATAAGAAATAATTTTAAAACTGGATGTTATTAAAGTTTTCCTTATAGAACACTCTAAGACATTAAATAGAAAAAAAGTTTTCTTGCTTGATTACACCTGAAAAACACTTTTCTGGTAAGGGTATGTATAAGGAACATTTATGTATGGGAGTTCTAATATAATTTTTTTTAGGAAGTGTCTATTTTTGCTCTAAAATAATTTGGCTAAGTTATATCCTCATCAATAATGAGCAAATATCCCCTCTCCCCGTAACTCTGCTATACTTTGTAAGTTTGTCTTTTAAAAAAGATTTTTAGTTTAAAAATGTGAATATATGTATATCTGGGAAGGACAGTGTTTGTGCACATGAGTGTAATGCTTTCAGGAACCAGAAATGGGTCTCAGATGCCCTAGATCTAGTTACAGTTTGTTGTGTGCTATCTGACATGGGGTCTGAGATCTGAATTCAAAACTGGGACTAAGATCTGAACTCAGGACATCAATAAGAGCAGTGAATTTCTTAACTAACGAATCATCTCTCTAGCCCCACTGTGATAGTTATTTCAAGTTGTCTACTTAACACCACAAATTAACTAAAATCCAAATATGTCCAGGATATTACTGAGGTAATTTATGTTAATGTAAAATAGGATTAGCTGGACTGCATCCTATAAGTTATTCTAATATTCTTTCTATACATATAAAGATTTGTTCTGTATGTTGTTAGAGAACCCTGACTAAAATACCTGTCTTCAAGTTTTTATTAGTTCTTTTTTTCTTATTAATTTTTTTAAATTATTTTTTATTTTAAACTCCAGATTTTTTGCACATCTTTTTTATTAGATATTTTCTCATATACATGTCAAATTTCAAATGCTCTCCCAAAAGTTCACTATACCCTTCCCCCGTCCTGCTCCCCTACCCACCCACTCCCACTTCTTGGCCCTGACATTCCCCTGTACTGGGGCATATAAAGTTTGCAAGACCAAGGGGCCTCTCTTCCCAGTGATGGCAGACTAGGCCATCTTCTGCTACATATGCAGCTAGAGACATGAGCTCTGGGGGTACTGGTTAGTTCATATTGTTGTTCCACCTATAGAGTTGCTGACCCCTTCAGCTCCTTGGGTGCTTTCTCTAGCTTCTCCATTGGGGACCCTGTTAAACTCCGGATTTTATTCCCCTCCTTGTCCACCCTCCAACTGATCCACATGCCATAACTCTCCCTGCCCCACTGTCTCAAAGAGGATATCTCCACCCCCACCCCACCCCACCAGACCTCTAAACTCCCTGGGCTCTCCAGTCTCTTGAGGGTTAGGTGCATCTTCTCTGGCTAAACTCAGACCTGCCAGTCCTCTGCTGTATATGTGTTGGGGCCTCATATGCTGCCTAGTTGGTGTTCCAGTATCTGAGAGATCTCAGGTTCCATGTTAACTGAAACTTCTTGTCATCCTACAGGGTTGTCCTCCTCCTCAGCTTCTTCCAGCTTTCCCCTAATTCAACCACAAAGGTCAGCAGGTGCTGTTCATTGGTTGGATGTAAATATCTGCATCTGACTCTTTCAGCTGCTTGTTGGGTCAGGGCAGTCATGCTAGGTTCTTTTTTTTGAGCACTCCATAGCCTCTGTAATAGTGTCAGGTCTTGGGGCTTCCTCTTGAGCTGGATCCCACTTTGGGCTTGTTGCTGGACCTTCTGTTCCTTAGGCTTCTTTCCATTTCTATTCCTGCAGTTCTTTGAAAGATTCATGCAATGTATTTTGATCAGTCACCCAAATTCTTCCCAGATTCACCCCTTCCCTACTTACCCAACATTTTTTCATATATATTCTTTGAAACCAATTTTTACTTCCTAGATATTCTAGGGTGTATTATCTTTCACCTTCATAACTTAATGCAATGGCCTCGAAGTTCCTTCTTGTTTGGAGTCTGATCCTGTCATACCTCTCTGGCCTGAGCTGCTCACTGGAATTTTGGAGCATTCTTCTATTATCACCTTGTTTTTTCCAACTTGTATGCATACAAAAATCAACACAGTATAGACACAGCTGCTTAGTTCTGCTCAAGGCTCAAATTGAAGCCTGGTATCTTTATCTGCAATGACTGAAATGAATCCTTTTGGATGATCATGGGAAATTACATCCTTAGATGGACCTCTTGCAGTGACTTCTTAGTTCTGGTCTCCTCCCCAAACCATTTACTTCTGTGAATTTGTAGACTCAGTATATGTGTGTCACACTCAAGGCACCGTTACTATTTTTTTCATTAGTATTTTCTTTATTTACATTCCAAATGTTTTTCCCTTTCCTAATTTCCCCTCCGAAAATCCCCTATCCCCTTCCCCTCCCCCTGCTCCCAAACCCACCCACTCCTACTTCCTGGCCCTGGCATTCCCCTATAATGGGGCATAGAACCTTCACAGGACCAAAGGCCTCTCCTCCCATTGATGACTAACTAGGCCATCCTCTGCTACATATGCAGCTAGAGCTGTGAGTCCCATCATGTGTTTTCTTTGATTGGTGGTTTACTCCCAGGTAGCTCTGGGGGTACTGGTTAGTTCATAGTGTTGTTTCTCATATGGGGCTGCAAGCCCCTTCTGCTCCTTGGGTACTTTCTCTAGCTCCTTCATTGAGGACCCTGCACTTTGTCCAATGGATGGCTGTGAGCATCCACTTCTGTATTTGTCAAGCACTAGAAGAGCCTCTCAGGAAACAGCTTTAACTGGCTCCTATCAGCACTTTCTTGTTGGCATCTGCAATAGTGTCTGAGTTTGGTGGTTGTTTATGGGATTGATCTCCAGGTTGGGCAGTCTCATGAAACTCAAGGAGAAAGAAGACCAAAGTGTGGATACTTCGATCCTTCTTATAAGGGGGAACAAAATACCCATGGATGGAGTTACAGAGACCAAGTTCAGAGCAGAGACTGAAGGAATGACCATCCGGCACCGTTACTATTATTGTTATGAAAATGTAGTGCTGAGTCTCTTTAACAGCTTCAATCTGTTTGAAAATTACAGCAATTTATCCACCTCCACTATGCACTTTGGATACTATGTTCATACAAGTGTGTTACTTTCAATTTTTATTATAAAGATCACTAGATAGAGTGAAAAATAACACAAGATAAACATATGTTGTATTTTCTTAAAATTACTTACCCCGAACAACTTTGTCCATTATTTTAAAATTCAGTTTCACTCTATTTAAAAGGATGCAGACAGAATGCAGCTATATTTATTTTTTAATCTTCTTAGATTAAAATCAATTTATAGGTATGCATTTGTCTGTGTGCATGCAGATGTCCACAGGTGATCACAGTGATCAGAGAAGGAATCAAGTCCCCTGGGGTTAGAGTTGTGATCAATCTATGATGTGAGTTCTGGGAGCTGAACAAATGGGTCATCTGAAAGAGGAGAAGATGCTCCTAGCTACTAAGTTATCTCTCCAACCTGTAGCCAGAATTCTTATCCGAATGTCACAAAATGGCCCTACTTTATTTTCAATGAGGTTTCTGCTGCTCTCTCAAGGATAGCCTTCCTGTCTACCTACATGTGTGAATTCTGGTCTTCCACTCCCACCAAGATGAACCATAGCATTCTAACATCTCTTCAGTCCTCTGTTCCATAGTTTTCCCAGTTCTTTCTACAAACCAGTTCTGAATGCCTGCAGAGCATATGGAAAGGTTTATTGCAGCAATATCTCTATATCTCAGTACAGATTTTTTTATATTTATTATTTTTTGTTACTGTCACCAAAAAAAAGGCTGACAAGAAGCATCTCAGGAGGAGGACTTATTTTAGAGTACAGCTTCGGGATGGGAAAGGCACAGCAGCTGGGCTGTGGGAGCTTGCTGTTGGTCACATCCCAGCCAATGGTGGGAAGCAGAGAGACAGATTTCACATAGTACTTCGATTTGCATTTTCCTGAGACAAATGTAACCATATCTTTTTATACTACTTATTATTCTGTTTTAGATTTGTAGACGAGGCATCAATTTGCTTAAAAAAAATCTTTTACAAGCATTATAATTTAATTTTGTGCATTTTTCTGTTTAGATGTTTATTCACTTGTTTCCAATCATTTAGGTAGGTGAAGCATCAATGTGAAGTAAGAAAATTAAGTCCTGAACCCATGTCATTAACCTCTTTTTAAGAATTCATGGGTAGAAATTTCCCAATGCAATTGTGTATGTGTGCGTGTGTGTGTGTATGTGTGTGTATGTGTGTATGTGCGTGTATGCTTGCACGCTAATCTTTAAGTCAAATTTAAATTTTTCTAACAATTTATCATCTATTGTGCTTTTCTTTTTACCTAGACAACTCCTTTTATTTAATGTACACAGTCATATTTGTTTTCTTTTACACTAAAATGGCTATGAATACATAAAATTAAAATGACTAGAAACAGAAAGTTGGAGGCAGCATTTAAAAGCCTTCGAATGAACTCATGCCGTTCGTACCCACATGGATCTTGGTGTCCTACTTCTCAAAAACCAAGACCCTTAACTCAACTTCTGACCTCCAACTTTAAACAGGCTGCAGATGGTTCCCTGATACATTCTGAAAATGTGCAGATTATAGGGAATCTTCTCTTATTCACCCTCTACAGAAATGATTCAAAGAACAGTTTTAGCAGTATATTTTCCTGCTTTCATTTCCATAAGTGAGACAGAGAATCAGCCCCCTCCCATGAGAGTTTCAGAAAGTTCTAGTGTCCTGAACACTATAAATATACAGACAGTTTCTTATCCTTTCGCCTTGTTTTCCCCCGGTGTTATTTTTCTTCTTGAAATTATAGCTTGCATTATATTATAGTCCTTGGTGGCTCCTGGGATAATAAAATGAACATGAGCTTGGAAGCAAGATTTATTACATTTTTTATCATGGCTTTTGGCAATAGAGTTAACCTTCCAAAGATTCCCCTTTTCTTATTTGTTTTTATGTGCCAATTGATTGGTGAAACCCGTTGTGCCTTTATTATGAGATAGTTAAAATACTAGATGAGGGCCTTGTAAGTGACCCTATTCTCTTTGCCTCTGTCAAATTCCTTCTCAATCCATATTCTTTCACTGATGGATTGAGTAATTTATTATGGCCAATCATCTCTTCTTAATTCATAATTCAAGTATTTTCTTTATAAATTTTATAACTTTCATATGTGTGTGCATGTGCACAATGAATTGTGTGTGTGTGTGTGTGTGTGTGTGTGTGTGTGTGTGTGTGTGTGTGTGCATGAATTTCTGCATGTGGAAGACAGAGGAAAATCTGCAAGAATTGGTTCTCCTTCTTCATCTTAGGAGTCTTTAGGACCAAAGTCAAGTCAAGCTTTCAGGCTTGGTGGCAAAGCACCTTAACCCATGGAGACATCTTACTAGTCCTAGTTCATATCTTTTTATGTAAGAGTACCAGGTTCTATTTCCATGTATTGCATAGTGTGCCATCAGCATCTAAACACCTAGCTTCCTAGGATCTGATACCTTTTTCTGACTGCTAATGACAAAGCATCCATACACAAAAAATAAATTAAAAATAAATAAAACATTAAAATGTTGATTTGTATTGCTGTATTTAATTTGTCTATAACTTTTAAAACTGGAGTCTTATATAAAATGCCCAATATGTGGATGGTAATACAATTAAAACATGTAACTCAGGAACACTTCTGAATGTGGTATGCAAAAAAGAAAAAAAGAATCCAGTTAATAGCTATATAATCATGAATAAGGAAAATAAAACCACTAAATGTAGCAGCTTGTAGTAAATTATTGCAAACAGTAAAATAATATTTAGTTTTAGAAAAGTGTGCCCCGTGATCCCTGTCAAGTGCTTGGGTGTCATAAGGATTCTACAGACACATTGATTTGTTGTAATCAACATATACATAAGTAAAAGGAAACACTATCTAAGAAGTATTGATATGGCCAATGCTCACCACAGAAGAATAAAACAATACACAAGCAGTGGTCATAACAACTGCTTACTAGATATGCACTTTCATAACAATTACTTAATTCATACATGTTTATCTTTTGTACACTTCTTGCATATTCAATACAGCTTGATTTTATACATACAAGTAATTCTGATCTTCAGCCTATTCATAAATCGACACCTTTTCTAAGGAAGAATGAGAATCAAGATTTGTGGCGAAGGAGTGGGGAAGGAAAGCTGTTAAACTCAAAGGGCTGTTTGCCTCAAGATATTTATACTTCCTGAGAATTTCATCATTTGTCATGGGGTTTTGATCATATTGCCCTTCAATTCCCCTCCACATCCTCCCAGATATCCACTGCATTCCTTTCTCACTAATCAGGCCAGTGCTTTCCTTCTGTGCATAGGCATCTGACCACAGAAGAATGCACACAAGAGACCAATCTCTTGAAGAAAAGTGACTCACCATGCTTTAGCAGCCTTCAGCTGCCAAAGGTCCTCCGCTGGTGGTGAAGCTTCATTAGTCTCTCTCTTATCCATGCAAGAACTTTTCCTGGCTTGATGTTGTGTAGGTAACCAAAAAAAGTCTATGAGCTCATGAGAGCAATTGCCAGATAGATCAGGACACACTGTTTATAAAGAATCATCCCAAACAATGACTCTTACAATCCTTACCCCCTCTTTTACCACATTCTGCAAGCCATGTGATGAGAGACCATGATACAGATATCTTTTTTAAACTAATTAACTAATTATTTTTTTACACTCCATATTTTATCCCCCTATCCACCCTCCGACTGTTCCACATTCCATACCTCTTCCCACCCCTCAGTCTCCACAAGGATGTTCCCACCCCCCACCCCACCTGACCTCTAAACTCCCTGGGGCCTCCAGTCTCTTGAGGGTTAGGTGCATCATCTCTGAATAAACACAGACCCAGAAGTCCTCTACTGTATGTGTGTTGGGGGCCTCCTAGCAACTGGTGTATGCTACCTCTTTGGTGGTCCAATGTTTGAGAAATCTCAGGGGTCCAGAATAATTGAGACTGCTGGTCCTCCTATAGGATTGCCCTTCACCTCAGCTTCTTTCCTGTTTTCCCTAATTCAACAACAGGGGTCAGCTGCTTCTATCCACTGGTTGGGTGCAAATATCTGCATCTGACTCTTTCAGCTGCTTGTTAGGTCTTCCAGAGTGTGGTCATGCTAGGTCCCTTTTTGGGAACCCGATGTTCTTTATAAGGCTGAGTACTCCAATGATATGCATACTCTATAATCTGATTATAATCTGATTCCCAGTATTTGTTGCCCTTCATTGTAAAATGATGTTTCTCTGAGCCCTAATCTATGGATACATTAATACTGTGTTCACTTAGCAAAATGACAGCAGTAGATTATTTATTAAGATCTATGACATCTTAGCCATGGGTTGTTGGCCAGTTTACGGTACCAAGCAAGAGTTCTGTCCTATGGATCAAAAGATAAATCCAATTAGACTATGGTTGGTTACTCTCTTAATATTCACCATACTATTTTATGTATGGACATATCTTTCAGGGAGTGCATTATTGTAGTTCACAGGATACATAGATGAGTAAGATTGTTGACTACTTTCTTCTTCAGCAGTCTTTCACTACTATAAAAGCTATCCAGTAGAGAGGAGACTTTTCAGTTAAAGCTAGCTTGATTTCTTCATGTCTTTTGTTCCAAGTGAGTGGTGTCTTCAGAAATAGGACCTTACTAACCAGCCCTAGGGGACAGTCATGATCAATGGCAATAAGTTATATTGTTTGGGCATCTTTGGGACCCATTGACCAAACAGTAGAAAGGCAGAATTCCAAGCCTAGCACTGGAGTTTTGTGCAAACATTGCATGGATACACTGGCTGTTCAGTTCAGTAGAGTTGGGATATCAAACACAAATCAGCAGCAGTGGCACTACCTAGCAGAGACAGCCAGGCCTCAGCATTGGCTCATCTCAGCAGAAGGGATCAGGGCCAAAAGAGAAAAGTTCTCAGCTGTGGCTTTCTCAGGGAAACCAAAATCATTGAAGATGCAAGACTCATAAGCATTGCACACCTAGCTCTATAAGCAAGCCATGCTCAGCCTTCGTCACTGTTCATTGTCCTTTGTATACTCTCTCCAAACATCAGTATTCTCCACATGTCTTGCCTTAGCACATGCAGCAAGAAACTGTGGCATACTACCAGAGGGTTTTTTTTTTTTTGGCATGTTTTTCTCTATGGGGTCCTGATAAATGCAGCTCAACTACACAATGTAAGGCATACTAATACATCTATGTTGTTAGCAAAATAATTCTTCATCACATGTCCTTTCATATGCTTGCTTAAGTAGAACATCCTTTCTCTTGTGTTTGCTTCAGTGAAATGTTCCTTCATGAATCTTCCTTAATCTTTCATCTGTGTTCACTTCAGGAAAACATTCCTTCATGTGTTTGCCCCAGCAAAACACCTTCCAACACAACTGACTTTCCAAAGAACCCTTAAGTTTCCACTTCACCCTCCATAAGGCATCTCCACTTAAACTCATACATATATATGGAAGGATCTAATATGGCTTTTCAAACATATTTATTGTTAGTTATTGGCCCTTTCCGTCCTCTTTCCTCTCCTCTGAACACATTACCACTGAAGTCTTTCCTGTAATCACACTTTTTCAAACTTCAGACCCTGAGAATCCCCCCATTCTGCTACTCACACTCCAGTGAAGTTTGCTTGGCAGGCCGAGAGCCCTGGGAGCACTCACAAGGCAAAGAGTTTCACAGGAAACTCACCTCCTGGAACTTTGTCGTTCTCATAACCAGTATACTCATACCCTATTCCCACATTAGTCTGATGTATGGATCAACGTACTCTCTTTTAGTATTATTTTATTATAAGTGCCTTTTAAGATTGAATTCTGATATAGCTAAGCCTTTGCCAGTGTTCCAACATCCCAGAAAATCCTTGAAGCCAACAAACTTGGAATTCAGTAGGAATTCAGTGAGAAGGTTATCTATTCAGTAACATTCAAATTTACTTCTAGTAGAGACAGTGAAACTAATTAGGCATTACAAAGAACAGAGCTGGAATAGCTCAGGGCTGGTCTGCAGAGTGTTTACTTGAGACAATAACCAGTCTTACCCAGACAAGGGAATTCACAATGGCCTAGTGAACAGGTAGGTTCATCATGAAAGAGTTAGGGAATCCCCCTGAGACAGGTTTCTTCACTAGGCCCAAAGAAATCAGGCATTTACTAAGAACCCCTGGTGGTGGGCTTAACAATAGACTAGCATTACACCTGGCTCCCTTAGTGGCAGCGGCCTGCTCCCCGCCTTATTTTGATGTACACATTCCTTTTGTATTGTGTCACTGTAATTTGGTGGATGTATCTCGCCTGGTTTCTTGTTATTCTTCTGTATAAAAAGCTCCAGGCTCAACTTGACAAATTACATTCAGATTCTACACAATCTCCTGTTTGATCTGTCTGTCATTCTCTGACTCCTTGCCCATCTGCAACTAGAGACCTGTCCTATACAGACAAAGGGACCCAGAGGGTCTGCAGCACCATTCCATCCCACCTAGCAATGACCTTTTCTAGTTTCCTGACATTCTCAGACACCCCAAGTTAATTAAAGACATTTAAAGATTCAAAGCTAGCATCCAGGTACAAGAAAGAACATGTGGCAATTGTGTTTCTCAATCTGTTATGGGTTTCCTCAAACAGAACTGTTTTGTTGCTGGTCCATCTATTTACCTGCAAATTTGATAATTTCTTTTTTCTTTACAATTGGATAATATATCATGGTATACATATACCACATTCTTATTACTCATTTATCAGGCCTTTAACTGAATTTTTATTTTTCCAGTGCTGAAAAATTGTTGTCAGGACAATAGCATATATATATGGGGGCATTTGTGTGGGTATACATTTGAGTGTGTGTGCATTTGCATGTGCATGAGCATTTTTAGGACTGTGCAGATGTACACTTTGATTTCTTGCTGCCTGAAGTCACTATCTTCATTCCATGGTAGTCATGCTTCCTCAGTAAAATCAATTTTTTAATTGGTTTCTTCTGAAAGTTACCTGTGAAATGAGATGTGCATTAGTAGCTATCTCATAAGATGGAGTAATTAAAGGGGTATGTAGACAAGTCTCATAATATATTTCAATGTTCTGGGTTGTAGACTTGTTTAATGCATTAATTACCATTATTCCTCATGTTTTTGTGTTACTCTCATCACTTCTGATTCCTAAACAGCATTTTTTTTTTTTGTCAAGGACAAGAACACTATAGACCAGTGATGCTTAACATTCTTAATGCTGTGACCCTTTAGCATGTTATGGTGACTCCACCCATGAAATTATTATTTTTTGCTTTTTCATGACTATAATTTTGCTTCTGTTATGGATCATGGTGTAAATATCTATGTTTCCAATGATTGTAGATGACCCCTGTGAAAGAGTCATTGAATTGAGAACCATTGCCTTAGAATTTCCAAGTGAACCTGAAATCTCACTTAAGAATATTGTCCTGCACTAATTGAACTGTTGATTTTACATATGTAGATATGAAGCAGTCTGTTTCCTGAAGAATATTCCAGCACTCAAAAAAATGAACATAAATAGACATATGGCTGTAAATTACTAATGCAATATTAGAATAGATGGCTTTGTGTTGCCTGCACCGGCAAAAAATAACCTTGACATTCTTCCATAACAGTCCACAGTTCTCATTGTGTTAAAATAACAATGTTTCCTACTTGTCCCCATTATGTGTCATCAGAGATATGCAGAGTTTTTCTCTCTATCTAATGTGCAGACTGTCAGAGCAATGTGAGAATATGCTAAAGTATACAATTCTTTTTTTTAATTTTTAATATTTTTTATTACATATTTTCCTCAATTACATTTCCAATGCTATCCCAAAAGTCCCCCATAGCGCCCCTCACTTCCCTAACCACCCATTCCCATTCTTTTGGCCCTGGCATTCCCCTATATTGGGGCATATAAAGTTTGCAAGTCCAATGGGCCTCTCTTTCCAGTGATGGCCGACTAGGCCATCTTTCGATACATATGCAGCTAGAGACAAGAGCTCCGGGGTACTGGTTAGTTCATCATGTTGTTCCAACTATAGAGTTGCAGATCCCTTTAGCTCCTTGGGTACTTTCTCTAGCTTCTCCATTGGGAGCCCTGTGATACATCCAATAGCTGACTGTGAGCATCCACTTCTGTGTTTGCTAGGCCCCTGCATAGTCTCACAAGAGACAGCTATATTTGGGTCCTTTCGGCAAAATCTTGCTAGTGTATGCAATGGTGTCCGCGTTTAGAAGCTGATTATGGAATGGATCCCTGGATATGGCAGTCTCTAGATGGTCCATCCTTTCATCACAGCCCCAAACTTTGTCTCTGTAACTCCTTCCATGGGTGTTTTGTTCCCAATTCTAAAAAGGGGCACAGTGTCAACATTTTGGTCTTCATTCTTCTTGAGTTTCATGCGTTTAGCAAATTGTATCTTATATCTTGGGTATCCTAAGTTTTGGGCTAATATCCACTTATCAGTGAGTACATATTGTGTGAGTTCCTTTGTGATTCTGTTACCTCACTCAAGATGATGCCCTCCAGGTCCATCCATTTGGCTAGGAATTTCATAAATTCATTCTTTTTAATAGTTGAGTAGTACTCCATTGTGTAAATGTACCATAATTTCTGTATCCATTCCTCTGTTGAGGGACATCTGGGTTCTTTCCAGCTTCTGGCTATTATAAATAGGGCTGCTATGAACATAGTGGAGCATGTGTCCTTCTTACCGGTTGGGACTTCTTCTGGATATATGCCCAGGAGAGGTATTGCTGGATCCTCCAGTAGTACTATGTCCAATTTTCTGAGGAACCGCCAGACTGATTTCCAGAGTGGTTGTACAAGCTTGCAATCCCACCAACAATGGAGGAGTGTTCCTCTTTCTCCACATCCTCGCCAGCATCTGCTGTCACCTGAATTTTTGATCTTAGCCATTCTGACTGGTGTGAGGTGGAATCTCAGGGTTGTTTTGATTTGCATTTCCCTGATGATTAAGGATGTTGAACATTTTTTCAGGTGCTTCTCAGCCATTCGGTATTCTTCAGGTGAGAATTCTTTGTTCAGTTCTGAGCCCCATTTTTTAATGGGGTTATTTGACTTTCTGGAGTCCACTTTCTTGAGTTCTTTATATATATTGGATATTAGTCCCTTATCTGATTTAGGATAGGTAAAGATCCTTTCCCAATCTGTTGGTGGTTTTTTTGTCTTATTGATGGTGTCTTTTGCCTTGCAGAAGCTTTGCAGTTTCATGAGGTCCCACTTGTCAATTCTCGATCTTACAGCACAAGCCATTGCTGTTCTATTCAAGAATTTTTCCCCTGTGCCCATATCTTCAAGGCTTTTCCCCACTTTCTCCTCTATAAGTTTCAGTGTCTCTGGTTTTATGTGAAGATCCTTGATCCACTTAGACTTGACCTTAGTACAAGGAGATAGGAATGGATCAATTCGCATTCTTCTACATGTTAACAACCAGTTGAGGTCACATGTATATTAATTCACATTTCACTACTAGAAGTTAAGGACCCAGACATAGCTATGGGTGAAGATCAGTCAGTATATTCATTGGAGGAGAGAATGTTGGCACATTTGTGGAAAACAATAAATGAAAACCACTGCCTATGTCAGTTTGTAGGAATAAACATGAGAAATGTTAAGTTTGCAACTAGAGGTTATTTTTATCATGTGAAGTCATATGCACAGATAGATACACAAATGCTTACATACATACACACCAATGAGAAAGGTCTCGGGAGTACAGGAATTGTGAAGAGTTGTGCTGTGCCTGTTTATTTGTTTAATCTTTATCTTTTCCACTTGTTCCTATATTGCAGAAACTTTTCTTTCTTTTTTTAAATTTTTAATATTTTTTATTACGTTTTTTCCTCAATTACATTTCCAATGCTATCCCAAAAGACCCCCAGACCACCCCTCCCAATTCCCTACCTACCCATTCCCATTTTTTTGCCCCTGGCGTTACCCTGTACTGGGGCATATAAAGTTTGTGTGTCCAATGGGCCTCTATTTCCAGTGATGGCCGACTAGGCCATTTTTTGATACATATCCAGCTAGAGACAAGAGCTCCGGGTTACTGGTTAGTTTATATTGTTGTTCCACCTATAGGGTTGCAGATCCCTTTAGCTCTTGGGTACTTTCTCTAGCTCCTCCATTGGGAGCCCTGTGATCCATCCACTAGCTGACTGTGAGCATCCACTTCTGTGTTTGCTAGGCCCCGGCATAGTCTCACAAGAGACAGCTATATCTGGATCCTTTCAGCAAAACCTTGCTAGTGTATGCAATGGTGTCAGTGTTTGGAAGCTGATTATGGGGTGAATGCCTGGATATGGCAGTCTCTAGATGGTCCATCCTTTCACCACAGCTCCAAACTTTGCCTCTGTAACTCCTTCCATGGGTGTTTTATTCCCAATTCTAAGAAAGGGCACAGTGTCCACACTTTGGTCTTCATTCTTCTTGAGTTTCATGAGTTTAGCAAATTGTATCTTCTATCTTGGGTATCCTAAGTTTTGGGCTAATATCCACATATCAGTGAGTACATATTGTGTGAGTTCCTTTGTGATTATGTTAACTCACTCAGGATGAGGCCCTCCAGGTCCATCCATTTGGCTAGGAATTTCATAAATTCATTCTTTTTAATAGCTGAGTAGTACTCCATTGTGTAAATGTACCACATTTTCTGTATCCATTCCTCTGTTGAAGAGCATCTGGGTTCTTTCCAGCTTCTGGTCATTATAAATAAGGCTGCTATGAACATAGTGGAGCATGTGTCCTTCATACCGGTTGGGACATCTTCTGGATGTATGCCCAGGAGAGGTATTGCTGGATCCTCTGGTAGTACTATGTCCAATTTTCTAAGGAACCACCAGACTGATTTCCAGAGTGGTTGTACAAGCTTGCAATCCTACCAACAAAGGAGGAGTGTTCCTCTTTCTCCACATCCTCACCAGCATCTTCTGTGACCTGAATTTTTGATCTTAGCCATTCTGACTAGTGTGAGGTAGAATCTCAGGGTTGTTTTGATTTGCATTTCCCTGATGATTAAGGATGTTGAACATTTTTTCAGGTGCTTCTCTGCCATTTGGTATTCCTCAGGTGAGAATTCTTTGTTCAGTTCTGAGCTCCATATTTATTGGGGTTATTTGATTTTCTGGAGTCCACCTTCTTGAGTTCTTTATATATATTGGGTATTAGTCCCCTATCTCATTTAGGATAGATAAATATCCTTTCCCAATCTGTTGGTGGTCTTTTTGTCTTATTGACAGTGTCTTTTGCCTTGCAGAAGCTTTGCAGTTTCATGAGGTCCCATTTGTCAATTCTCAATCTTACAGCGCAAGCCATTGCTGTTCTATTCAGGAATTTTTCCCCTGTGCCCATATCTTCGAGGCTTTTCCCCACTTTCTCCTCTATAGGTGTCAGTGTCTCTGGTTTTATGTGAAGTTCCTTGATCCACTTAGATTTGACCTTTATACAAGGAGATAGGAATGGATCAATTCGCATTCTTCTACATGATAACAACCAGTTGTGCCAGCACCATTTGTTGAAAATGCTGTCTTTCTTCCACTGCATGGTTTTAGCTCCCTTGTCAAAGATCAAGTGACCATAGGTGTGTGGGTTCATTTCTGGGTCTTCAATTCTATTCCATTGGTCTACTTGTTTGTCACTGTACCAGTACCATGCAGTTTTTATCACAATTGTTCTGTAGTAAAGCTTTAGGTCAGGCATGGTGATTCCACCAGAGGTTCTTTAATCATTGAGAAGAGTTTTTGCTATCCTAGGTTTTGTGTTATTCTAGATGAATTTGCAAATTGCTCTTTGTAATTCGTTGAAGAATTGAGTTGGAATTTTGATGGGGATTGCATTGAATCTGTAGATTGCTTTTGGCAAGATAGCCATTTTTACAATGTTGATCCTGCCAATCCATGATCATGGGAGATCTTTCCATCTTCTGAGATCTTTAATTTCTTTGTTCAAAGACTTGAAGTTTTTATCATACAGATCTTTCACTTCCTTAGTTAGAGTCAAACCAAGATATTTTATATTATTTGTGACTATTGAGAAGGGTGTTGTTTCCCTAATTTTTTTCTCAGCCTGTATATTCTTTGTGCAGAGAAAGGCCATTGACTTGTTTGAGTTAATTTTATATCCAGCTACTTCACTGAAGGTGTTTTTCAGGTTTAGGAGTTCTCTGGTGGAATTCTTAGGTTCACTTATATATACTATCATATCATCTGCAAAAAGTGATATTTTGACTTCATCTTTTCCAATTTGTATTCCCTTGATTTCTTTTTGTTGTCTAATTGCTCTGGCTAAGACTTCAAGTACAATGTTGAATAGGTATGGAGAGAGTGGACAGCCTTGTCTAGTCCCTGATTTTAGTGGGATTGCTTCAAGCTTCTCACCATTTACTTTGATGTTGGCTACTGGTTTGCTGTAGATTGCTTTTATCATTTTTATGTATGGGCCTTGAATTCCTGATCTTTCCAAGACTTTTATCATGAATGGGTGTTGGATCTTGTTGAATGCCTTTTCCGCATCTAACGGGATGATCATGTGGTTTTTGTCTTTGAGTTTGTTTCTATAATGGATTAAGTAGATGGATTTCCATATATTAAACCATCACTGCATCCCTGGAATGAAAACTACTTGGTCAGGATGGATGATTGCTTTAATGTGTTCTTGGATTCGGTTAGCAAGAATTTTATTGAGGATTTTTGCATCTATATTCATAAGGGGAATTGGTCTGAAGTTCTCTATCTTTGTTGGATCTTTCTGTCGTTTAGGTATCAGAGTAACTGTGGCTTCATAGAATGAGTTGGGTAGAGTTCCTTCTATTTCTATTTTGTGGCGTAATTTGTGAAGAACTGGCATTAGATCTTCTTTGAAGGTCTGGTAGAACTCTGCACTAAACCCATCTGGTCCTGGGCTTTTTTTGGCTGGGAGACTATTAATGACTGCTTCTATTTCTTTAGGAGATATGGGACTGTTTAGATCGTTAACTTGATCCTAATTTAACTTTGGTACCTGGTATTTGTCTAGAAATTTGTCCATTTTGTCCAGGTTTTCCAGTTTTGTTGAGTATAGCCTTTGGTAGAAGGATCTGATGGTGTTTTGGATTTCTTCAGGATCTGTTGTTATGTCTCCCTTTTCATTTCTGATTTTGTTAATTAGGATGTTGTCCCTGTGCCCTCTAGTGAGTCTAGCTAAGGGTTTATCTATCTTGTTGATTTTCTCAAATACGAACTCTACATTTGGTTAATTCTTTGAATAGTTCTTCTTGTTTCCTCTTGGTTGATTTCACCCCTGAGTTTGAATTTTTGCTGCAGTCTACTCCTCTTGGTTGAATTTTCTTCCTTTTTTTTTAGAGCTTTTAGATGTGTTGTCAAGCTGCTAGTGTGTGCTTTCTCCAGTTTCTTTTTGGAGGCACTCAGAGCTATGAGTTTCCCTCTTAAAAATGCTTTCATTGTGTCTCATAGGTTTTGGTATATTGTGGCTTCATTTTCATTAAACTCTAAAAAGTGTTTAATTTCTTTCTTTATTCCTTCCTTGACCAAGTTATCATTGAGAAGAGTGATGTTCAGTTTCCACGCGAATGTTGGCTTTCCATTATTTATGTTGTTATTGAAGATCAGCCTTAGTCCATGGTGGTCTGATAGGATGTATGGGACAATTTCAATATTTTTGCATCTGTTGGGGCCTGTTTTGTGACCAATTATATGGTCACTTTTAGAGAAGGTCCCATGAGGTGCTGAGAAGAATGTATATCCTTTTGTTTTAGGATAAAATGTTCTGTAGATATCTGTTAAGTATATTTTTTTTCATACCTTCTATTAGTTTCACTGTGTCCCTGTTTAGTTTCTGTTTCCATGATCTGTCCATTAATGAAAGTGGTGTGTTGAAGTCTCCCACTTTTATTGTGTGAGGTGCAATGTGTACTTTGAGCTTTAATAAAGTGCCTTTAATGAATTTGGCTGCCCTTGCATTTGGAACATAGATATTCAGAATTGAGAGTTCCTCTTGGAGGATTTTACCTTTGATGAGTATGAAGTGTCCCTCCTTGTCTTTTTTGATAACTTTGGGTGGAAGTCGATTTTATTCGACATTAGAATCGCTACTCCAGGTTGTTTCTCCAGACTGTTTGCTTGGAAAATTGTTTTCCAGCCTTTTACTCTGAGGTAGTGTCTGTCTTTTTCCCTGAGATGGATTTCCTGTAAGCAGTAGAATGTTGGGTACTGTTTGTGTTGCCAGTCTGTTAGTCTATATCTTTTCATTGGGGAATTGAGTCCAGTGATTTTAAGAGATATTAAGGAATAGTAATTTTTGCTTCCTTTTATTTTTGTTGTTAGTGTTGGCATTCTGTTATTGTGGCTGTCCTCTTTTTGGTTTGTTGAGGGATTACATTCTTGCTTTTTCTAGGGTGTGATTTCCGTCCTTGTATTGTTTTTTTTTTTTTTTTTTTCTGTTATTATCCTTTGAAGGGCTGGATTCGTGGAAAGATAATGTGTGAATTTGGTTTTGTCTTGGAATACTTTGTTTTCTTCATCTATGGTAATTGATAGTTTGGCTGGGTATAGTAGCCTGGACTGGCATTTGTGTTCTCTTAGTGTCTGTAAAACATCTGTCCAGGCTCTTCTGGCTTTCATCTCTGGTGAAAAGTCTGGTGTAATTCTGATAGGCCTGCCATTATATGTTATATGTTACTTGACCTTTTTCCCTTACTGCTTTTAATATTCTCTCTTTATTTAGTGCATTTGTTGTTCTGATTATTATGTGTCAGGAGGAATTTCTTTTCTTGTCCAGTCTATTTGGAGTTCTGTAGGCTTCTTGTATGTTCATGGGCATCTCTTTCTTTAGGTTTGGGAAGTTTTCTTCTATAATTTTGTTGAAGATGTTTGCTGGCCCTTTAAGTTGAAAATCTTCATTATCATCAAGTCCTATTATCTGTAGGTTTCGTCTTCTCATTGTGTCCTGTATTTCCTGGATGTTTTGAGTTAGGAGCCTTTTTTGTTTTGCTCCCTTGTCAAAGATCAAGTGACCATAGGTGTGTGATAAAGCAATTGTGATTAAAAACTGCATGGTACTGGTATAGGGACTGACAAGTAGACTAATGGAATAGAATTGAAGACCCAGAAATGAACCCATACTCCTATGGTCACTTGATCTTCGACAAGGGAGCTAAAACCATCCAGTGGAAAAAAGACAGAATTTTCAACAAATGGTGCTGGCACAACTGGTTGTTATCATGTAGAAGAATGCGAATTGATCCATTCCTATCTCCTTGAACTAAGGTCAAATCTAAGTGGATCAAGGAACTTCACATAAAACCAGAGAAAGTGAAACTTATAGAGGAGAAAGTGGGGAAAAGCCTCGAAGATATGGGCACAGGGGGAAAATTCCTGAATAGAACAGCAATGGCTTGTGCTGTATGATCAAGGATTGACAAATGGGACCTCATGAAACTGCAAAGCTTCTGCAAGGCAAAAGACACCATCAATAAGACAAAAAACCACCAACAGATTGGGAAAGGATCTTCACCTATCCTAAATCAGATAAGGGACTAATATCCAATATATATAAGGAAATCAAGAAGGTGGACTCCAGAAAGTCAAATAACAGCATTAAAAAATGGGACTCAGTGCTAAACAAAGAATTCTCATCTGAGGAATACCGAATGGCCGAGAAGCACCTGAAAAAATGTTCAACATCCCTAATCATCAGAGAAATGCAAATCAAAACAACCCTGAGATTCCATCTCACACCAGTCAGAATGACTAAGATCAAAAATTCAGGTGACTGCAGATGCTGGCGAGGATGTGGAGAAAGAGGAACAGTCCTCCATTGTTGGTGGGATTGCAAGCTTGTACAATTACTCTGGAAATCAGTCTGGCGGTTTCTCAGAAAATTGGACATAATACTACAGGAGGATCCCGCAGTCCATGTCTTTTTATTGAGGAATTGAGTCCATTGATATTAAGAGATATTACGGAAAAGTAATTGTTGCTTCCTATTATTTTTGTTCTTAGCGTTGGCATTCTGTTCTTGTGGGTGTCTTCTTTTTGGTTTATTGAAGGATTACTTTCTTGCTTTTTCTAGAGCGTGGTTTCCCTCCTTGTATTTTTTTTTTCTATAATTATCCTTTGAAGGGCTGGATTTGTGGAAAGATAATGTCTGAACTTGGTTTTGTCGTGGAATACTTTGGTTTCTTCATCTATGGTAATTGAAAGTTTGGCTGGCTATAGTAGCCTTGACAGGCATTTGTGTTCTATTAGAGTCTGTATAACATCTGTCCAGGATCTTCTGGCTTTCCTAGTCTCTGGTGAAAAATCTGGTGTAATTTTGATAGGCCTTCCTTTTTTATGTTAATTGACCTTTTTCCCTTACTGCTTTTAATATTCTATTTTATTTAGTACATTTTTTCTTCTGATAATTATGTGTTGGGAGGAATTTCTTTTCTGGCTCAGTGTATTTGGAGTTCTGTAGGCTTCTTGTATGTTCATGGGCATCTCTTTCTTTACATTTGGAAAGTTTTCTTCTATTATTTTGTTGAAGATATTTGCTGTCCCTTTAAGTTGAAAATCTTCATTCTCATCTGCTCCTATTATCCGTAGGTTTAGTCTTCTCATTGTGTCCTGGATTTCCTGGATGTTTTGAATTAGGTTCTTTTTGCATTTTGTATTTTCTTTGATTGTTGTGCTGATGTTCTCTATGGAATCTTCTGCATCTGAGATTCTCTCTTCCATCTCTTGTATTCTGTTGCTGATGCTCGCATCCATGCTTCCAGATTTCTTTCCTAGGGTTTTTATCTCCAGCGTTGCCTCACTTTGGGTTTTCTTTATTGTATCTACTTCCCTTTTTAGGTCTAGTATGGTTTTGTTCATTTCCATCACCTGTTTGGATGTGTTTTCCTGTTTTTCTTTAAGGACTTCTACCTGTTTGGTTGTGTTTTCATGTTTTTCTTTAAGGATTTTTAACTCTTTAGCTGTGTTCTCCTGTATTTCTTTAAGTGGGTTATGAAAGTCCTTCTTGAAGTCCTCTACCATCATCATGAAATATGCTTTTAAATCCGGGTCTAGCTTTTCGGTTGTGTTAGGGTGCCCAGGACTAGGTGGGGTGCGAGTGCTGCGTTATGAAGATGGTGAGTGGTCTTGATTTCTGTTAGTAGGATTCTTACGTTTGCCTTTCGCCATCTGGTAATCTCTGGAGCTGTGCAGAATATACTTGGCATGGTCCCGGAACCAAGATGCCTGCTGCTGATGCTCAGGCAAATTGCTCCCAGGCTGGGCAGACCCCTTTCCTCTGGCTGGGAAAGTTGCTGGATCGACACTTTTCTTTCTGTATATTTTTAAGAAAAGTTAAGAATGGAATTTTAAAATAAAGTTTAATTAATAAAAATATAAAAATAAAGATTAAATTCAGAATCTCTGTTATTGATTACTGAATAGCATTGTTTAAATATATTTTATGAACATTATAAGGAATCTGCATTACATATTCTGGGAGGTCGTACACAGGTGTTATGTGATTAGAAGTATGTATGTATCTCTGTATAATGTGAATCAATACTTTTTACACAAAGATACAGGTTATACACACACACACACATACAAACACACATACTCACACACTAATACAATGGAGTCAAAGCAAGGCATTTGCTCAGCCTGGTAGTCTCTAATGCAAACAAGTTTCCACATGGTCATGCTTTTTCATGTAGTGAGGAATCTAAGCAGGCATCATAAACATCTGACTTTATGCGGTTAGCACCTGTACTGCAGAGAAAGCACATTTAGTTTTCAAAATCATGAAGTGAGGATTGTGGCAATAAATGAACCTTCTGTAAGAGCCTGAGTAATGGAAGCTTTTTCTAAAAAAAAAAATCCATGATCAATTTAATATTTTTATTTATTTGCTTCTAGTAAATTATTAAAAAATCCTCCATAAGTACATTATTTTTTATTTTCAATATTTTTGTACATGCATATTTGCCTGCCTTTGCATATGTACCATGCATGTACCTTGTGTGTTTGAAAAACAAAAAGTTGTGTCAGATACCCAAGCACTGGAGTTACAGGTACTAGTTATAGGTACTAGTAAGTGAACTGGGGTCCTCTAGAGGAGCTCCAAATGCTCTTAACTATTGAGCAATCTCTCCAGGCCCCTAAAAGTATGTTGTAAGCATTCTTTATAAAGCCTTTCACTTTATCTTTTATATAGTATCAGATGACATTAGCATTTTATAATAACATCTCAACACTATGCATTTTAAACCTGTTTAATTAATTGGTTTACTTATTCATTCAAGTAAATAGTACATGTTTTTAATTAGAAAAGCAATTCCATTCCTTTTCAATTCATGGTATCTTTATATATTTTGACTTTTTTTTTTTTAATTTTTATACCTCAATGGAGGTAACTTCTTTGTCCTAATTCTCCATAAACTGTCCGTGTATGTATTTTGCATGTTTTGTGTGTGGCATATGTCCATGACTGATAGGATGCTCACACAGAAGTCAGAGCAGGAAACTATATGTCCTTGCCTATCACTCAATGCCTTATTGTTTGGAGACAGGGTTTCTGAATGAACCTGATGCTCATTGTTTCCTCTAGGCTGGTTATCCAGTGATCCTCCTGCAGGGTTCACAGGAATGTTCAGCAATGGCAGGAGTTTTTGTGTGACTGCTTGTTTGTTTGTATGTTTGTTTGTTTTTATGGGTGCTGAGAATTTAAACTAAAGTTCTCGTGCTTTCAGGGAAATGGCACCTACTCCCTGAATTCTCATTCTAGGTCTCAATGATTACTTTAAACAAGGTAGTTATAATCAGAAGCACAAGATTGTTCAAGAAATCCTTGAAATTATTTTTCACTATCACTCTGTACTTTTATACGTCGTTTACTTGAAGAGATGGTCTCATTGATTATTCTACAGTGTTGTAAATTGGATTAGCTCCTTTTCTTCCCATTCATGTTTCAAAACTCTAAACATTAATGCTCTAAATTCTGGATGTATTTGGAAATACACCTTCATATTGAATAGGTTTTTTTTTTTTTTTTTGTCTGTTTGATCCAAGTCAAAGTTATCTGAGAAGAGAGGACCACAACTTTGAAAATGCCCCTATAAGATTTCCTTTAAGAAAGTCTATGGGCCATTTTCTTGATTAATGCTTCATATTGAATGACCCAGACCATGGGGATGGGTGGGGGTACCCCTACTGGACCCATGTTCTGAGATGGAATAGGAACTCAAGCTAGGAAGCCATGAAGAGCAATCCAGTGAACAGAATTGTTCCATGGTTTCTGCTTCAATTTCTGCCTCCAACTTCATGCCTTGAGGTCCTGACCTAACTTCCTGAACTGTGATGTGGATTGTAAACTGCAATAAACCCTCTCATCACTGAGTTCCTTTTGGTCATGGTGTTTTATCACAGCAACAGAAACCCTAACTAGAATATTCTTTGTGCTCAGCCATGAAAATATACAAACAATTATTATTTTTCAGACTAAGCTGATTATATTTAAGAAAACATATGTATATATACAAATATGCATTCATTAAAATTCATTGTTTTTGAGACAGTGTTTCTCTGTGTAGCCCTGGCTGTCCTACAACTCACTTTGTAGAACAGGCTGGCCTTGAACTCAGAAAACTGCCTGCCTCTGTCTCCCAAGTGCTGGGATTAAAGGCATGTGCCACCACCACCCGGCTTAAAATTAATTTTTAAAAGGAGCTATAGTATGAAAGATGGGTACAATGAATATAGTATGAAAGATGGGTAGAATGAGTATCCCCAAAGGTTTGGAGGAAAGAAAGGTAAACAAGAAATGTAGTGAATTATATTGTAATGTCAAAACTAATTATAAAAGTAAACATGATGTTTTGTGATATAATCAGTACCTTGATAAAAGGAAGACAACAGGATTGTCTGTGTGTGGGGTACATGTTTATGACTGCTAGGATGCTCATTCAGAAACTAGAGCAGGAAATTAGATACCTTTTCCTACCACTCAATGCCTTAATACATGAGAAATCAGGTTAGGACACAGAGAACATGGCTGCTTTCAAGGGAAGGAAAGAGGCTTCTAGATTACCTGTCTGCCATCTCCTCTGTCTTGATCTCTAGTGTCTCTTACTTGGAGCAAATAAACCTTAGGTATCCAACTATTTAGCCTGCCATATGATTTTTTAGCCAGTATACATACACACAAACAAAACAATAAGTCCTACAAAGCCATATGTTCTTATCACTGAAGTTAATTGTTCAGTGGAAGGACAATGTTAGGTTTTCTCTTAAAGACCTAGGACCTGCTCCACATTTCAGACCCAACCCCTAGTGTGAACCAAGTAGAGTAGAGCAGCAGAAGTGAAAAGTTAACATATTAACATAAAAAACTGTAAACACAATAATAGTAAAAAAAAAAAAATCTCAGAAACTAGCAAACAAAAGTGCTATCCAGGGTAAAGCTGCATTTGTACTAGAACTCTTGGCTACATTTAAAGTCAAAAGAAATATATGATTTTAAAAGCTATATTACACTCTCCAGCTTTAGAAATAAAATGGCCAAAATAGGATCTACATCTGATGCTCATTTGTGAATTCTGGAACACTGCTGAAATATTAAAGTTATTTTTCTATTGTTCAGTGAAGTGTTTCAAGCTTTCCTACTGAGCACATCATGTTCAATCCGTAATGCAAATAGATTCAGTTCCAATTCATTTCATCCTGTGCTTTACTTATTTGGATCCTACAGAGACAATTTTGATGCTAGATACTCCCAACTTCCCCATGTTTTATTTTTATCTATCAGTACCCCTCTGTGGGACCTTCTATCTGAACTGTCTGGCAATAAGTTGAATTTGAATAAGTACTGTGTATTTAGAATTGCAAGGGTCAGTGATCATGGAGCTGGAAAGCAAATGAAAACATATACTTAATATTTTCATAAAGGACATCTGAAAAGCGGATTTATTCTGACCTTTAAGAGGATTGGTTAAGTTTTTTTAATATCTTATAATTTCTAGATGTTAATAGTTGATCCATAGAGAAAGTTGTGTCCTTTATGGGCACTTCTGAATATTGATTAGAACTTCATACTGGTATCAATTAAATAATAGTCAAAGGATTGAGCTTGCTCTCAAAATAAAATCAAATGAAGCTTTGTTTCATGTAGGAATAAACTACAACCCTTCTCTCTTTATCTACTCACTTGAAAAGCGATTCTTAGCCAGGCATGGTGGTGCAAGCCTTTAATCAAACACTTGGGAGGCAGAGGCAGGCAGATTTCTGATTTTGAGGCCAGCCTGGTCTACAAAGTGAGCTCCAGGACAGCCAGGGCTATACAGAGAAACCCTGTCTCGAAAAACAAAACAAAACAAAACAGCCAATACTTGACAGCAGATTTAGTGGTTTTTACAGATATATCTGTGTTCTTTGCTAATTTATGTGATATAAAAATGTTTCTGTCATGCTTTGTTTGCATTTTTAAATCCTTGTGTGAAATGAAATAAGAAAGATGAAATTAGTGAACTTGTGGTTGAATACTGGTACAGAGGGGGAACGGTTCTTGCTATTTGAAAAGTATTGTTTTATTTAGTAGACCCCACCTATGCCAAGAATACCATCTCTGAGACAAGAATATCCTCCTCCATAGTGAGGAGGAATACATATACATATGTTATGGTTATTGAACTTTATAAGAATATTACAGTACCCAACTAACTACTTCATTTTTTTCTTCCAACAACAGTTCAAAATGTATTGTCATATTTTATTTTATATTTATGAAGAGTACATTTGGTACTGGGGTCAAGAAACAATATTTTTATAGAATTCTACAGATGATCATGGGTGAAGGTATAAATTATTGACACTGTAACATCATCAATAATCCTGCAGGATGAAAAATGACTTCAGAGAAGAGACCATCAGAAATGATAAAGAGCAACTTTTCAGAGAGGGAAAACTAACTAGAACTAGAGTAGCAGTGCTTCAATGAATATGAGAAGTAAGTGATGTGACTAAATATATGAGCATGTGTGCTAATAGGTAGGTGTGATCTGATGGAAGTTAAGAGAATTCATCTGATTACTCTCATGTACTCAGAGAAGTTTTAGGTATATTGTTCAAAAATGAGTGTCATGGCAACAAATTGCATACAGAAGTGGGAGAAGAAGGGAAAATGCAAAGTAGTTGAAATATTATTGCGTATGTCCTAGAGTCTGTTGTATATAATGCAATATTATCCATTATTCTTCCTTTAGAAAGGGTGTGCTGGCCTGTACATTATTTTTTTTATTGTGAACTCAACATAATTTTCTTTATATATTCTTAAATGATATAAATACTATTGCATAAAAATTTGGACACTCAACGATAAAAGGAAGAGTAGTAAACACCTAGTTTCAGTGCCCAATGTGCAGGATATAAGAATGACTAATTTTATTCTTATAGCATGAAGAAAAAAAAGTGGAAAGAAGGTGATGTAGGAAGAGGAGAAAATTAAGATAATGATGACAACTATGACGATGACAACAATGAAGAAGAAGAGGGGGGAGGAGGAGGAAGACGAGGAATAGAAGGAGAAGGGGAAGAAGAAACATCAGCTGTTCAAACTGAAATTTTTCTTGGCTCTGTCAGAGAAGTAGGGTAACAGGCTTCCTGGCAGATGTAGAGATACTCATGGATAGAGACTTGGCTGAGATATGGTCACACAAAGCACAATCTGGTGCAACCATCCCTTGCTCAGAATACACAATGATCATTTAAAAACTTGATAGAAGATAGTTTGTTCCCAGTATAACAGTGAGTAACTCTTTGGGGCTGAGGCACAAGTCTCTCCACATGTGCACTGTCACTATTTTCACGATTCCATAGTGAGCATGTGGGAAATGTTCTGATCCATGTGTCAGAAAAGAGGGTCAGGTGCTTTCAGATTATTCTTCATAAAAAGGATCTAACATTCAGACTTATTCCAATGTCTTGTTCTAGATTAATGGATAATATTCCTCACTTGTTCTTTTAATCTCACAGAGAAATGAAAACTATCAGAATTAACAAGGTTCAGTGATTCCCATAAATAGACTAGAAATATGAATGTATACAGTAGAAAGATGAAGGATGTTGGTGGACAAAGATGAACAGAGGTCATTGTCCTGAGACAGCCTTAAGAAAGACTGACACATCACAAAACTATTAGAGAAATTTGCCTGTCTCATACCTTTCCTTCTTACCAGCAAGGCTTTATGTAGTGCATTACATTAACAACAAATAATAGATTCTGTTTCTTTTTGATGATCAGTACTTGCAGAAGCCCAAGTACAATAAAAGGAAAGGTATAGTAGATAAATTTGCATCAGTAACTCAAATATGACTGAATTAGTGTAAAGACAGCCTAGTACATTAACATAAACCATACAGTGTATATGACCATGTGTTCTTTCTGGCTTCCTGGTAGTAACCAATACATCATATTTCATCTTCAGAAACAGACAACCAAGTGATTTTAGATGTAGGAAAAACCAGCCTGGATGGAACTATCAATCTTCAGAGACACGCTAAAATGTGAAACAGATAGCATTATCATCCTGATAACTTCAAATGACTGTTAAGATGGTAAGTGTTCTGACAAAGAAAATGTGGACCACTGAATAGCTGATAGGTAGTGTATGAAGAGAGTGGATGTACTGGAGGCATATCAAAAAATAAAAACTAAAGGTCAGAAACAGTACAGTTGGGATACAGTGACAGATCGGCTTATCAGCAGCCTTTACATAAATGAGAAAATATCTGAGCATGACTGAGAACAAAAACCAAATTTACACAAACTGCATTCCAGAAAGACAAATGGAGAGATCACAAGAGCAGGTATCATTAAGCCATTTAAAAAGAAGGTGACATGTACTTGAGAAACTAGAGGAAAGAGAACAGAATGAAGGGACTATTTAAATTGATTGTTAAAAGGTTTTTGCAAGTAATAACAGACACTATAAATAAACACAGTCTATATAACTAAAACTTTGGTAAAAGCAAGCATAGAAGAAAACCTTTAGGACCTAGAACTAAGCAAAGGTTATCACATGTGTCATCAACAGTCCATGAACAAAACAGTAAAAACTTGGATATCAAAATTATTTTTTCTTCCTGGCTGGTGTGATATAAGGAACAAGAACAAGACTGTTACATACAATCAGAAGAAATATTTGTACTTCATATATCAGATAAATGATGGGTATCTAGATTAAATTTTAAAACTCTAAGTCAGCAATAAAACACGTGCTCTGTCTAATTGGGCAAAAGCCATCAACAAACATTGCTTCTAAGGACCCTCAAAAGTAAGTAAGTGAAAGGGAACATGCTCCCTGCAATGACCAACAAAGTACTTTGACACGTTATAAAAATCAATTTCATTAACTTACAGTGATTTCTATCTGCAATTTTTGTAACTGAAAAGTTTTTGCTTGAATGGTTTTCATTAATTTGTCTTTTAAACCTATTGGAAATATGGATTTCAGTAGGTAAAATGAAACGGCTTTCTGCAGAACTCTAGCAAACACCCTTCTCTTGTAAAATAAAGATGACTTTGTGATTTTTAAAGTTCTCTTGATCAAAGTGGACAAAGGGACAGAGAATGAAGCCATAGGAAGCAAGATATGGAGATCTATTTTGGGGTAGACTTGACTTGAGACTTCACATTCAACAGACCAAGGTAGGTAGACGAACTTACTTTAGTCAGGGAAGCTCAATAGATAAGCCAAAGTTTTAAGTATCTATATGACTGAGAACAAAGTGTGTTCATGTTAGCTGAAACACCTTATGTTTGGTACTTTGGAACGTTCTTTACTGTTAGGAGACAGTAACTATTTGTGGGTCCATTGGATGTATAGAAACTCAAGCTTATAGGTAGTTATGGGCACCCCATTTTGTAACTTTCCCTACATCAATACTTCAGTTAGCATTAAAATCTTTAATGAAGTGAATGGAAGTCATTTACGAGGTAGGCTGGTGCATTTGGCTAAGGAATCAGACAATCTGTGCTCTTCCTAATTGCAGTCTTGTTCTACCTTACTTTGCTATTTCAAAATAAATTCTTTTGTCAAATTAGGGAGATAATTCTCTCATCATATTAAAATAATTTTATCTCAACCTAATGGTTTTTAATGCTCATTTAAAAAATATTCACTTTGCTACATTTTATTAATGGGTATTTTACCAATTCTCTATTACTATCTAATTGTGCAAAAATGTTCTTTTCTAGTTTTCTTATTAAAGGGAGGCTTTAAAATGAATTCAATATCTTGGCATTTGAAAATAATTATTAATTTCATGCCTACTTGCTTTCTACGTGTTTTACTCTGGAGATAGTTGTATAATTCCTTCCAATTATTTTAATCCCCTAGGAAACTTGACTGCTTTTACCCTATTGTGGATTTATTTGCATTTTACAAAAAAAAAATGTCTTCCACTTGTTTTCTTCTCCTAACCCTAGAAATCTAAAAATCTTCATTTTTCATTCAGATGATTTCTTTTTGTATGTGTGTGGTGGGGGAAGGACAGAAACACTAAATTTTCATAAAGTATGCAACCCGAAGAATGTATGTTTTGACATAACCATGTAAGCATCACTAATTTTAACTACAGAAATGTTGGCTATTATCTCTCACAATAGTGTCATCAGCTAGGACTAATGTCTCAACAATTAAAAACAATAAAAAGACTTACAAAGGACATGTATTTGGCTCTCAGCACCCTGATGCTGGCTCACAACCTGCTGTAAGTTCAGTTTCAGGGGACCTGTTGCCCCATTTAGCCTCTTTGGATACACAGAAAAGACAAAGAATATTACTAGTTGATTTTCTAATTTCTTTACCTTTCTAGTATGTAAAATCATCCTTTAACAGAAGGTGATTTAAAATCTGATAATTAGAATAATTTATTCTATCAAGATAGTAAGTTTTTTCTTTTAAATATAAGGTAATTTAAGATATATGTATCAGATGTATTTTTTTTTATATCCTCTGTATAATATTGAGCTGAGGGTTAGAAAGAAACTTGATTCATATCCCTGTCAGTGCAGACTCTCCTCCTTTATCAATAGCTATGACTTCCAGCTTTACTCGGGTACTAATACTCACCTTCATGTTTGCAACAATGTCATGTTTTCGTCATTCTTTCATGTCATTATAGGTGAATTTCTTAAATGTAAATACTTCTATATGGCATTCACTCATGACACTTTATGTATCAACCCTGTACTTTCAAAAATTTCAAACTTTTTCTAACAATAATACTAGCCCTATAAATTTGCTTTATCCTCATTTATTGCCTACTATAGATATATTCTGGATTGCCATGAAAAATCCTCTGACCTAGTCAATTTAAGGGATAAAGGCCTCACGTTGTCTCACAGTCTCAGGTTGTAGCTGTCATAGTGTAGAATTTTTCTTGGCAAGAGCTTAAAGCAGAAGGTCATGGTGCACCTAGTTCAGAAGCAGAGGGATGCAAATGGTAGTGATTAGGGAGCATCATCCTTTCGATGCAGTTCAGGATTGACTCTGGTGTACAACCAAATCGACACAACCTTTCACAGACATAACTATATGTAAGCCCGACTTGAATAATCCCTCACTCATGTGCCCAGAAGAGTTTGTCTTCGAGGTCATGCTAGATCTAGTCAAGGTGATAATCAATAGTAATAATCACACTTATCCAAAAAAAAAACCTATTTTCACATATAACTTTGATACTATTTACTTAGTGACAACTCAGGCAGCCACTTCTATTGCTAATTATAGAGTAATGTGTCTATGATTTGCTGTGTTTGTTCATGCAATTGAATGGAATGAAGAAAACAAGGATAATAATCACTCAAACAGAGGGAACATGCAGGGGGAGTAGCAGAACTAAATAGTAAAAAGTAAATGAAAGTGTGTTTGTGTGTGTGTCCAGTTTTCAAGCGTTTTTTCACTGAAGTGTTTGATACTTCTAAATGCTAATTCTTATCAAATCCGAGCAGAAAAATACACATTAACCTAAAATTCACCATTTTAAGATAGTGAAACATTTAAGATAGAAACATTTTCTTTCCTAAAGGGTGCATAGTCTTAATTCATATTTCTAGATATTTTGTTCATTTGAAGAGAATTACATTGCACAGTGAAATATGAGGCATGTCCTTCTTTTGTAAGTAAGCATCCAGCTTTACAGAACAATTAAGCCAGAAAGAAAGGAAGACAGAGATACAGAATTTCCCAGTTTAATGGTCTGCTGTGGTCTTATTGTTGTGAAAAATCAATTCATGAAGGAGCCACAACCTGCAGTGGAGGTAGTAAGGTAGAGACAGGTTTGAGAGTATACTCAGGCTACGGCATCTAGGTATAAGGAAGCCTAGAACACGTGCCAGTAGATGTTGGTATGGCCAAGTGTTTGTTGACACTTGGATAGCAATGCCTTGAAGATAGTTGACTTTTGGGGACAACTGGGGATAGAGTTTCTCAACACTCAAAATTTAGCCTGGTTCTGGATATTATAAATGAATCCACCAAATAAGAGTAACTTAAAACAAAACAAACAAACAAACAAACAAAAAACCTCAGCCAAAATTTAACCCCAGCTTTGTAACTCCTAGAGCAGAAATAAAAACAATACAAAAAGTCAAGACTGCCTGTATCCTCTAAAAATCCCTGTGTGATGGTAGCCAATGAAAGTGACTACCAAATAACTTTTAAACAAAGCCAATAAGGAGTTATTCCAAATAACTTCTCAAAAAATCCAAAACAATAATTGGAAATATGTTTAAATAACACAAAAAGTAAATGAATATATAAATTATATATATACATATATTCATATATATGTATGTGTGTATATATATATATATACATATGTATTTATATTTGTCAAGTGAAAGAAACAAATAACTGAATGAAATTAAAAAATAAATTCAAAATAGAATTTGAGAAAACGAGATGCTGAGGAGAGGCCAATCAATACGATGCTAAGAAAAAGTATATGAGAAAAGTGAACCAGTTGAATGGATCCTGTAAGAAATAAAGTATAGATATGAAAGACCAGGGAGAGGAGGTGGGTTGTCTAGTCAATATCAAAAATCAACTCATGAGTTTGTGATATATTATTTCAGATAACAGGAATTTATGAACTGAACCTAAAAGCAATTGTATTGGCTTAAATTTGAATTGTTTTTCTTAAGCCCATTGTTTGAATACTTGTGTTACAACTGATGATGCTGATATGGAGTGCTTGAGGATCTTTTGAAAATGGAGCCTTGTTGGAGGGAGTGGCTCATAAGTGAGGGGTGTGTGTGTATGTGCAGTGTTACATGCTATTTCTGTTGGTCCAAAGTTCCCAGAATAACAATTCTGTGACTCAAATTATATTTACAAATACCTAGGTCATAATCGTTGGCTCATTTTCCAACTACTTTATATTCCATTTTTTCTGTAAGTTCTACAACTTGATAGGTCACCTCTGTTCAGGTTCCATGAATGTCTTCCTTCTTATTCCTGGGCACGCCCAATCTTCCCTCACCCAGCTCTATCCCAGACATCTCTCTGCCTATCAGATGTCCCTCCCTCTGTTCCCTGCCTCAGCTACAGGACAATCAGCTTTAATCGATAGGTGTTGCAAATGTACTGTACACAAGAGATGCTGTTTACAGTGTAGAATTATTTCATGTTATTATTATTACCTTCTACTTCCTGTTTTTGTTTGCTATGTGACTAATTGCCTTCTGCTTCTTCTGACATGTTTCCCCACCATGATATACACTATCCCCTCAAATGGTAAGAAAACAATATTCTTTCTCCCTTTAGTTGTTTCATGTCAGATATTTAGTCACCACAAAATCAAATGACACAATAGTCCACACTGACCAAAACAGCCTCTTAGAAGAATCCGGAATGGTAAGTATTAATCACTTGGTTCTTTGTAATTTTATAAAAAATATAGTTATGTTTATATTGTGTCAAAAGTACTGATGAAATCTTTTGAAAGGTATAACAGTCCCAGGCAGGATTCCATTGTTTGTCAGACAGTATAGTGATTTCTTTGTAAGCAAGAGAACTCTACATTAAACAACAACAACAACAAAATAATAGCAAATGCTTGCAATTCCACTACTAAGGTGATAGAATAGGAGAATATTTAAGGCTCACTGGTCAGCCTAACCTATAGGCAACTTCTACACCAATGAGCGACCTTGTCTAAAAAAAAAAAAAATGCAAGCAGGATGATACCAGAGAATGACATCCAAGGTTGTCCTCTGGATTCCCAATGAATTTACACACATGCTCATGCACATCTAGGCATTTACATGCACATGGACATGCACACATGTAGATGAAAAATGTTAAACTTAATTTGATTAAAGAACTAATATATTATAGACTAACAAAATATACTTGTTACAATAACATACATTCCTCAAAGGAAGCAGAAAAAATGCCCCCACAACCCCCATAATATTCAATGAATAAAAATCTACCAAGTTTTTATGTGATCAGACTTTTCATGTAGATTCCATCTCCCTTCTAACTTTGGTATTTTCTTTGAATAATATCCAACACATACTTATATTAATAGCACTAAAAATTTTAATAGCATGTTGTATTGTCTCTCCTCTAGGAACCAGATTTATATGCTTTTTTGATATTTCATAATTTATAAAATTATGACATAGGTATAATTAAAAATGCAGCTTGTGATATCAATAACAATGTGTATTTTCAATAACGCTGTACACCCTCAGCCCCCATGATCCACTTTTTCTAACAAGGCTCCATTGTCTAAAGAATTCCAAACTCCATATCAGTATCATCAGCTGGCTTACTCTTCATTGCTTGCTTAACCTTCATTCTTAGAGAACCCAGGACCACCAGCCCCAAGGTGGCACCACCAATGGCTCCTTTCACCTTAATCATTAATTAAGAAATGTCCACCAGGCTTGCTTACAAACATATCTGATGAGAATCTTATCTCAATTGAAGTTCTGTCCTCTCAGATGGCTCTAGCTTGTGTGATGTTGATGTAAAAAACAGCTATGACACGTAATTCTTTTATATTTGTAATGGGGAGGCCACTGATTTAACCCCCACAGTACCATTGGCCTTCTTGAATCTGCTGTCTTCTAATTTAGCTCACAGATCACTTTGTTTAGCTCCAATATAACACATTAAGAAGGGATGTTTTAAGAAACAATATGTCAGCATTTGGAGGCTGATTACGGGATGGATCCCCAGATATGGCAGACTCTAGACAGTCCACCCCTTCCTCTCAGTTCCAAACTTTGTCTCTGAAACTCCCTTCATGGGGGTTCCACTCCCAATTCTAAGAAGGGGCAAAGCATCCACACCCTGGTCTTTGTTCCTCCTGAGTCTCATGTGCTCCAAATGCTGACACCATTGCATACATTAGTGGGATTTTGCTGAAAGGACCCTGATCTAGCTGTCTCTTGTGAGTCTATGCTGGGGCCTGGCAAACACAGAAGTGGATGCTCACAATCAGCTATTGGATGGATCACAGGGCCCCCAATGGAGGAGCTAGAGTGAGTACCCAAGGAGCTGAGGGGATCTGAAACCCTATGGGTGGAACAATAATATGAACTAACCAGTGTCCCCCAGAGCTCAGAGCTCATGACTCTAGCTGCATATGTATCAGAGGATGGCCTGGTAGGCCATCAGTGGAAAGAGAGTCCCATTGGTCGTGCAGACTTTATATGCCTCAGTGCAGGGGAATGCCAGGGCTGGGAAGTGGGAGTGGGTGGGTGGGGGAGGATGTGGGGGAGGGTGTGGGGGACTTTTGGGATAGCACTGGAGATGTGAATGAAGACAGTACCTAATTAAAAAAAAAAGAAAGAAACAATATGTCTCTCCCTCTGCTTATTTTAAGAATCTTCTCTCTTTTTTTTTCAGATGAAAAGACCATGTAAGGAAAAACAAAATCATATCTTAGAGAAGCCATGGTGTCCTTTCCACTTTCCTAACTGCATGAGCAGAATTTAAAATTGCAAAAATTCAGTCTTTCTTGTTCCATCTTAAATAGAATTTTAAATCACTGCTAGTGCATTTGCTCATGGGTTCATGCATATAATTAAAATGCTTCATTACAAAAGAATTTTGAAGGCAAAACGAAGCAGTCATTGAAGATGAGCTAGCTTCTTTCAGATGTGTACTGTTCAGGCTGTTATTACCAGCATTGCAAACACAGTCTCTCAGGCAACATAGGAGACCTCTGTGCCATGGAGCAGCACTACATTACAACTTAGCATTAGTATGGAGTTAGGAAGGTGCAACAGTGAAAAACAGTCCTGACTAACTTCAAAAGCATGTTGTCATTCTTTTCTTCTCTACAGTTATTATTAAGGTGTATTTTTAAAAGTTTTGGGGTGTAAGCTACCTTAATCAGATTGCTCCTCAGTGTACTTCCAAATAAATTTAGAATTTTAACTGTGGTTTACATCCCTTTGTTTTTACTTCTTCAACTGAAAGCAGTAATTTGGAGACAACAAAGATTGTATATTTTATTTTAGTCTTAATGTTAGCAAGTCTAGATTTTCACCTCATCTTCATAATTGCATCTTTTATAAACCTGGGTATACTAATTTTAAAGAAACTTATGTACAGATATAAAATTTAACTACCCTTAAAATTTTCAGTGATTTAATTTGTTAAACCGACATTCTGTACAAACTAGTAAGAGCAGAAAACACTAACCTTTGTATAACATGCTTTGTTATCTGATGGATTTTCAGTATTTTATATTATATTATCACTAAAATAGTAAAAGAAAACAGACTTCACAAAATCAATTAATCTAAACATTCCCACTTTAGGATTGAAGACGTGTCTCAGTATTTAAGTGATTCCTGCCAGACTACCTACAACCACACTGGGAGGCTCTCAACCATATGCAACTCATCTCCATGGGGACGAGATATCGCTGTGTTTTTAGAGTACCCACACTTTTACACAAAAATAAAAATTAATTATTTGAGAATCTCATATATACTGTAGTTTGATTACATTCATACTCTCCCATTACTCTTTGTAGAACTAAGTATTCTTCCTTACACACTCAACTTTGTGTCCTCATGAAAGCAAAGTGAAACAAAACCTAAACAGACACATGGAGCCCAGTTTGAGTTGTCTATATACTTTTATGTGTGGGGCCATTCACTGCACTGCAGTGAGGTCGAACTTCATGGTGACACCCTAAAAGATAAATGATTCTTTCTCTCTCAGTAGCTATGAATTACTGATCACTCCCTCAGGGAAATCTGTACTTCTCTTCTCTTTCTAATTTCTTATTTGAAGTTATGGATTTTCCTTTTGTCAAATATCCAAATAACAAATTGTCATTGGGTTTCTTTCTCCTGGAATTTGCAACTTCAGAGTATAAAAATCATGTGCAGGGGTCTGCAGTAGCAAATTCAGAACGGCAGTGTCATCTGTTTACTAGCCATGCAAAGTGAAAGTAGTTGAACACATTCACATGGATGCAGGGATGCATATTAGCAGAAAACTTACCGAACTAGATATAAAATGGGTGTAGTTATGGCTCTCTAATAATACCCAAGTACTGCATGTATGTGTTAGTCTAACCTCAACCGGTATTTAATGGGAACAGCAGCATGGCCACACAGTACTCTCTAATCTGTGGACATGTCCCATGCCTCAGTGCACTGGAGAGATGCAGGATTCAGTAAAGTCTGGATCCATGGACTAGTCAAGTATGCCTTGTGATATGTAAATACTGAAGGAAGACTGAAAATTAGAGTTAACATTTCTGTGGTAAAACATTGGTAAACTTGGCTCTCAGTATTATATGGAAGGTCCAATAGGGTATGAAGTGATTCTATAATAAATTATATAAATATTAACTTCATGTTAGGTGACCACACAATATAGAAAGCATGACTGAGGTTGTATCCACATTTAAATATGTGTCTTTCATTTTCTTAATCTACTTGGGTTTTTAGTATGATTTAATTTATTTGATCCTTTATATACATAAAGGATTTGCGGAAATAAAATGCAAAATAATTGTCTCACAAGATTGCTAGAGAAATTCAAATTAAGTGGTAGGCAAAAACATCCAAATATTTCCCATTCATATGTCAGATCAATGGCTCACCTCTCCTTATATTCTCCTCTTCACATATTGATCTTAACTCTTCTAAGATCAATATATACTTAGTAAACCACTGAGCAATTAGAACATTTCTTCCCTAAGATATCTAGAACCATCTGTAGTCAATTGCAAGTAGAAATTAAAAAAATTTATAATAAATATCAAGAGGAGATGCATTTTGGAAAGAGGTAATTATTTTAAATAATCACAGAACTTAATGGAATTTATAAAGTCCCCCCTAACACACAATTAAGCTAAAAACAAAAGATCCTTCTGCTTCCTGATTAATGGCAGAGGCAGTTGATATTACAGTAAGTTCCAAATTTGCCATATAGTCAATGCTGGCTAGTTTTATGTCAAGTTGACACAAGCTTGAGTTATCTGAAAGGAGGCAACCTCAATTAAGAAAATGCCTCCATAAATTCTGGTGTACTGCCTTTTCTCAATTAGTGATTAAAGGGAAAGGATCCCACCCATTTCCTGTGCTGTGTGTCACCTGCACTGGAAGTCCTGGGTTCTGTGAAAAGGAAAGCTAAGTAAGCAATTAAGAATAAAACAGTACCTGGAGGTGGTGGGTGGTGGCGCATGCCTTTAATCCCAGCACTCAGGAGGCAGAGGCAGGCAGATTTCTGAGTTCAAGGCCAGCCTGGTCTACAGAGTGAGTTCCAGGACAGCCAGGACTACACAGAAAAACAAAAGAACAAACAAACAAACAAACAAACAAAAAAAGAACGGATAAAACAGTTAGTTGGCAGCACTCCTCTATGGCCTCTGCATTCAGTTCTGCCTCCAGGTTCCTGTACTGTTTAAATTCCTATCCTGACTTCCTTCAATGAATGGAAATATAAGCAAATAAACCCCTTTTTCCCCAACTTGCTTTTGATCATGGTACTTCATTGCAGCAACAGAATCCCTAACTGAGATATAGAACTAACGGAGCCCTATATATTTCATTATAATGAAGATAATGAAAGAACTGGAAAAGTCTAAATTTATTAGCAATGATAACTGTTCGTGATCTTACAAAAGTTCGGATACTATTTAGGGTATTTCGTGGTGTGACCAAATTAACTAATTACGTAGTGTTATTCAGAACCAGGACTTTAAGGACATGAAAAAAAAAAAAAACAGTAATAATGTCCATGATACATAGAACCCTGAATTCTTAAGCTCAATTTAAAATTATTAACTCATACTAAATTTGTTCCTTAAAATTATATTTCTTAGCTATGTCCACTGAATAGATATAAATGCAGCTGCTGCTTTAGTTGTAAGGTCATTCATGAGTTCACAGTTTAAATTTTACATAGGATTCTTTCTTAAAAGTGTCAAGGCTATTTCAGAATACTCTTAGGCTATTGGGAAAAAATGGGTTGTATGAGTTGGAAAGTTTTATCCACTAACACAGTGAGGATGTGTTGAAGGCATATGATATATTAACGTGTATAATACATATTATATATGCCAACATATCATAACTTTTGAAACAACCAGAAAGGATCTAGAAATAATTATGCTGGGTGAAACAAGTCAAACACTTCTTCATTTTCAAGTACATGGTTGAATTTTCAATTATGTACATTTTAAAACACAACTGGAACCCTTTTGGCACTGTAGTAAGATTGTAAAATGATCCAGCTGTTCATGATGGCAGTGTGGTATGCTGAAGAAGAAAATCAGAGCTGGATAGATGGCTCAGCTGCCATAAAAGCTCCTGCCTTTATAGATAATGGCTCCTGCTACCACATGTGACATTCTGCATTTTATTTCTAGACTTGATATAATGGAAGGAGAGAACCAACTCTCGAGAGTTGTCTATTGACCTCTGCCTACACACTATGAAAATGTAATAGGATTTTAGAAAAAAAACTGACATATGATCTAGCAGTTATTCTAGCTATATACACAATTAATTGAAATCAAGGTCTGAAAGCAACACATATACACCAGTATCTGTGGCAGCCTTATGTACAATTCTCAAAACACAGGTGTGTTTCGAGTATCTGTGAACAAATGAATGGATGGAAGAAATGTGAAATGTATATAGAAGGAAATATTATCTCCTCTTATGGAGTAAACCTGACATGTTACCACACAGATAAATATTAAGGACGTTTCCAGCCAAAAAAGATGGTTCATCAGTCAGAGTATGCAGGGCAATGGGTCTTAAGAGAAAGCCTGGTAAGGTTGAGCTAATGCAAGAAGCCTCGGAGACCCTGAAGGGATGTAGGAGCTTTGTCTATTCCCAGCACCAGGCCCCAGTCACATAGCCATAGCTCCCCACCCCGCACATTTCCTTGTAGAGAGATTGGTGGTCATCAGTCATGTTGGGGCAACACTCCAAGCCCATCCACTTGTAGATGAGGCATCCCTAATCTCTTAGACCAAGCCAATAGCAATCACCTACTGTCAGACTCCATTTCACTTTCAGACTATATAAAGATCCTATCCTGAAGGGATAAACATGTGTGTGAGAATTACTTCTTTGTTTGAGAGTTTCTGTCATAAAACCTGTAACACCACCATCACCAGGGAAGAGAACTGCTCTCCTGAAATACCATCAGAAGCTACTCATTCACAGTCTCCTGGCTAGTTAGCCTCCTGCCAGCTCAGCACAGCATAGCACAGCCAGTGAGGTGTCTTGGAGCAACAGCAGTGACAGCAGTAGCAGAGACACCAGCAGCAGCAGCAGCAGCAGCAGCAGCAGCAGCTGAGCAGTGGAAGAGGCAGTTACCACTCCCTGCTCCTGCCCTTTCCCCTTTGCTTGAACCCTCCCACTTGGCCTGTTGGAGATCTCTGTGAAAAGCCTCTAGTACACAGGCCCAAAAGAGAACTTGCCTTACAAATCTGTTAACCTAAATTCGTTCACCAGAAACTATGAAGGAAGGAGAGAATTGACTCTCAGAAATTGTCCTTTGATCTCCACACCTGTGTTCCCACATTCATATACAAGATAATAATAAATACAATTTTTTACAGAGACAGCTGCAAAAGAACAATGGATGATTAATTATTCCATGCATAGGAGAGAACTGAAGTCATAAAATGTATAAATATAAGCAGTATGGAAGTTGTAAGAGATGGTGAGAAGAAGAGATGGTGGATTGTTTAGTGTGAATTCAGAACTTTAGAGAAAACAATACTTTTTTTTTTTTTTTTTTGAGACAGGGTTTCTCTGTGTAGTCCTGGCTGTCCTGGAACTCACTCTGTAGACCAGGGTGGCCTCGAACTCAGAAATCCACCTGCTTAATTGTTCATTCACCAGTGTTCAATTTGGCAAAATTCTTAGGTGCATTTTATCATAATCTAAAATAAAGTCCCAAAGTACTGTGTTTCCTATGCACAAGTAGGACTGTGTTCAGCAGTCACATCTGGGTATGGGAAAGTTCATTCCTGAGAATAACTGACAATACATGATTCCTAAGACACATGGCACTATACATTATGTGTATTCTTTGATAAATGGAAAAAGAGAAAAACCTCATAGTATTACTCATATATAGAATGTGGATGGGGTTCAGAAGAGACTATAGAAAATTTAATATATTGAATGATATAGGAAAAACATAATTCATGGGTATTAAGTTACAATTAGGTGAAATCAAGAGTCTCTGGGAAATTATTCAGAGTATCATGTAATAAATATAAATATATGCTGTCTTCAAAAATCTTATATATCTCCAGGAAGTAGGAAAAGATGAACTACCCAAGGCAATAAAAATGAATGAAATATAGCACCAGTAAGTGCTATATACATATACACATATATGTACAGTACAAAGAGTAAAAGCCAACACCATGATTACCATGCTTATTAAAAAGATCACTTAAGTTGGCAAAGCCTTTACCTAAAGTTGCTAAGAAAAGTAAAGATGGACTACTAAAATAGTAAGTGGATGAGAAACATGGCAAGCAACTTTATAAAAAGAAAGACTACAAAGTAATAGTAGAAAACGATCTGCCAATATATACACTAGCTAACTCAATGAAATGCACACATTAGTAGAGCTACACAAACACTGAACACTGTTCTAGAAGAAACAAAGGAAGGATAATAGAACCCCAAGACATGGAAATGTAAAACAAGTAATCCCAGAAAGAAACACTAAGAAACTTCAAACTTTTAAAGACACAAGTCTTTCAAAATTTCCTTAAAAAATGTAGATGGCAGTGAACAGTTATAATGAATCAATACATTCTCCAGCTAAATAACCTCCTAATTGGTTCTCCAGTATCAAGTATTTCAGCCCTTGAAATATGTGTGTGTGTGTGTGTGTGTGTGTAATATATATATGAATGGAGAGTGAATTGGGGAGAATGTGGAAGGGGTTGAGGGAAGAGAAATAATGTGATATAATATTTTACTTATTGCTTTATTTTTCTTTATTGAAAATAGATATATTTTCTTACAAACTGTGTCCTTATTGTGGTTTTGTTCTCCCTCTACTTCTCTCAATTTCTTCCCGCTTCCCATCTTATCTGGATTGATCCCTCTTCTGTCTTAAAAAACAAATATACTTCTAAGGGATTATTATATAATACAATAAAGCAAGAACAAACACATAGGATCAATGAAATATAATTGAGAGTTTACAGAAAATAAGTACTATATATACACACAAATATATTAATTTTGTAGACTGATTTTAACAAGGTTTCTATGATCATTCAATTGCAAAAATATTAATTTCTCAAGCCAAGTATAATTTTATTATTATACATCAGTTTCATCTTGAAGATTAGATTAATCATGGGGAATAAAAAAACCCACATTTGCACAGTTATTTGGTACCTTAACGTTCATATCAGCTTATTATTTACAATAATAAATAAATATAACCAACCCAAGTGGCCATCTGAGATATATGAGTCACAGAATATGAAATATGGAATATCATTCTGATACATGAAAAGGATGAAGTATTGGCACTTTTTCAATGTAAACAAACATTGACAATATGTAATTGATGGAATCAGAAGCAGATAAGAAGATGCAACAGTTTTACTTATAGGGTTTTTAGAATATATGATTTGTAGAGATAGAATCATGTTAGCCACTGCTATCAGCTAGACGGAGGGAACTGGGAGTAGCTGCCAATGGCATCACATTCGCATGGGATAATGGTTACATCTGCCCCCACTAGAGCCCACAGATGTACAAATGAGGAAAGGCAGATATTCATGACATGTGAATCATTTCCCAAAGAGACAGAAATGGAGCGTGAGCAAGGATATTCAATTCAGAATGACCATAAAACAAATACATTGCTCAATGAACTGTGGAGGAGATGCAGTGATTTAAGTAACTGTGATACTTCACAAGATACTTCAAATTCTGAGTATTTTGAAGTTAGCACAGTGAAACATTATTTAACAAAAACAAAATATTTTTTGCTCGAGGCTGCATAAATATCTAATTTCCATCATGGTTCCTAATTTTGTAACACATTATATTGGTTGAAAATGTAAATAGAGTTGGGATTCTTTAACTAATTCAATTTAAAGTAAAAGCTTTTGAAATAAAACAGTAAATACCTAGAAATCATTATTGTGGAGTCCTAATCATCATGATTGAAGTATTTCTATCCTTTCTGTTTATCACCATGTTCATTTTGTCTATCTCTTCATTCATGTACATTTTTAACCCTTTTGTATGCTAACTATTGTCATTTTCATCTGCCAACTTTAATATGTGAGTTTAAAAATGATTGAAAGAAAAAATATAAAATATATTTTTAACTTTTTCTTCATTCTTGAGAATTTCCTACATGCATACCATGAAATATGATTTGATATACCTCTGTCTTGCCTCCTGATTCCTTCCATACAATGCCCAACATGTTCCCTTCCCAACTTCGTATCTAGATTTAGAATTCCCCAAATTCACTTAATACTGCTCATATGTACTTGGGTGTGGGGCCATCCATTGGTTCACTGGAATCTTTTTTGTTTGTTTGTTTTTTGTTTGTTTGTTTGTTTGTTTGTTTGTTTTTTTGAGACAGGGTTTCCTTTGTGTAGCCCTGGCTGTCTGGAACTCACTCTGTAGACCAGACTGGCGTTGAACTCAGAAATCCTCCTGCCTCTGCTTCCCTAGTGCTGGGATTAAAGGCAAGTGTCACCACGCCTGGCATGGTTCACTGGAATCTTACCAATGGCAACATCATCCCAAAAACTTCTCAGTAAAATTTAGGACTAGGAGTTTATCTGCTTTATCTATGCTGGAATTTTGGTTGGCTTCAGCTTATTTGATTCATACGCAGGTAATCCCAGCTATCGTGATTTCCTGGGTGGAAAAAACATGTCATGTTCCTTATGGTGGCATTTTTCCGCATCCTTCTCATACTATGACTCTTACATTCTTTCTTTGCTTTGTCATCGGTGGTCTTTGTGCCTTGGTGTGTAAGGGAGAGTGATATGGGTGTTCTGTTTAGGACTGAGTACTCAACAACTTCTCAACACTCCTGCATCTCTCCATCAGCTGATGAGCACTGAAGGAAGATGCTTCTCTGATCATGCTTGAGAGCCATCCAACTCTGCAGGTGTATGTTGAGTGTAATTTTAAAAGGCACACTTGCTCCTTGCCCAGTGCCATGGCCCCTCACAACTTAGCTCCAAGATCACGCCGCCACTGGCTCTACTTCCATCCTGCCTATTGCTCTGACTGGCTTTCCTACGGGGAGAACTTAGGAAAGCAACCATTCCCAACAACCGTTCCTCCTGAGAATGCATGGAGCTACTGCTCTTGTTCCACACACCGACCACCCTGCAGCAGCCTGCTTTCTCCTCCCACCTGAGTCACTATGGATGAAAAACACCACCTTATCCTTCACCCAGCACCCAATGATGAGCTTCTGCTGTCTTGATTGACCCAATCAATAAACAATTAGGGAACTAGATTTTAGTTATCAGCACCTCCACCTACAGGGGTAAATGTAAACATTTAGAAGACAATTTTAAAGCCTGACTATTGAACACACTAACAATATCAGGTTATATCCTTGAACTTGTGACTTCCTCAGCCATAGGCTTTTGACCACAATTGCAGTACCAGGCGCATGAGATTACCTCCTGTGGGGCAGATTTCAAATCCAATCAAAGTGCAGTAAGTTACTTCCAAGAGGACTGAGAAAGGCTAACTGCATGACAAGCTTCAAACCCGCAATTCAGAAAACTAGGCTTAAATTCCTGTTTCCCAGAACTGGGCAAGTCCCTGCAAGTCAGTTACTGGAAAAGCCGACCACAGGCTGCAAGCAGCCAATGAGAAGCTGCTGGGCCAGGAGAAGCTAACCCTACCACCTAACCTGAAGCAGGAACAGTGAGTCAGCAAGAGTTCTCAGGCCTTCCTAGCAACGATTATGGAGTAACTTCAGAGGCCTAGCCAATCCCATAGACCCCTCACACCCTTAGAGTCTGAGCCAACCAATCAAAATAAAGGTCACCTACCCCTCCCTAGAATTTCGCCAATGTGCTTTAAATTGGGCCTGGAAGCTCACCTGGTCATCTCCATCTTGGTAAATGGTAGACCTTCTTTGCTTTTGCATACTATTTGGGGTATCATTCTTCAGTGAATCATGGACTCTTTCACTTCATAAAAGTCATACCACTATTGTTTCAGTGGGCCTTATCTTGGCTGGCAGTTCAGCATTATGGCATGCCGGATGCAGAAGTAGGTAAGACCAAAGTGTCTCCTCTTAGTTATTGGCCCTCATACCAGATTCTAGCTCTAGGAAAGCTAGGTACCAAGGAGAACATTTCTTAGTCTATTTGAAATTGATTTTCTATGTCATACAATCAAAGTGTATAGTGTTTTTAATCAATATGCTCCAACTATGTAGCTTTTATGAGTCACTGAGGGAAAGCCAATTGTCTGTGTGTGTGTGTGTGTGTGTGTGTGTGTGTGTGTGTGTGTGTGTGTGTGTGTTTAAACCTTTGGAGACACCTTGACCAAAGAATCATAGGAAGGTATTCCATGATGTGCTATGGGAGATTTAATTTAATAACTCATATCTTCTGGGATAATATTGCCTATCTATGCAGGGTAAATCCTTTCAAAAACTTTACATTGTATTTGAAATTAGATACCAACTGATAAATTTCAATAATTGTTTCTTAGACTCTTATATTTAGAAACCATTCTACTATCCTTTTCTCTCCAACAACTTACTGCTCCTACTTCATTTTAATCTTTTAGCCTCAAGTATTTTCCCTTATTTTTTCATTTTCAAAGTCTCCTAGTGTTTACTTTTTGGTTTTATCTTGATACAGGGTTTCTCTTTGTAACCCTTGCTATCTGGAAGGGAGCTCTGTAGATCAGGCTGGCTTTCAACTCCGCAATCCACCTTCCTCTGCCTGTGCTACCACACCCAGTTTACTCACTGCTAATTATCATTTTTTTTTCAACTTGTTCATAAGATCATTTGCTTCTATATGGTTTTCTATAACTTGGCTTTAGGTTTACCCTCTCCTACCACCATGATACTTTATATCTGTTTTATTTTTGCCTTCAATCTGCTGTCTTGCATCACTTTGTGTGTCCTTTCCAAAAAAGATCACTTTCTAGTTTCCTTGCTTTAACTAATTCTCAGTTTTAAAAGAACTTCTTTTAGTACTCTGTGTTTGAGAAGTTAAAGGAATCCTGTGGGTTTTCTCAGACAAATCTAATGCAGGGCAAAGGCGGTAAGTACCTTACCAAAATCGTTACATGCCTACTTTATTAATTACAATAAACCATACTAACAGAATGACCTTATGCATCTGCTGATTCTTAGCTACACATGTGACTAAAACATATGAATGAATAAAACATTTTATATTTTCTGGGAATATATACAGACAGTCAAGCAAAGTGGTAGGCATTTTTTTAATGAACAATGAAAAATTTATTTGAGCATCTGTCTGCTTCCAAATAGCCAGATGTTTTTCATTAGGCAGCAAAGCTCTCCACAAATTCAAGTTTAATACCTTTTTCACCCATGGGGAGATTTTAATGTCTTTCTCCTCCTGAATAACCCAAGCCAAATGAGATTCACAGTGACTAGATTGAGTGCCTATCTCCACATAATATTCCTGTGAGTTTTTGATGGAGGAGTCATTGTATCTCTTCTGTATCTGGAATCTCATAAAAGAGTTGGAGAGTTTCTGAAAGGTGTTCTTTTTTATACATAACATATTCTACCCCATCCCACTCTACCCCCCAAAACAAAAACAAACCCCAAAATTCAAAAGAAAACCAACCAACCAAAAAAACAAACAAAAAAACCCTTGGATTGAATTCATAAACACATTCTCTTGTGATATGGTTAAATTATATATGGAAGAACAAAAGAAAAGGTACACCAGAGAGGTACAATTCATTTTAAGAGTATCTTTGTTGTTCTGTGTACATTGTTAGGCCATAATTTTTAGGTCATAAATACCTTGAGTTATGATTTTAAAGTGACCATATTTAGGCACACTGAATCTATTCCCTGAAGACTACACAAGTGTACAATGAAATGGTTAGGGTGAATTTAAAAGTTAGTATCTGAATTATGAGCACTCAAGGGACTAAAACAGGAGCATCATGAGTTGAAAACCAGCCTGGGTTGCAAGGCAGATTCCAGGTCATTCTTGACTTCAAAATGAGATGGACCATCTCCAAAATTGTAGCCTAATCACAGGGTGCTTGCTCTTTATCAAGTTTAACTTACAGCCTTAAAAAGCACAGTGAAGTTGAAAGACTCTAATATTTAAATTTTCTTGTGGCTTTCCATTTAAGTTCTTTCAGTAATAAAAAAATTGTTTTCCAACTGTTAATTTGACCATAAAAAATGAGTTTAGTAACTGGAATTAATTTTTCTCTTAAAGTTTGTCATATGATATGATAATTTTCTCCTGTGTGTTATGAAGCATATGTGCATGAACCCTCGAATTAACATTTAAAAGAAAAACATGGGTGTACAGTGCACTTATAAATTGTGATAATTCTAAGCCATGAAATAATTGTTTCCTCTGAAGAAAAGGATGGAAAATGTTGGAGAAATTTCTAATGTATTTAAATTTTTTACATTAAGACCTAAACTGTACATTTACTTATAGACAAATCTTGTTTATTCTCTACTGAAGAGTTGAGAAAGCTATTGTGCTACTTAAAGGGGAGACATTTTATTTTTTACTCACATGGATCATGAGAGTAATGGAAACACTCAATAAAGTAGCTAAAATCTTGGTCCATAACTTACTTTAAGTTAAAGTTATCATTTCTTTTCTGTAGATGTTTAAAAGTTTAAATTACCATAATGGCCTTTAAGATGAATTATGATCTAACTTACACTGTCAGATAATATGTAGAAAAGGCCAATGGAAAGTCATGGGGGTCATATGCCAACCATGGGAATGCTTTCAGAAGCCCCAGAAACTCATACTGGAATAAAACTCTGTGCATGGCTACCCACCTGCAATTTTCACTAGCTGTCAGTCATCTGAAATGAAACAAATCCCGAGTGAAGGAATAGCTATGCCATTATACCTACCAGAGACACAGGTAAACCATCTTCTTTGGGGAGTATTGAGTATTTGGGACTTCGAGATAAAATAGTATGACTATTGACTCTGCTTAATTTCTTAAGGAGTCCATTTATAAACTGAGTACAAAGCATAAAACAAAGTCAGTGGGTTAGTCAGTATAAAAGAAAACTGCTCTTACTGCAACTGGAGAATCCATGGTTACAGGCAATCCAAAGTGAGTGACTTTCTGAATATTCAACATCTGTCACAGTCTTCAGAGAACATGAAGGCACAGAGATTAGGATTCATTACTATACTAGAAGTAAAGAACATGTGTGATCCCAGAGTCCACAATACCTAACAGTCAGGTCTTGAAAAGGGTTCAGATATGTCTGAAGAGAAACTCTCGAACTTGAAAACTTGCATGAGGTTTGAGAAGAGAATTGCAGTGTTCTGTTATTACAGGAGGAGGAGATGAGATGGAGGAGAGAGAGGAGAGGAAAGAGAGAAAGGAGAAGGAGAAGGGAGGAGGAGGGTAAGGAGGGGAGGAACTGGAAGAGGATAAGGATTAGACTGTAGCCTGGAGATAGCAATCAGTTAAAAGCACTTACCCCTCTTTTAGAAGACTCCAGAACCTATGTTAATTGGTTCACAATTGAATGTAACTCCAGATGTTGGGAATCTGAAGGGTCTGACCTTCAGGCATGCTTAAATCCCTCTCTCTCTCTCTCTGTCTCTCTCTCTCTCTCTCTCACACACACACACACACACACACAAATGAAAATAAAATATAAAAAAGAGAATATTTCAAAATTTGTGCTACACAATTCACACTTGTATCCCTGCAGGCTATTTTCACATATATAATTTTTTCCCAAGATCAGAATATATGTTCTGACTAGAAATATGTGAGAAAATTAAAACTGAAAATAAAATCAATGAAGTTTGTGGATTCTTTCTTCTGCTTTAACAATGTTATCACTTGTGTAATCAGGAATACAGTTTGTTTCTGGTTTATTAAATATGTAAGAATAACAGTAGTCCTGCTTTGAATTTTAACTCATTATGGAGGTCTCACTGTGAATTGCCTTCTCTCATTGTTTTTTTTTTTTTCCTCCTTTAATTTGATGGAATTAAAAGCTATAGAACTAGAAGTATTTTTATTTCATTCAGCTTCATTGGTAAGAACAAACTTGGTCCATCTTCCTGCTGGTCACAACTAACTTATGCATCTTTTTTCTTCCCCTTTCATTTCTGCTACATGTATAATGAGCTTTCCAAAACAAAACATTTACCACTCTCCTCGTCTGATTACAGACTTTTTATTCACCTACCACTTTCAAAAGACAGTGATGAATCCTCATTATACTCGCTGCCAATTACCCTCAGGTTTTGGTCCCTGTGTACCACCACGTCTCTACTACCATGTCCCATTGGCTCTGACTGAAATAATTTCCATAATTCGTATTATTCTCTGTTCAAAGACCTTTAGAGGCAATGACATTAGGTTGGTTGGCTTGAACTCAAGCTTATACTTCAGTCAGTAGAGAAACTCCATTTCTTGTTCTTCAGAAAACAAAGCAAAAGAGAAGAGAGATTCACATTCTGCATCCGTTCACTATGACATTGGAGATGCTAGGTAATTCAATAAGATGACAAGATACTGTAACAGAAAACAAAAACAAGATGCACACGTGTAAGAGAAATAAGTAAGCATTTTTCCTTGTCACTTATAGGCGATAAGCCTATATTAGGAAGAGCACAGAGATATAAAAACCATACACATTAACAAAAAGTTCAGTGAGGTCACTGGATCCATGAAGAATATGTGTAGGCACACATCATATGTGATAGTGCATGAATGACAATTAAACATAATAACTATATAATTAAAGTATTATGCCAAATGACAACTCAAAAAAAAACATCTTTTTGATATCTAGTAAAGATTTGCTCCAGCAAAAATGTAAAACTCCTTGCACTCATACACAGGAAATTTCAATATAATACGTGTTCAAATTAACTAAAATTTAAAGTAAGGAATTTGTTTGGAGGCCAAACATCTATATGAAAGACATTAAAAATATTTTCAAATTTTAAGAGAGTATTCAAGTGTGTATGCATTCAAACAATAAAAATGTAAAGAGGGAGAGAGAGGTGGAAAGAGGGAGATATCATTCTGAACAATTATTCTTGAAGCTTCCTTATCAAAATCTAAACCTTTTTGGAGAGAGGAATAGTGAATATCCAAATATAAATGAAAGACAACTTTCAATATCTGGAGAATACACTGGTATGAAATAAAAGAACATGAAATGTATGTAGCAAAAAGAAGAGAAATAATATACATTCCAAAGATATCAAAAATATAATTAACCATAATGAACATAAAAAATTAAAATTATATGTTTAGTTTAGCTTCAATTTGGTAAGGTAGTACATTCTAGAATGTTCCATTTATTAAAGATATATCCAGGTTACCTTTATGACACAGTTTCAAATTAAACTGTTCAAGGTAAATGTGTTGTGGATGACCCTGGTGCTGTTTGTATTTTGATGTTAATTCTCTTTTCCCAGGAGGGGTTGTCTGGAATGAGGAATGACTCACATACTCAGGTGTCTTTTTGTGAACTTTCCCCTAATGAATAAAGAAACCAATCACTGGGTGGGTAGGCGGAACTTCTGGGTTGGACAGAGGAAGAAAGGAGAGATAGGGGCTTTTGGACAGGGACAGGGAAGAGACAAGATGTAGCTGCAGCTTTGAGTCAAAGAGTCTTCACAAGATGAGAATAGGCCGGCCATTGCTTTCCAGTGCCTGGCCAACAATAGTGTGGATTCATTTTTATTATTTCCCGAAACACAAATATGCAACAGAAATTAAATAAAACAACATAAAACAAGAGACCCCTAATTTCTTGGTATGTGTTTTCTTTCTTTCTTTCTCTCTCTCTCTCTTTCTTTCTTTCTTTCTTTCTTTCTTTCTTTCTTTCTTTCTTTCTTTCTTTCTCTCTCTCTCTCTCTCTCTCTCTCTCTCTCTCTCTCTCTCTCTCTCTCTCTCTTCATTCGTTTTATTTTTTATAGTCCAGTTGTTATCCCCTTCCTGGTCTGCCCTCTGACGACAGTTCCTTATCCCATTCCTCCTTCCTGCTGTCTACAGGAGGATGCCTCCAACTCCCACCCCCTCCAGGCCTCCCAACTCCCTGGGGCCTCAAGTCTCTTGAGACACTGAGCCACCAACCAAGCAGCAGACACTACTTGGTATGAGGCTCCTGACACATATAGAGCAGAGATGTATACTTTATTAAGACCTAGGTAACTGTTGCCTGGTGAGTCAACCATTTTATGCTGCTATTGTTATAAGGAAACTGTCTCATGTATCTGTTACTAGGAACTTCTTCACACCTGAGTCAACCATGAACCAAAATTCTGTTATGTTCTATGCTTTGGTGTTCTTGGAAACCAATCACAACGGAGGTCATTTAGAACTGCTTCATATAGTTAGCCACTATGAGCTTGGACCTGATACCTGCTTGGGAATTGACATCCTACTTGGCAGAAAAAGACATATGGGTAACTGACACCCTGTTTGGCAAGTTAAGACATGACTGCTAGACAAACCAAGCTGCCCTGCCATGAATAACCGATCCCACGGGAACAGAATAAATGTACAAAAAAGACATATTCTTAAGGAAGTCCACATCTCTAAATCATGATTGGTGGAATAACTTGGCACAGATGTTTGTGGATTTCAGGATTAAAAGCTCTGTAGGATTATGGTTCAGGGTCGCAGTTTCAGGTCTTGAGTCTGGTCTGTATCCCTGATCAATCAATCCTTGGGATAATGTTCAATAAACTATCCCTGTCTGAGATCAATGTCCCTCTGGTGTGTGGGGAAACTCCTGGACCCCAAAAGTTTGCTAAAGTTCAATGTCAGAGCAATAAAAAACATGTTTCAAATAAAATGCATACAAAGCTCATAGTACTTTTAAAGCTGATAGCTTGAAACAAAATAAAATATAACTAATTTAATGGGTATACAATTGCCTACATGCTACAGCATAATACCACTTGTCTTAGTGAAGGTTACTATTACTGTGATAAGGCACCATGACCAAAACTACCTGGGAAAGAAAGGGATCATTTCTTTCACAGCTGCATATAACAATTCATTATCAAAAGCAGTGAGGGCACGAAGTCAATCAGGGAAAGATCCTGGAGTCTGGAGCTAATTCAGAGACCATGAAGGAGTCCTGTTTATTGGCTTGCTCCTCAAGGCTTGCTTAACTTGCTTTCTTATAGAAGTCAGGACTCCCAGAAAAGGAATGGCATCCACCACAGGTTGTGACCTCCCATAGTAATCACTAATTAAGAAAACCCACTACAGGCTTGCCTATAGCCAGATCTTTTGCAGGCATTGTGGTGGTTTGAATATTCTTGGCCCAAGAAGTGACACTATTAGGAGGTGTAGTCTTGTTGGAGGAAGTGTGTCACTTTAGGGATGGGTTTTGAAACCCTCCTCCTAGCCACATGGGAGCCAATCTTCTTCTGTTTGCCTTCGGAACAAGATGTAGAACTCTCAGCTCCTCCAGCATTATGCCTACCTAGATGCTGCCATGATTCCTGCTATGATGATAATACATTGAACCTCTAAAACTTTAAGCTAACCCCACTTAAATATTTGCCTTTATAAAAGTTGTCTTGGTCATGATGTCCCTTCACAGCAATGGAAGCCCTAATTAGAATAGTCATTTTCTCAACTGAGGCTCTCTCCTCTCTGATGACTTTAGCTTATATCAAGTAGGCATAAAACTAGCTAGTACGCCACACTAAGTAAAATAAGCCAGTCACAAAGGCAACATATTATATATGTTCTTTTTATGAAAATGTCCAGAGTTGGAAAATATGTAGAAATAGAATTGATGATTACCTACAGAAGAGCAAGCATAATGGTGTTGAGGGAGAAAATTGAATTAAAAATAGCTTGTAAGGTGTCTCTCTGGGATGATCAAAATGTTGTAAAGTGAGATAGTGGTTATGTTTTTACAGGTGTATGAATTCATTAAAACATTTAATTTTGTGCACCAAGTAAAGGAAATTGTAATATTTAAATGGAATCTTATCAAAGTGGAAAAAAAAAAAACAAGTCAACTAGCTCCATGTGGCTGATATTTTGCTCAATGTATGCCTATTTTTACATGAGATTCCTAGAAGAGAATATAAAGATATGGATTAGTGTTTCATGTTTTTCTGGTTCTACCCAATCAGCTTGTGTTTTGAATATTTGGAACTCTTTAATCTAATAATAAACTAATTATGTGTGGAGTATAAATTTAAAAAAATTAGAAACTGTGAATACTTCTTAAGCACTATGCCATAAATAATTTTTCATATGTTAATTTGATCACAATGTGGATAAAAGTGCCATATATTTATGATATACAAATTTTATTTACATATACAGTAGATAAGGTTATATTAAAATACAGAAAGATATACATGAATGTTTTAACATGGCTGATGTAAATATGTGCTTCAAGTGTACATATATTTATGTTAATCATTTGAAAATGAGAAATGTTTTCATCCTATTTTTAGACACTGACATTATCATAATTTAGATGTACACTACATACACATTTTATCAGGAGCAACAGCAATTCATTTTTGAACTTCCTAGTCCTCATGGTGGTTATTTCTATATTGAAAATATAGTTTTTAAATGTTTTAAATCTAATATACATCTTTAGTTAATTTTCAACTAATAATAAAGTATATAAATTATTACTTTTTACTGTTTATTTTCAATAGCATACAAGTACATTATTTCATCATGGTATCTGTTTTGTTGTTTCTTTCCCCTATTCTTTCTCATCCCCTTTTCCCAATTTCATGTTGTTTCCCTTTTCATGTTGCTTGTGTCCTTTTGCTCTTCTCCCACCACCACTATTTCGGTGGCTTGATTGTACATGGCCCAGGGTGGCATTATTAAGAGGGGTTATCTTGTTTCAGTAGGTGTGGCATTGTTAGAAGAAGTGTGTTACTGTTGGAGTGGGCAATGAGACTCTCCTCCTAACCACACAGGAACCAGTCTTCTCCTAGAGGCCTTCAGATGAAGATGTAGAACTCTCAGCTTCTGAACCATGCATGCTGGGAAGCTGCCATATTCCTTCCATGATGATACTGGATTAAACTCTTGAATCTGTAAGTCAGCCCAATGTAAATGTTGTCCCTATAAGACTTGCCTTGGTCATGGTGTCTGTTCACAGCAGGAAAACCCTAACTAAGACCAACTCCTTTCCTAAATACCCTGCAGCTGTGGGTTCAGGCTAGAAAATGAGATAGAAGGACATAAGAGGAAAGAAATAACATTTAAAAAGGAAGCACAATGTCTTCAATTTAGTTTGTATTGACGTGAAAAACACCATTACCAAAAAACCCACCATGACCACTTTCCTTGGGGAGGGAAGTGTTTACTTCAGTTTGCATCTCTCTGAACAAGCAACATATCCTACCTCCGAGGGTAGAAACTTAGGAGAGAGTTTGGCAAAACAATGCCGAATAACACCTAAAACACTGGAAGGTGGCATTCCAGACTTTAAAAAATGTTATAGATCTGTAGTAATAAAAAAAATATGGTACTGGCACAAAAAACAAACATGTAGACCAATAAATAGAAGAACCACTCAAAGATGAGTGTTTTTTTTAATTTTTAATAATTTTATTACATATTTTCCTCAATTACATTTCCAATGCTATCCCAAAAGTCCCCCGTAGCGCCCCTACTTCCCTACCCACCCATTCCCATTCTTTTGGCCCTGGCATTCCCCTATATTCGGGCATATAAAGTTTGCAAGTCCAATGGGGCTCTCTTTCCAGTGATGGCCAACTAGGCCATCTTTCAATACATATGCAGCTAGAGACAAGAGCTCTGGGGTACAGGTTAGTTCATCATGTTGTTCCAACTATGGAGTTGCAGATCCCTTTAGCTCCTTGGGTACTTTCTCTAGCTTCTCCATTGGGAGCCCTGTGATACATCCAATAGCTGACTGTGAGCATCCACTCCTGTGTATGCTAGGCCCCGGCATCTTTTCACAAGAGACAGCTATATTTGGGTCCTTTCAGCAAAATCTTGCTAGTGTATGCAATGGTGTCAGCGTTTAGAAGCTGATTATAGGATGGATCCCTGGATACAGCAGTCTCTAGATGGTCCATCCTTTCATCACAGCTCCAAACTTTGTCTCTGTAACTCCTTCCATGGGTGTTTTGTTCCCAATTCTAAGAAGGGGCACAGTGTCCACACTTTGGTCTTCATTCTTCATGAGTTTCATGCGTTTAGCAAATTGTATCTTATATCTTGGGTATCCTAAGTTTTGGGCTAATATCCACTTATCAGTGAATACATATTGTGTGAGTTCCTTTGTGATTGTGTTACTTCACTCAAGATGATGCCCTCCAGGTCCATCCATTTGGCTAGGAATTTCATAAATTCATTCTTTTTAATAGCTGAGTAGTACTCCATTGTGTAATTGTACCATAATTTCTGTATCCATTCCTCTGTTGAGGGGTATCTGGGTTCTTTCCAGCTTCTGGCTATTATAAATAAGGCTGCTATGAACATAGTGGAGCATGTGTCCTTCTTACCGGTTGGGACATCTTCTGGATATATGCCCAGGAGAGGTATTGCTGGATCCTCCGGTAGTACTATGTCCAATTTTCTGAGGAACTGCCAGACTGATTTCCAGAGTGGTTGTACAAGCTTGCAATCCCACCAACAATGGAGGAGTGTTCCTCTTTCTCCAAATCCTCGCCAGCATCTGCTGTCACCTGAATTTTTGATCTTAGCCATTCTGACTGGTGTGAGGTGGAATCTCAGGGTTGTTTTGATTTGCATTTCCCTAATGATTAAGGATGTTGAACATTTTTTCAGGTGCTTCTCTGCCATTCGGTATTCCTCAGGTGAGAATTCTTTGTTCAGTTCTAAGCCCCATTTTTTAATGAGTTTATTTGACTTTCTGGAGTCCACCTTCTTGAGTTCTTTATATATATTGGATATTAGTCCCTTATCTGATTTAGGATAGGTAAAGATCCTTTCCCAATCTGTTGGTGGTTTTTTTGTCTTATTGATGGTGTCTTTTGCCTTTCAGAAGCTTTGCAGTTTCATGAGGTCCCACTTGTCAATTCTTGTTCTTACAGCACAAGCCATTGCTGTTCTATTCAAGAATTTTTCCCCTGTGCCCATATCTTCAAGGCTTTTCCCCACTTTCTCCTCTATAAGTTTCAGTGTCTCTGGTTTTATGTGAAGTTCCTTGATCCACTTAGACTTGACCTTAATACAAGGAGATAGGAATGGATCGATTCCTATTCTTCTACATGTTAACAACCAGTTGTGCCAGCACCATTTGTTGAAAATGCTGTCTTTCTTCCACTGGATGTTTTTTAACTCCCTTGTCGAAGATCAAGTGACCATAGGTGTGTGGGTTCATTTCTGGGTCTTCAATTCTATTCCATTGGTCTATTTGTCTGTCACTATACCAGTAACACTCAGTTTTTATCACAATTGCTGTAGTAAAGCTTTAGGTCCGGCATGGTGATTCCACCAGAGGTTCTTTTATCCTTGAGAAGAGTTTTTGCTATCCTAGGTTTTTTGTTATTCCAGATGAATTTGCAGATTACACTTTCTAAATCGTTGAAGAATTTATTTGGAATTTTGATGGGGATTGCATTGAATCTGTAGATTGCTTTTGGCAAGATAGCCATTTTTACAATGTTGATCCTGCCAATCCATGAGCATGGGAGATCTTTCCATCTTCTGAGATCTTCTATAATTTCTTTCTTCAGAGACTTGAAGTTTTTATTATACAGATCTTTCACTTCCTTAGTTAGAGTCACGCCAAGATATTTTATATTATTTGTGACTATTGAGAAGGGTGTTGTTTCCCTAATTTCTTTCTCAGCCTGTTTATTCTTTGTGTAGAGAAAGGCCACTGATTTGTTTGAGTTATTTTTATATCCAGCTACTTCACCGAAGCTGTTTATCAGGTTTAGGAGTTCCTTAGTGGAATTTTTAGGGTCACTTATGTATACTATCATATCATCTGCAAAAAGTGATATTTTGACTTCATCTTTTCCAATTTGTATCCCTTTGATCTCCTTTTGTTGTCGAATTGCTCTGGATAGGACTTCAAGTACAATGTTGAATAGGTATGGAGAAAGTGGGCAGCCTTGTCTAGTCCCTGATTTTAGAGGGATTGCTTCAAGCTTCTCACCATTTACTTTGATGTTGGCTACTGGTTTGCTGTAGATTGCTTTTATCATGTTTAGGTATGGGCCTTGAATTCCTGATCTTTCCAAGACTTTTATCATGAATGGGTGTTGGATCTTGTCAAATGCTTTTTCCGCATCTAACGAGATGACCATGTGGTTTTTGTCTTTGAGTTTGTTTATATACTGGATTACATTGATGGATTTCTGTATATTGAACCATCCCTGCATCCCTGGGATGAAACCTACTTGGTCAGGATGGATGATTGTTTTGATGTGTTCTTGGATTCGGTTAGCAAGAACTTTATTGAGGATTTTTGCATCAATATTCATAAGGGATTTTGGTCTGAAGTTTACTATCTTTGTTGGGTCTTTTTGTGGTTTAGGTATCAGAGTAATTGTGGCTTCATAGAGTGAGTTGGGTAGAGTACCTTCTGTTTCTATTTTGTGGAATAGTTTGTGAAGAACTGGGATTAGATCTTCTTTGAAGGTCTGATAGAACTCTGCACTAAACCCATCTGGTCCTGGGCTTTTTTTGGTTGGGAGACTATTAATGACTGCTTCTATTTCTTTGGGGGATATAGGGCTGTTTAGATCTTTAACCTGATCTTGATTCAACTTTGGTACCTGGTATCTGTCTAGGAACTTCTCCATTTCATCCAGGTTCTCCAGTTTTGTTGAGTACAGCCTTTGGTAGAAGGATCTGATGGTGTTTTGGATGTCTTCAGGATCTGTTGTTATGTCTCCTTTTTCATTTCTGATTTTGTTAATTAGGATGCTTTCCCTCTGCCCTCTAGTGAGTCTGGCTAAGGGTTTATCTATTTTGTTGATTTTCTCAAAGAACCAGCTCCTTGTTTGGTTGATTCTTTGAATAGTTCTTCTTGTTTCCACTTGGTTGATTTCACCCCTGAGTTTGATTATTTCCTGCTGTCTACTCCTCTTGGGTGAATTTGCTTCCTTATGTTCTAGTGCTTTTAGGTGTGTTGTCAAGCTGCTAATGTGTGCTCTCTCTAGTTTCTTTTTGGAGGCACTCAGAGCTATGAGTTTTCCTCTTAGAAATGCTTTCGTTGCGTCCCATAAGTTTGGGTATGTTGTGGCTTCATTTTCATTGAACTCTAAAGAGTCCTTAATTTCTTTCATTCCTTCCTTGACCAAGGTATCATTGAGAAGAGTGTTGTTCAGTTTCCACGTGAAGGTTGGCTTTCTATTATTTATTTTGTTATTGAAGATCAGCCTTAATCCATGGTGATCTGATAGGATGCATGGGACAATTTCAATATTTTTGTATCTGTTAAGTCCTGTTTTGTGACCAATTATGTGGTCAATTTTGGAGAAGGTACCATGAGGTGCTGAGAAGAAGGTATATTCTTTTGTTTTAGGATAGAATGTTCTGTAGATATTTGTCAGATCCATTTGATTCATAACTTCTGTTACTTTCACTGTGTCCCTGTTTAGTTTCTGTTTCCATGATCTGTCCATTGGTGAAAGTGGTGTGTTGAAGTCTCCCACTATTATTGTATGAGGTGCAATGTGTGCTTTGAGATTTACTAAAGTTTCTTTAATGAATGTGGCTGCCTTTGTATTTGGAGCATAGATATTCAGGATTGATAGTTCCTCTTGGAGGATTTTACCTTTGATGAGTATGAAATGCCCCTCCCTGTCTTTTTTGATGACTTTGGGTTGGAAGTCAATCTTATCAGATATTAGAATGGCTACTCCAGCTTGTTTCTTCATACCATTTGCTTGGAAAATTGTTTTCCAGCCTTTCATTCTGAGGTAGTGTCTATCTTTTTCTCTGAGATGAGTGTCCTGTAAGCAGCAAAATGTTGGGTCTTGTTTGTGTAGCCAGTTTGTTAGTCTATGTCTTTTTATTGGGGAGTTGAGTCCATTGATATTAAGAGATATTAAGGAAAAGTAATTGTTGTTTCCTGTTATTTTTGTTGTTAAAGTTGGCATTCTGTTCTTGTGGCTGTCTTCTTTTAGGTTCGTTGAGGGATTACCTTCTTGTTGTTTCTAGGGCGTGGTTCCCGTCCTTGTATTCGTTTTTTCCTGTTATTATCCTTTGAAGGGCTGGATTCGTGGAGAGATAATGTGTGAATTTGGTTTTGTCGTGGAATACTTTGGTTTCTCCATCTATGTTAATTGAGAGTTTGGCTGGGTATAGTAGCCTGGGCTGGAATTTGTGTTCTTTTAGTGTCTGTATAACATCTGTCCAGGATCTTTTGGCTTTCATAGTCTCTGGTGAAAAATCTGGTGTAATTCTGATAGGCTTGCCTTTATATGTTACTTGGCCTTTTTCTCTTACTGCTTTTAGTATTCTATCTTTATTTAGTGCATTTGTTGTTCTGATTATTATGTGTCGGGAGGTATTTCTTTTCTGGTCCAGTCTATTTGGAGTTCTGTAGGCTTCTTGTATGTTCATGGGCATCTCTTTCTTTAGATTTGGGAAGTTTTCTTCTATAATTTTGTTGAAGATGTTTGCTGGTCCTTTGAGTTGAAAATCTTCATTCTCATCCACTCCTATTATCCGTAGGTTTGGTCTTCTCATTGTGTCCTGTATTTCTTGGATGTTTTGAGTTAGGATCTTTTTGTGTTTTACATTTTCCTTGATTGTTTTGCCGATGTTCTTTATGGAATCTTCTGCACCTGAGATTCTCTCTTCCATCTCTTGTATTCTGTTGCTGATGCTCGTATCTATGGTTCCAGATTTCTTTCCTAGGTTTTCTATCTCCAGTGTTGCCTCATTTTGGGTTTTCTTTATTGTGTCTACTTCCCTTTTTAGGTCTAGTATGGTTTTGTTCATTTCCATCATCTGTTTGGATGTGTTTTCCTGTTTTTCTGTAAGGACTTCTACCTGTTTGATTGTGTTATCCTGTTTTTTTTTTAAGGACTTCTACCTGTTTGATTGTGTTATCCTGTTTTTCTTTAAGGACTTGTAACTCTTTAGCCATGTTCTCCTGTAATTCTTTAAGTGAGTTATTAAAGTCCTTCTTGATGTCCTCTACCATCATCATGAGATATGCTTTTAGATCCATGTCTAGCTTTTCCGGTGTGTTGGGGTGCCCTGGACTGGGCGAAGTGGGAGTGCTGGGTTCTGATGATGGTGAGTGGTCTTGGTTTCTGTTAGTAAGATTATTACGTTTACCTTTTGCCATCTGTTAATTTCTGGGGTTAGTTGTTATCTTTGTCACTGTTTAAAGATTGGAGCAGACTCTGTGTTCCACTCCCCCGAAGTCTCAAAATCCTGTGGCGGGTGTCCTGGGTTGCTGGCGGATGTCTGCTGATCCTGTGCTCTAGCTACCCTGGTGCTGGACAGGCCGGAAGAGGCCTGTGGCCCTACTCAGACTGGTTTTCTGCTTCCCTATCTAATGCAGTCTCAGGTCCCGTGCGCAATTGGATTGGAGCAGAAGCTGTGTTCCACTCACCAGAAGTCTTAAGATCCTGTGGCGGGTGTTGTGAGTAGCTGGCGAGTGTCAACAGACCCTGCGCCCTAGCTACCCTGGTGCTGGTCTGACCGGAAGAGGCTTGTGGCCCTACTCAGGCCGGATTTCTGCCTCCCCAACCAAAGCAGTCTCAGGTCCGGCGTGATTGGACTGGAGCAGAAGCTGTGTTCCACTCACCAGAAGTCTTAAGATCCTGTGGCAGGTGTTGTGGGTAGTTGGCGAGTGTCAGCCAACCCTGCGCCCTAGCTACCCTGGTGCTGTTCTGACCGGAAGAGGCTTGTCAAGATGAGTGTTTTTAACCACAGCTGTCTGATACTTGACAAAGAGGCAAAATGCGTACATTGGGGAAAAGATTTTCAAAGCAAACAATGCTGGGAAAACTGGATGTCTACATGCAGAAAAATGAAATTACACCCACCATCTTTGCCTCAATTAATTCCCTTCATGAGTTCTCTATCACCTTCACAAAAATTAGATGCCAGTGGATCAAATACTCCAATTTGAAACTTGAAATACTAAAACAGCTAGAAGTAAGCATAGGCAGTGACCTCTCTATACTGTGTATTCAACCCAAGACCTTTCTGTAATAGGCTACGTGTTGTGCCAGTGGACTATATGCCTATGTCCTTTGATTTTATTAATGTAAAGTGCTTTCATTAACATTATAAATAATGTTATAACCTTAGTTGTATTGGCCCATCAGCATCAATGTCTTTCTCTTAATGATGTAATTACTATCATAAATTGATATGTGCTGCTACTACATTTTGACATTGAAATTAAAACCAAGAAAAATAACTTAATATTTAAGAACATCCTTATTCTCTCAAGAAGTATAGTTTTAAGAAAATAAACTGGCTAGCCTAACTGTATAGAACCTTACTGCATTTTGTATCTGGTTAATTTTAGTGTATGATACTTTTTTATTTGCAGCCCTTTCAATAATAAAGTTTAAAATAAATTTTAAAAATTATTAAATATAGGAAAAATATTTTACATTTTTATAAGCTATTGTCCAATACCCTGGTCTCCAATACAGCAGTAAATATTACTTGTGGTTTCTTTTCCTTTAGTTTAAACTAGTAAATTTTAAAGGTGAAAAATAAATAATAAAAGATGTATGAGGTCTGAAGGTCTTTGTAATTACAGATAAGCTCCAGGGAAAATGGGGATGTTAAACACATAGGGCTGTCTGAGAGAGAGAGATGTATAACCTGTTTTCTGTCCAGAAGCTTAGGAGTGGAGGTGGTTAATAGCTTGGTTACCTCTGTGTGTGCTATCTGCATGTACAGGTCACACCCATCTCCATCTAGAGTCTTATCATCAGTTCCTTTATCTCAATTTATATCACCACCAGATTCTTATCATAAATGTTGCTTATCTTGATACTGCTTTGTCAGTTAATCTATAAAACCTATCTTTATAAAGTTGGCCCTGGCACTTTACAAAAGTTTCAATGTAATCATGTCTTCAGCTTTGTCATGCACTTGGAATTGAGTTAATTTTCACGAAGAACCTTTTTTCAAAATGTGCTATGCTTAAATATGCCTAAAATAAGCGACGAGTGTCAGACTATGTTTGAGCCAGCACCTGCTACTTAATTTTGTTTAACCAGACTTCCTTCTTGTGTCTCTCAGATACACAGTATGTTCCCTGTGATCTTTGCAGAAATATGTACCCCACACATACTCAAAAGATATCTGTATGATGCTGTACTATTTATAATACATGAAATATTTCATTGAAATTGCAAAAGATTTGGGCTCTACTAGACAAAAACATGTGGAGAAAAATGCCAGCTATAGAATAATATCTATTCCTAGGAGACAAAGAAAAAAATTCAGGCTAAAGTAATTTATCATAACCTTTTAAAACTACAAATACAAAAATTAAATAATAAGTATGATTGGCATACATTAAAATTGCTACATATATTTTTATGAAACAAAATAAACTCATAAACTCCAGAAAAAAAAACCTTCGAATGAAAGTGTTAATGCTTATTTCAGAAATCTTGTTTTCAAGTTAACAGCATTAGAGAACATCAAGATCTACATTCTTCAAATGCAATCACACTTTTGTAAACTTAAATTATTGATAAGTTACTCCCTGCCAATGAAATGAGACAATTCAAGCCAAATTAAATTATATAAAGGCAGGTTTACTGGGACACTGCTCTTGAGATACTATGCTTAAATATGCCTAAAATTCAGTGGTTGCAAGAAATGAAGCCAGGGAAGTTGTCATTGGCAGGGAAAAATAGTGGAGGGAGAAAAGAAAAAGAGAAAGAGCCTGTGCATGATGGGAAAGAAAAATGCAGCGAGGGAGAGAGAAGGAGGGGGAGACCAAAATGTCTGGATTATACAGGGAAGAGTTTCTTGGGGAGGGAAATCCTAGCCCCTTGGCTGCAAAGTTCAGGAGAGAGGGCAGGGGTATGCCAGAAATGCCCTGTAACCTGTAGGAACTGAGGGATGCTGGGATAACATGGAGGCCAGGTCTGATTTATTAAGTAAAATACGAACCTGAACATTTTGTCCTGGGTATGAATCCCAACAATTATTTATCAGTTATATATAATAGTGTGAATAAAAACAAAAAAGTAAATATTTAATTAAAAGTTGAAGAATTGACTACAAGATGCTCTGTCTTTCCAAGCAATGTTTTGTATAGAAAATTAAGGGCATATATATTAATGATTAATCATACAATATTTTCCATTTGTATTGAAAATATACTATACAATGGTAATTTCACTTAACATTCAGCTTAAAAATAGAACAAATGAGTGGATAAATTCATAAATAGATACATAGATTAGTAAATAAACAGATAATAGGTAGTTTGGCCCAGCAACTTAGATTACCCAAGATACAATTTGCAAAACACAAGAAAAATCCAGAAGAAGGAAGATGAACGTGTGGATACTTCATTCCTCCTTAGAATAGGGAACAAAATACCCATGGAAGGAGTTGCAGAGACAAAGTTTGGAGCTAAGATGAAAGGATGGACCATCCAGAGACTACCCCACCCAGGGATCCATCCCGTAATCAGCCACCAAACCCAGACACTATTGCATATGCCAGCAAGATTTTGCTGAAAGGACCCTGATATAGCTGTCTCTTGTGAGGCTATGCCAGTGCCTGGCAAATACAGAAGTGGATGCTCACAGTCATCTATAGGATGGAACACAGGGCCCCCAATGGAGGAGCTAGAGAAAGTACCCATGGAGCTGAAGGGGTCTGCAACCCTATCGGTGGAACAACAATATGAACTAACCAGTATCCCCAGAGCTTGTGTCTCTAGCTGCATATGTAGCAGAAGATGGCCTAGTCGGCCATCATTGGGAAGAGAGGCCCCTTGGTCCTGCAAACTTTATATGCCCCAGTACAGGGAAGTGCCAGGGCCAAGAAGAGAGATTGGGTGGGTAGAGGAGCAAGGCGGGGGGGAGGGTATAGGGAACTTTCGGGTTAGGATTTGAAATGTAAATAAAGAAAATATCTTTAATAAAAAAGAAAGAAAGAAATGTAAGCCAAATAAACTCTTCCCCCCCACCCCCCAATGTGGCATGATCATCAATGAGCTCCTAAAATCCCCTTCTGCTGGATAGTAGCCTTTATTGTTTTGGCACCTCTGGAGGCACCCTTGCCAACTAATAGGAGGATATCTGACACTTGGCACTAAAATATTGGTTTGAAAACCTATAGTTTTGGAGAACAGTATTGTCCACTCTATGTAGCGTACTTGCATTCAAACTCAAAATTTTCTTTGTTAAATAGTATTTTAATTAGCATATAAATTACTAGGGGTCTCTATTCATTTTCATTCATCCTTAGCTTTCTTTGAGATTGCTTTTCTCTTATTACTGCTTGCAGCTCACTTCTATTAAAATATTCTAGTTTTAGTTTTCACCCCATCTACTTCCATATGATAAATATACAACCCACCTCATCCCCTCCCCCACCTTTTAAGACCTGCACTTGTGCATGTTTATGCATGCATGTGTGAGTGCTCATACCACACATACACACACACACACACACACACACACACACACACACACACACACACTCACCCTACATAGTTCCTTTCTGGCTTCCTGGATTCACTTCAACTTAAACATGAATATCTGATATCTGGCAATTCTAAGATAGGGTCTTTCAGGGTCTACCCTGAGACACAAAATATGCTGAATGTTTTCCTTGTCCTAGATTACCCCAAACTGCGTGGCAATTTCTAGTTTCATCTACTTTATTGAGCAGCTGTCAAGCTCTGGAATGAAGCATGGAGGCAAACATTAAAAAGATACTTTTCAAAGCACTGCTGCAAATCGAACAGTAGCTTTATGCTTGATACTTAGAGTACTGATTACTTATCTGGAAAGGTACAGATAGCTGCTAAAAGATTCATCCTTTCCCACCACTTCCCACATCTTCATCTGCCAAATGGCATCTGGGAAATGGACTTTTGATGAAATTTTCTAGTATTATCATGTTTCCCTAGATTCTAGCAATAACTGATAACTTAAGATGTGGGCTGGAGGTAGAACCCAATGGTACAACATATGTCTGTCATGTGTGAACTCCTATCTTTCCTGTCAAATATGTTCAGCACCTATATGCCCACTTCTCATTTTCCCCTCTGTCAGACGTTGTTGTTAAGAAATACAGTTTTGTTCGAGCAGTAATTGACTCATTGGAATGTTCCTGTGCCTAGACTCATTGCCCCAGTAACCTTAATAAATGTTTGTTATCATCTTGTACCTCTTTCTTTGTATTTCCTTTGCCTATTTCTCTAAAAAACCAATCTGAAGTTGACTATGAGGTTACACTTCAAACAATGCCTTCTCATTGATAAGTAATTGTTCTATTAGATATAGATTAAGTCTTGTGGTACAAAGTCCTTGCTTACTAGGTTTGGGTCATGAAACACCTTTGCAAAAAAGTTTATTTTGCTTTATTTGGTGTAACTTTGTGATCCACTGAAAATATTCCTTTCAAGCAATGTTCAAAACTCCATGTTTGATTTCTTGCCATGCTAAAAATGCATAAACAAGTAAAAAAATAAGCATGGAACATTTTTATAAAACTTTAAAATTAGCTAAAGGGTAGAAATCAAGAAGCCAATAAATGGAAAGGTGCGGTGTCTTTTTGAATGGAAAAAATTAATAATATTACAAAATTAGTGCTTTTACATTAACTAGCATAACTATAATAACATATATGCTATAATATAGAATAATATGTGATTCATATACTGTCAAACAAAAATGGGTCTTGATTTTTTTCACTTAATTGAGTAAATTACAATACACTATACAGACATAAATATAAAAGAAAGGTTAGGCATCACAATGTATGAAGCAAAAAATAATATTATTAATTTGTTCATAAGGGATTAACCCATGAAAGGAACCATGCTTTTATAAAATTTATATGAGTAAGGAAAAAAACCCAAGTTTTAAAAGAGACACCTGATCATATAGTTTGCAAGACAGTCTATAGCAATGGGATAGTTACCCTGAACAATCCACTCTCAGCAGGTGTAAACAAGTATTAGTATTCTCAGAGGAAATCAAAGTCTGTGTCTTTTAATAATGAATATGGATTTCATTTTGTAAACCAATGGAACATTGGAAATGATTCTCATATTTTACTTCTTTAACAATGACAAACTAAACTTATTCTTAAAAAATTGGTAAGATTTGCTTAAACATAGGTAGCTTTTAACATTTTGTGGCTATTTTAAAATTGCATTGATTTATTGCCTGTCTTTATGTGGTATGTGTGTGTGTGTGTGTGTGTGAGTGTGTGTATGTGTGTGCGTGTGTGTGCATGCAGGTGCATATGCATATGTGCTCACACTAGTGTTTGGAAATGAGAGGTCAGTTTCCTGGAATAGGTTCTTTTCTTCTACCATATGGATCCTAGGTATCAAACTCAGGTTGTCAGCCTTGTCATCAATAACTTTTATCCATTGAGCCATATCTCCAGGCATCTTTTTGATTCTTTTAAGTTAATCTTAAAACCTACGGCCTTATCATTTTATAATCTTTACCCAACTATGCATATAGTACTGACGATCCCTAGTCACAGTCTGTCATGATTTTACAGTCACTTTAGTGATATTTGACTCTAATCTTTAATGATCTTAGATATGTGTAACCTGGAGGATGACTTACTTGGGTTTTATGTTTAAAGGGTTCGTTTTTCATTTCTGTCATTATTAGTAGTATATACTTAAATTTATCAAGCCCTACTAACAAATGCATCATTTAAAAGTAAAACAGGTCTTGTTCAGTATATACCTTAAAACACCTGATGTCACTCTGTATATATCATATGCCTCTTTTTTTGTAGTTATTTTTTTTAGTGGGCTGGAGATTTTATGATCTATATTGTTGAATGCATGTTTTTCATTCTGGCCCAAGATCCTAGAATTACGACTCTGAGACTCAAAATATATTTACAAATACCTAGTCCGTAAGCTTTGGCTTGTTCTCTGACTAGCTCATATCCCATTAATTCTAATCTAAGTTCTGCCACATGGTTGGTTACTTCTGCTCAGCTCCCATGCTTCTGATCTCCTCCATGTTCCCTGGAAAATTCCTCACCCTTCTCTTTTCCCAGAATTCAGTCTCCCTACTGGATGTTCCACCTTCTAGTCTACCCTTTCCTATAGTCATTGGTTTTTTTTGTTTTTTTTTTTATTGATAAGTGATGTATCCATACAATACACAAAATATTCTCTCTATACTGTATTTTTTATTAAAATCTTTGAAAATATTTTCATTTTCCATTGCCATATCTCAGGATTTTGTTTCTTTTGATGCAATTGACTATTTGGGGTTTTGTTTGTTTGTTTTCTTATCAAATCTATTTTTATTCTTAGGAAGTCATTCACTTATTAAATATTTAAATATGTTGCTTAATTTTACAAGTCTCTGGAACTTTGTCTGAAATAACAAACTTAAACAGCACATGGTTAGTCAAAGGGGAAAACATGCAAAAATTTTCTAAAAATTTATTTTACAAATTAACTATGCTTTTTATAGGAAAGCAGAATATTTAGCTCTCTGCCACATAAACTAGATATTTCAAATATTTTAGTATGTCTCTTTTGGATTTAAGCTAATGTTCTTATGGAGACAGTACATGTTTTTCATTAAAATTATATTAAAATATACATGCTCTTGAAATATCGTATTAGTGCTATGTTTACTTTAACAATATGTTAAATATCTTCAATTTTTATTGCTTATCAAGATAGAAACTAACATGCTATAATATTTTTCTTTGTTAATGGGCTTCTCCTTTTAAAGCAGGATTTCTTCTAAAGATTGTAGTTTATCTACTCTGGTATTACATATTAAAACTTATTAAAACTCACATTTAATATTATTTAACACACAAACTATCCTAATGTAACTCAAACAGGAGACATCTTCATTTATTCATATAATGTTCATTTCTTCAATTTTTATCAGTCCATTATGTATTAAAATCATGTGAATTATCTATTCATTTTTCTACTCATATAGAATTTCCTGTGAGTCATAACTCACCTCTATTGATAGTTTAATGGTTTACATTATATATTCTAGAATAGTAGTAAATATGTTTCTAAGTTATAAAGAACTTTGACAACATTTTTAATATTTTTTGAAAGGTAACAGTTTAAAGACACTCCTACTTTAGATATGAAAAATAATTGATGACTACAAAATGCATCATATAAGTTATTGGGATTCAAATATATTTGAGGAAGGAATGTCTCTTTTCTGTACATTTCTTGATATGAAACTATGATTAGTCTTTCAAAAGCAGAAAATGACAGATAATTTTATTGAAGCTGCTGCTGTTATCTTGGGAATGAATAAATGAAATGGCACAATTCTCCCTTAGCTAGACTGCAGGAGTTGATTTCTCAGAGGTGGCTTCATTTGATGTCAAATTAGAGCATTCATCTGTTAGAAATCAAGACCATTTTCTACCAGATACAAAGTATTGCATCCATGTATAATTTAATCACATCATCAGTCAAAGATCCCATTAACAGGGAGAGAATTGTCAGGATTATGTCAATGAATTTTGACACTGACTCCTGAGCTGTTCCTTTTGACAACTTATGTACTTGCACTTCTTAACTTTGCCATAGTAGGAAAATCCCCAGTTAAATGATTCAAGGAATCCTTTTCCTATTCTTTGTGTGTTTTCAAACAAGCAAACAAACACAATTAACATACTTCTAGTTTTAATGATATTTTTTTTGCCCACATCTAGAATTTTATCCTTATCCATGTGTCAGTTATTACATTCAATTGTTTAGTAGGTAAGAGGGTTGAAATGATGATTCAGGGCTCATGAATACTAGTTGCTTTTGTAGAAGACCCATGCTCAGCAGCTAGCACCCATGTAAAGCAGTTGACACTACTTGGAACTCCAACTTAAGTAGATCCAATGCTGCCATCTGGATCCTGCAGGTACCCATGTGCATGTACACACATGTACACACACACACACAAACACACACACACACACACACACACACACACACACCCCACACACACACAGAATGAGAGGGAGAAAGAAATGAATATACAACAAAATCCATCTTTTTAAAGAAAAAAAGGTGTATGTGAAAAAGAGAAAGGAAGGGGAAATTATATAATAGTAATTAAAGGTCCATACCAAATCTGTCAAATCAAAAATTTCAGAAAGGATAAAACCCAAAGTGTGTGTCCACTGCACTAAAATTAAGCTTACAAACAAACAAACAAACAAAAAAGTAATTGTAAAATTTTAAAATAATTTTGTAGCTTATATGGAAGATCTGAGAACTTGAGTGACTGACTCACTATTTTAAATGCTGGCATGGCCACACTGAAATTCAGTCACTTTCTTAGAAGGTTATTTTGTTGTTTTGTTTGATTGTTTGTTTGTATATTGTCCTCTTTTTCAAACTGCCGATGGTCCATATTTCAAAGTCAATCAAACTCCATAAAACGCATCATGAAGGTAATACAATATTAAGTTTTTGGCAAGCCCAATATCATAGAGAACAAGAGCCTGTCTCAACAGAAAAGAAAAGAAACAACAACAAATACAGCTAGAATAAGGTCCAAATCAAGCCCTTAAGGAAGATGACAGGAAGACTTGAGAGTGATTTAGGTTATTGGCATGAAACCCCATTGGATACTCCAGAAAGTGTTCTGGATTCATTGTCCTTGGTTTCTCCAGACTGATATGCAAAAAAAAAACAAACAAAAACAAAAACAAAAACAAAAACCAAAAAAACAACACTGGACCTGTGTTCTGCAGAAGAGCTATCCAGAGAAGTTTTTAGCATACAAAGAAAGAACTGCTATATTTTTTTATTGCGAGCCTAGCCTTTAATGGCTGGGCCATTGAGTTCTTCATATTCTGGATTTCCCATATTTTCTGGATTATCAATATGGACTTGCACTGCAAGTATGGTCTACAAGTATTTTCTTCCATTCTTTGAGTTGTGTTTTCACTTACTCGAGCACACCATCTGAAACGCTGGCACTGTTTATTGCCTATGTTTTCTATTTTGTTGTTTATGTTTTAATGTTAAGTTCAAATGGCTGTTGCTGATATAATACAAATGAACAAAGATAAGAAAGAAAGAAAGAAAGAAAGAAAGAAAGAAAGAAAGAAAGAAAGAAAGAAAGAAAGGAAAGAAAGAAGGAAGGAAGGAAGGAAGGAAGGAAGGAAGAAAGAAAGAAAGAAAGAAAGAAAGAAAGAAAGAAAGAAAGAAAGAAAGAAAGAAAGAAAGAAAGAGGAAGAAAGAGAAAGAATTGTTTGGAGAACTGATAGACACAGAGACAGACAGACAGACAGACAGACATACACACACACACACACACACACACACACACATGCAAGGAAGACATGGACACAGAGATCTCTTAGAACAGCAAGCAGAACACAGGTGTCAGCTTGGGTCTCTGATTTGACATCCACACATTCTTTTCCACGCTCCCAAATATCCATTCTCTAGGAACCCCTTTCCATGCCAAGCTGGTTCTTGGCAACTGACACCAGAGAAAAACACAATGGCCAAAACGCAAATGCCTTCTGATTTTACTGATGTCCCTCTGTAAAAGTTCACTGAGAAAATTCAATTGCCGTTATGACCTATATAAAGCTTGCTTAATTTGGTTAACAGAGGGAAATTTAGATTGTATATATCTTCTTGTTTGCTTGTTCATTTATTTATTTATTTATTTATTTATTTATTTATTTATTTATTTATGGTACTGACAACTGAGTCTAGATTCCTTATGCTGGGTAAGCAAGCACTCTGCTGCTTAGATGTACCCAGTGCTGTGTTTTATTAAAAAAAAAAAACCCGACAGGATATGTTTAATAGAGAAAATTATGATGAGGTATGGGAGGGGTGACTCCACAGGCCCAGGCTAAGGCATCCCTTCCTGTTGAGGTTATCAGCCATAAAATGGGTATGGTGTAGAATAGACTAGAGTTTATTTAGTGCATGGGAAGGGGAGTTGAGAAGGGAATAAAGGCAGAGAAGGACAGAAAGGAGAGAAGAAGAGAGAGAGAGGGAGAGAGAGAGAGAGAGAGAGAGAGAGAGCAGGTCTGCCAGGAACACATGGAGAGAGGGTGGAGGGGAAAAAGGAGTTGGGGAGAAAGAGTTCAGGGAGAGAAGAGAATCAGAGAGAATAAGAGATCATGGAGTGGGCAAGCATCCCCTTTTATAGTAAGAGAGGCCTACCTGGCTGTTGCCAGGTCACCACTGGGCAGAACCTAGAAAGGATGCTAACACCCTGGGTTTCCCCACACTTTTAAAATAATCTTTGACTTTGAGGAAGATTCTTTATAAACCATCCTGGCAGACTTCAAATTCTCTTTGTAGAGCAAGGATTTCTTGTACTTGTTATACCTCTGCTTCACTCCTTCAACTCTGTAGGAGAAGTAGCGGTGGCCACCTCTGCATAAATGCCTGGGGCCACACGGCCACAGAGGCAACTCTTGCAGGAGAACCTAATTGAGGACGGTTTGAGAAACCAAGGATTGCTAACACTGACAATTCCAGCCAATCAGGGACTGCTGCTTAGAAGAGATTCGTGCTTGGAACCAATGGGATATGGGTGGAGAGTACAAGAGGTGTCCCCATGGATTATTAAAAGAGCCGCTGCAGTGTTCATACAGACTTGTGAATTTCTCACCTGCTCCCAGAATATGTGCCAGTTGATTCCCATCTTCCTCCTTACCTGCTACCTTCACGCTCTCCATTCACCTCCAATGACTACTGAGTAACCCCTTCTTAATGACTGTCTTAGAGTTTTACTACTGTGAACAGACATCATGACCAAGGCAAACCTTATAAAAGTCAACATTAACAACAGGTTAAGAGATCCAGTCCATTATAATCAAGTGGAAGCCTGGCAGCATCTAGGCAGGCATGGTACTGTAGGAGCCAAGAATTCTACATCTGCTGAAAGCTGCTAGCAGAATACTGGCTTCCAGGCAGCTAAGATGAAGGTCTTAAAGCCCACACTCACATTGACATACCTACTTTAACAAGGTCACAACTTTTATTGGTGCCACTCCTTGGGCCAAGCCTATACAAACTATCACAGTGAGATTTGTTGATCCTTCTTGGGACCTCTTTATTACCCAGTTACTTTGGGTCTGTGGATTGTAGTATGGTTATCCTGAACTTATGATCTCAAGTCCCATGCATTTTCCTGCAAAAATGATGTCTTTGTTTTTAATAGCTGATTAGCATTTTAGTGTGTAGATGTACCGCATTATCTTTATCCAGTCTTCAATTGAGGGACATCTAAGTTGATTCCAGTTCAGGGTTATTACAAATAAAGCTGCTATGAATATAGTTGAGCAAGTGTGTCTGTAGTATATTGGATCATCTCTTTGGTATCTTCCCAAAAGTGGTATAGATGGTCTTGAGATGGAACTATTCCCAGTTTTCTTAGAAAATGCCAAATTAATTACAATGTGTTTGTACAAGTTTGTACATTGTCCCACCAGCAATGGAGGCGTGTTCCCTTGTTTGACATCCTTGTCAGCATCTGCTATTACTGGAATTTTTGGAATTAGTCATTTTGACAGGTGTAAGATAGAATCTCAGGGTCATTTTGATTTACTTTTCCCTCATTGAAAAAAGGACATTGAACATTTCTTTAAGTCCTTCTTGCCTGTTTTGAATTCTGTTTAGTTCTGTATCCCATTTTTTCCATTGGGTTATTTGTATTGCAGGTGTCAAATTTATTGAGTTCTTTATAAATTTTGAATATTAGCCCTCTGTCAGCAGTAGGACTGGTCAAGATCCTTTCCCAATCTGTAGGCTGCCATTTTGTCCTATTGACAATATCCTTTGCCTTATTGAAGCTTCTCAGTTTCATGAGGTCCCATTTATCCCTTACTGTTCTTAGAGACTGAGCCACTGGTGATCTGTTCAGGAAGTTGTCTCTTATACCACCATGTTCAAGGCTATTCCCCACCTTCACTTCTATTAGATTTAATGTATCTGGTTTAATGTTGAGGTCTTTGATCCACCTGGACTTGAGTTTTGTGCAGGGTGATGAATATGGATCTATTTGCATTCTTCTGCTTGGAGATATCCAGTTAGACCAGCACCATTTGCTGAAGATTCTTTCATTTTTCCATTGTATGGTTTTGCCTTCTTTGTCAAAAATCAAGTGTCCATAGGTATGAGGTTTTATTTCAGGGTCTTTGTTTGATTCCATCAATAAACCTGTCTGAATAGGGATGGCAATAAGGTGTAAAGAGAGGAGGGATGGGAGAGGGCTAGGAGAAATTAGTGAGTGGGTGTGTGTGTAGTAATATATATTAAATTTCCTGGCACAGGGTTTCTACTTTCCTGAGACCACTTATGCTTCTGGATGAAACACACACACACATACACACACACACACACACACACACACACACACACACAGCCTTTATATTTTTAAATATGCCTTATGAAGTACAATAGCTGGGTAACTGTCTATCCTCCATGATGTTAGAATCTATTATCCTATCTATATTCCCAGCTATTTACTATATTTCATCTGGAAGGCTTTCAGCTTCAATTGGCCACCCCACAGGGCCACATTTTCTTTATTCCTAACAGAGGCTTTCTCTGTCTCTCTGTCTCTCTCCTGCTTCTTCTTCTCTTCCATCACAATTCCTTCTTCTCCTCCCCTCTGCTCCTTCTTCTAAGCCCTCCAAAACTCAACAGCACTTATTTCTTTTCTTCTCAACTATTGGCTATTGATATCTTTATTCACCAAATACAATCCCAAAGACTCAGGTGTCTTATGATCTTGGGGCAAACAGCCTTGGGATCCCAAATTAGCATTAGAATACAAGCAGCATTAGGCTAACCCATTACCTGGGTGGCACTAGGGGTGAGGTCATGTCTAGCTGGAGGCCTGGGACAGGAGAGGATAAGGGGAGTGAGTCTGTGGGTATGATCCAGGATGATTTCTACCAGAGGGGCATATAAAGACTCAAGTGGCCACCTCTGGTAGCTAGGCAGGACTTCCGAGGAGGGAGGGGGACATCATCCAACCATAAAACCTTCCATCCAAAATTTGTCTATTGACTACAAGATGTGCAGGGATAAAGATGAAACAGAGACTGAGGGAACAGCCAACAAATGACTGCTCCAACTTGAGACCCATCCCATGCTAGAGAACCAATCCCTCATGCTATTAGTGATGGTCTGCTATGCTTGCAGATAGGAACCTAGCATAACTGTCTCCTGAGAGGTTTCATCCAGCAGCAGATAAAGGCAGATGAAGAGACCTGCAGCCAAACATCAGGCAAAACCCAGACATCTTGTGAAAGAATGGGGAGAGAAGTGAACCAGTCAGTGGGGTCAAGGATACCACAAGAAGAAAAAAAAGGGGGGGGGGGAGGTGTGAAAAAAAGATTGTAGTAAATGTAGTGTCAGATGTCTGTATGTCTGAGATACTGAAAATTTCTGAAGAATAGAGTAGAATATTCAGAAAAGTCCTTAATTATTAGTGTAGAAGAGAATCTACAGTCTGACAAAGTAAGCTCAAGACAAGAATAATCAAAAGGTTATTTACTGATACACAGAGGATACCAAGGAAGCACACACAGGATATAATGGTGAAATTGGATTCCTACATGCACAAAAATAACTAAAATTCTAACCAGATAACTAAACAGTTTAAAATCAAGGTATATATATATATATATATATATATATATATATATATATATTCTTCATTGTAAAATTTTTGGAATCACAGAGTATGTACTTTGAACACAGTAAGTAACCCAGAGTTTATCAATAGAGTTAATTCAAAGTGTTTTAAAGTTTATTTTGCTGTTTGACTATCATTAGATCAAGCTACTTAGCTGTCTTAGACTCTTAAGCATTTGTTGACTGGTCTGCCTATCTTCACTAATGACTTAAGATATAGAGGTTAGAGCCTCAGACTGCCCATGAGCATTGCTCATAGTGTGAGCAAAAGAGAAGAATAGGCTCTAGTTTCAACTGAATCTTCAACCTAGGAGCTATCTGCTAGGTAGAACTTTTCCTAGCATATAAAAAATGGATCTTTGAAGATAATAACTTTAATAAGAATGTCTCTTTAATAAAATAACACTTAAGTCCAAATCTTATAGTAATGTAAAATATTTATAATCCATATAGCTATTCATTTTCATTCAAAAGTAAAATTGATGCTAAAAAGTCTCCACAGCATTAAAAGGTATAATTCACATGATATAATTATACTCAATATGTAATGTTAGAGCAAAATCAGTTAACTATAATATAGCTAGTAGTTGTAAGAAAAATATAATACAAAATATACTATATTAAGTTTTCATGTATATATGGGTAAATATGTATATAAATTCCTGCCTTAAATAATAAAAATTTAAATACACAAATTTAGAGGTTTTAGATTAAATTACTGAGTATTAGTAAATATTTTGGAGAAAAGAAGGTTAGTCAGATAGATATTAGTTATAAGTAGGTGCAATCATTCAAAAGGCAAATTTAGAAATGATAAAAATTGTACCTTTATATAGACTCATGGGGATTTAGCTTAAGCTTAAATGTTACAAAGGCAGCTTCTATAAGCACTCGCATTCAGTAGGAAATGATGGTGGCATACTGAAATCAGTGGGTGTAGACGACTTCCTCCAAGCGCAAGGGGTGGGGCTATATTAATACACAGGACTCATGCCTTCCTTCCTGCTCAGACAAGCCCTTGCCTCTCATGATTACAGATAGTTCACATACACACTGCATACATCCTTTCTATTATGTGCTTTTTGACTTGTATGGATTCCTTTTAAACTTGAGGATTTATCCAGATGAGAATGAATGCATAGTATTTCAACTGTTAAAATTTGTTACAATTTTTTTTTAAGTAGTAAAGTAAAGAGAATATATTTTGTGGAACAACTTTTCTACACAGAGTGCGGAAGAACTGCTGCTTCAGAGGGCTAATGACCAGGAAAAGGACCATGCATCTGAGAACACTCCAGGCACTCAGGTTCCTGTGCCAACTGGGAGTGAGCTAATGGAAAAAGAGTGGAGTGTGAGGAATGAATCAGAAATGAGGCCTACATGACTTGGGCCCTTTGTGTCTTGAAAGGATATTAACTTTTATACAGAATGAGACTTAAAGCAGAGGGAATGGATAATTTTTCATGTGCTGTATAGACTGTTACCCTACCCAATCTATTGCTAATTGAGTAGTTATAGGATGTCACAATAGTCCAGGTGAGAAATGATTAGTCATGATGAATCATTTGATTCTGGACATATTTTGAAAGTAGACAAACTGTACTGCCTGATTTGATTGTACAGTGCATATACACAAGAATAGGAAAGTTCAAGTGTAAAGGTTAACAAGAGATATTCAGTGCCATTCATCTTAATTTGCACAAAAAACCACATCATTGCAATATATATACACACCATAATATTAAAAGTAGCTTCCTATAAACCACTAATCATAAACATTTACTGTATCCAGTCTTTTGCTACTTTGTGGGTTTTTCTTTCTTCCACCCTTCTCTCTCCTTTTTCCACCCTTGTGGATTTGGTCTAATCTTGCTTGTATTATGTTAATTTGATCACCCAAATTTCACAAGTATCTGCATGTCTGCATGTAACACACTGATGTACCCTGCCTCCAGTTGGTTTTGATTGGTAAATAAAGTTGCCAGCAGCCAGTGGCTGGGCAGTGAGGTAGAGGTGAGACTTGAGGATTCTCAGGCAAGGGACTGAGGAAGAGAGCTTGCCTCCATGCCAGGAAAAGAGTTTATGTCAGGTATGAGAGGTGCCAGACAGAGAACATAGCCATCATGTAGGTGCTGGGGAACTCAGTCTGAGAGGACTGCAGGTCTGGGTCGTCTCAGGCAGCAATGATGGGATATAGGTTTTAGTAAGCGATGAGTTGGGATTATTGGAAAGTGCATCAGCCATGTGGAGGTTAGGAAGTGGCCCAGCCATTGAGCTGTGTAAGGCATATTAAAATATAACAGGGCTCTGTGTGTGCATTTCTTCCATTTGAGAGCCCAGAGTATTGGAGGAGGTAGTGAGGAGTGCTACCACCACCATCAGAATGATTTGAGTAGAGTTTTTTGGGTTCAGCAATATACGCTTAACCTCCTAACACTAGATAGCAGAGAAAAGAGGATAGAAAGGAAACGGGTACAAGTATAAAGTCAGGGGCTGGAAAGGGGGTGACATTATCATTAGACTACTTCCTGCTGATTAGGTGGATATTGTTCCTTGGGACAAGTTTGATCTTTGCCATCAGGATATCTATTTTCTTCTTTCTTCCTCTAGCACATGACGACTTAACAAATCACAATCAAAAGCAACCAAACAACAACCAACAACCCACTCTGCCTCTTGGGGCCCTAGAATTTATATATCCTCAGAAAAGTCCCCAGATATCCAAATGTCACACAACTGACAATAATATGCCTCTGCTAGAACATGAGGCAAACATAATCAGCTGCTTTGAAGAAGCACCATATCCCACACCTGGGATTAAAATGAAATCATATTCTTATAATATTTCTGTGTTTTTTTAAAAAAAATACAAAATGTAGGAATTCTATGATTTATTAGACAGATTAAAGTGTGCTAAAACTCAGGTCTCAAAAAAAGGTCAATATAGCCGGGCGGTGGTGGCGCACGCCTTTAATCCCAGCACTCGGGAGGCAGAGGCAGGCGGATTTCTGAGTTCGAGGCCAGCCTGGTCTACAGAGTGGGTTCCAGGACAGCCAGGGCTACACAGAGAAACCCTGTCTCGAAAAAACCAAAAAAAAAAAAAAAAAAGGTCAATATATTAGAATTGACATGATATTAAATTGTATGGTGGTATTGGCAAAGACTATTCATTGTATTAGTCAGTGTTTTCTAAAGAAATAGAATGCATGCCCCCCCCCTGTGTGTGTATGTGTATGTATGTGTATGTATGTATGTATGTATATATGTATGTGGTCCAAGTAGTCCAGGAATGGCTGTGCTATGACAGAAAGGTTGAGAAATTGGTTGTTCAGTCCACAAGGCTAAATGCTTAGGCAGTCCTGATTTGATGCTGAAGTCCTGGAGGATTCCTGGACAGCAGCTGATGTTCAGTTAATGTTAGATCCTGAAGAAGTTGTATTTAAAAAGTGTGGGAAGCCACATGTGCCGTTGCAGAGTGGCGCTGGCTTCCACTGGCCACTGCCCATGATTATGGGTAAACAACCAATGTGCTCATGTGCATAAGAGGTTTTTGCCGAGTCACTGCCTGGCCCAACGCATATTAATGAGGTACTGGTAGCATAACCAATCAGGTATGGACACATCACTTCTAGGCCTATATAAGCAGCACCATTTCTGGGCTCAGGTTCTTTCCCCTATGCAATCAATGCTCTCCCAATAAACGTGTGCAGAAGGATCCTATTGTGGCGTCGTTCTTGCTGGCGAGACGGACGCTCACAAAAAAGAGTTTCAGCAACAGAAGAGGTGAGCTGGCCTGCACCTCTGAGTAATCAGCAAACAGACAAATAAGCCAAGTTTCCTTCTTCAATGCCCTTCTATGTGGGTTTGCTATAAGAAGACATGGTCCAGATTTAGGTTTGAACTTCCTGTTTCAAATAATCTGATTGAGAAAAATTTTCTCCCAGTAGTAGCAGAAACTTGAGTTTTAGTTGATTTCATATATAGTAATGTTGAACAACCAAGAATGGGCATCACAGTTCTGCAGAACCAAGTATTCCCATGCAGGATTGACTAAGTTTATTGTAAAATACTTTTTAAGAAATACTAGAAAAAAACATCCCATTTTAAAGGAATCTGCTCTGTGCATCAGAGGTCAACTGGCAAAAACAAGATCCTCCATTATAATTCAGCCATGTAATTCTGTGTAGATACCACAAAATAAAAGATGGATGCATGGGAAGGGAAAAATGCCGAACTTGAACTTTAAAAGGTATCAAGGAGAATTAAGAAAAGGAAGTGACACAATTCAGTCTGGAAGGAGAGGTAGAAGGGATCATGCAGATGGACAATGAAAGGCATGGAGACATCCACAGGAGCATAATAGGGTTCTTAAGCTGGCCTAGGGGACATGGCCTTTTGTGAACTTTTCTAAAGAATTAATTTGCACCACAAATACCACAGGCATAAAAAAGAAACAAACAAGCAGTAAGGCTTAAATTAAAACAGGTATGCCAAGTTTATATTTTATTTTCAGTACCTTTGAAGATATTTATCTCATAAATAGCTCTGCTGATTTCAAAGATAACAAGGCATGGATGAGCAATGCCTGCCTGTCTCAAGCAAGTTGTCAACGCTGAACACAGTATTTAAAATGGTCACTCAGTCAGAACCACCTGCTCATTAAAGTACTTGCTTGAGACACAAGGTACTTGCAGCTCATGCATTTATTGATGCCTTGCAAATTTGTTAAGCATTAAAATCTCCTTATCAAGATGACCCAGGTGTCCTTCACCTTTCCTCTTTCCAGTCCTTTCTAGAAACAATAGAGAGAAGTTTTTTTTTTTTTTCAATCTTAAATTCAGCTTTGATCTATAAAAGCCAATTAAGGCAGGACAAAAGATAAATAATGTAGAGTATACAGGAATCTAACAAGCATTTTTCCCCAAGAAAGCACTGCTATATTTATTCACAAGAACACTAAGAAGTTAATTTTATAACTCCTATGGAGTCACTCTGGAAAAAGAGAACTGTTATATTAAACATTAATTTATTACAACAAAGGAATTGTGTCAGCTAAATTTTCATGATTTTAAGATTCTGGCTTAATTACTGGACCATGCATTAAGTAATTAGCAAAACTGAAAGCTAAAAGTAATGAAGGTAGGCCAACCGCTGAGTGTGTAGGTACTGATTAAACCGACTTTAAGCCATTCAAGGTAAAAACCGTCAATGGAAGAAAATACATTGACTGGCTGGTTGTAAGCAGAACTGATTGCCTCTCCTTAAAGTATGTAAGTCACCAAAGGAAGCAATAACAAAAGCAATCAAAGCTGGATTCTGGAAAAATCCGAGTTTACTTTTTGGAAGCATGAGAGGACTCCTGGCAATCTGTCTCCTCAGGAAGTCCTCTCTCTCATGAGCCCATTTTTTTTCATGAGATAGAGTTAAGCCCTGTTTTACAACATTTTGCAGTTCAGGTCATAATATATACCAAAGCTAATATTTCAAGTAGGTAAAGAGGTGATTTACATATGCATATATATACATATACATGTTTATATGTATATATCTGTGTGTATCTGTGTGCATGTGTTTGTATGTGTGTGCATATGTTTGTGTATGTATGAGTGTGTGTGTGTGTGTGTGTGTGTGTGTGTGTACCTACCACAATGACCATGTGGAAATCAGAGTACAACTTTCAGGAGTGGGTTGTCTCCTACTCCTGACTAGGACCCAGGAATCAAGCACCTTTAACTACTGAGCCATTGCATTGGACCTCATGTACAATTTAAAAATACATATTTAACATGTGCCAGCTTTCCAACGTAACAACTCACCAATACTAATTACATAAAGAAAGGAAATAGTCATTTTGGTGTAATTATACCAGACCAACGATCTTCCCACCAGATGCCACTTCTCATAATAACAGATGCTGCAGATGATACAATGAATTCTTCCAACTGTTTCTAACAAAGTAGTTAAAACAATCCCCAATCAGGTCTGATCACATACAGCTGTTTTTCATAATGCATGAAGCTAATTTTCTTTACTTCACATGATAATAGCTATTTTCTGAACTGTCCTAAAGTACCTATCAACTCAAAGCCTTAGAATTCTTTTGCTGTGTAGATTCCCTCAAACCAATGTTTTAGAAAGATCTCGAGAAATATCATTTCTACTGGGCATGCAGGCAAGTCTGTGTGCAGTTACACATTTAATGCTTAGAAATCAGTCATTTATACATTGCTTTGAGTCTCTTCAATAGTAGAAAGGAGAACTTAGGAATAGAATAGTTTCAATGTCATAGGTCCATGTCCTATTTTCTTGGCAATGCTATTTCATAGTATTTATGTAGAAATTTCTCCTATTTATGTATTCCTGTCACATTTAGTAACTGCATGACCAATTTAAAGAAAAGGTGGAAGAGTATACCAAGTATAATTAATTTACTCAATTGAAAATGTAACTTCCATGTATTCAAACAACGGGGAAGTCTGCATAACTTTCAGACAGTTGATCTGAACCTGAAAGGTGAAACTTAGAAACAAGAGATGCTGAACAAGGTTAAAAAGCCTAATGAAAGGGAATTCAAAGAACCTTGCCCTGCAGGACTTGTTCATCAATGAATTGATTTTTAGACCGAATGCTGACCTATTTTACTTTCTTAACACAAATCCATGCACATACATACATCTCATATTATTTTGAAGCCTTCAGGCTAAGAGATAAGGTTGGTGGGTCACTGAGATTAACGAGTGTCTTAGTCAATGTTCTATTGCTGTGAAGAGACACTATGACCCTGGCAACTCTTATAAATGAAAGCAATTTAATTTGGGCTTGCTTACAATTTTAGAAGTTTAGTCCATTATTCTTATGGTGGGAAGCACAGTGGCATGCAGGCAAACATGTTTGCTGGAGAAGTTGCTTAGAGTTCTACACCCGGATATGCAGGCAGCAGTAAGAGAAAGACATTGAGTCTAACATGGGCTTTTGAAACCTCAAAGCCTACTCCAAGTGATGAACTTCCTATGACAAGGCCACACCCATTCCAACAATACCATGCCTTCTAACCATTCTTACTCAAACCACCACAGTGAGGTAAGTTAACAGAAAGTGGTACACTTTAGTGAATAATTTATGATAAATACAAATGTGTCAGGAAGATATTTGGTATAAAAATGCTTTCAGAGGCATACAGTCATGTGATTTCTGCTTCAAAATAACTTGAGGTGTTTTCTGAGATAGGAAAGGATGGTGCATAGCAGGTATTTTTAAACATAGAAATAAAACATATATCCCTAGTGCTATATACAGTTTTTTGTGATATTCAGGGAAATGTGAAATACCATGTCTATGCAGACCTACATGTAGGTTGTGGATACATTGTGGAGTCATCTGCATAAGAGAATTAATATGTATTAGCAGTGTAGATTAATCTAGGAAATATGAAAAGTTTAGAATAAAATTAATAATGTATCAATGATGATTGAAAAAGCAATAAAATGAGGGGAAAATATCAAAATACTAATTTAGGGAGGTGGCTCAGCATTTAAGACACTAACTAGCCTTGCAAGAAAAAGGATATGAATTTAGATCTTCAGAATTTGCATAAATGCTGGGTTAGTGTGATGGCTGCCTCTGAAGGCAGAGTCATGGAATCCCCAGGGCAAGCTGGTAATGAGACTAGCTGTATAGGCAAGTTCTGGGTTTGATTGAGAAAGGCTGCCTGAGTTAATAAGGTAGAAGAGCAATAAAGGATGATTCTAGACATCAACATCAGGCTTCCTATGCAGGCACAGATATAGAAAGTCACACTCATACACCTGTGTAAAAATATACACACACATACAGGCACGCCTTACAAACATACATATGAAGAGAAGAAAAAAAAAAGCTAATTCTACAGTACAATAATCCCAGAGTAAAATGATGCTATGGCCTAGGATTTAAAAAATTAAATATAGTGAACTGATGTATATTTAAATCAATGAAAGAATCAATCAATTTATATGATTTGGTAAATAACTAGTCAACAATATTCAGTTCTAGTTACCACCAAACCCCTTCTTACAATATTGAAGGTGGCAGTCCTAAAGACACATGGAGGAAAAAAAAAGATTGTTAATTTCTCAAAACCAACTGACTATCCAACCTTAATAATACTTAACACTCGTCTAAATTCCCTTCAGGCTTTGAAAGATAGAGTATTAAATCTCAATTAGGCATGGCCAAGTGTAAGAGAAACTTCAAAAACCGAGATGAGATGGCAGAAAATTAGATCTTTTAAAATAGGAAGTCTACAACACAAAGAAACGTTTTTAAAGTGGATCATCAAATGGTACCTAACTCAGTAGGCTGCATAGAGAAATGTCTAAATATTCAAGAGTAGACCCTGAGAAGCAGGCTCATTACAGCTGCAGAACATTTCAAATATTGAAGGGTTAAAGCATTCCATCTCAGAAGGAAACTTGCTTAGCAGTTCTAATTTTACTTATCAGGAAGTTATGTAAGTAAGCAAGAAATTTTAGTCCATATATAGAAAAACATAAATAAATTATCCAATGGAGCAAGGATATATTGGGCCCATAAAAATGCTTTCCACCAATTATGTGAAATACATGCAAAGAATAAAATATGTTGCTAAAGGATCAAACAAAAGAACCAAAGTGTCTCATCAGACACAGAACATCAATAAAGAGAAGAAAGCAGTGGGTATTCAAGTAAAAAGTTAGCATACAAATTAAATAGTCAGCTATGGCAAGCTGGGCATCAGCATTTCCTCTTACCACATAGTTTGGTATTTAGAGCTAAGTGGGTGTCACGTCTCTTTATGTCACGTGCTTCCTAAGCTTGTTTCACAGAAAGAGTTACTTCTCAGGTGGCTTAGTAGTCACCTAAAAGCTCCCTGGTGATTTCTCCAAGTTTGGGCAGAGGCTAATCTGCCTCATAACCTACATAACTATGCTTGTTTAATGACAAATAAATGGAAAGGCAATGAGCTATGCCAAAGCACCTTTTGTATACATGGTAGAGATTAAAGTAGTATTAATGATTATAGATTGTCTTATGCTAACATGCTAAAAGTAATAACCATGTTCACTGCTAAGACAATAACCAGAAGAAAAATAAACATAGTGAGCTGGACTTGTTATGTTTTATTTTGTTTTGTCTTCTTGTAGTGATCTTGTTCTAGGGTAATGCCAAATTCACGTATTCATTAGACATAGGAATCACTGTTACTGTTAATTCTCCGGAATTATGCCATGTCATCTGCAAGGGGGAATGTATTTCTTTTTCTCAACACAGATGTTTTTTATGCAGCTCATAGAGTTGAAAATATTTTAGTTATAAATTATTCTATTTCATTATTATTCATAAATCATGACAGTATGCTAATTTCTAAGAGTGTTTACCTTGTATTTAGGCTTTTAATTTTATTGGATAATCCCTGAGAGTTAAATGATGCTGTAGCTGTATAACACATTACTGAAAGCAGAAACCGTTTTCTATTTGGTGGTAAACAATTTTATGATAAATAATCATCCATTTTCTTAAATACATTTCAGTGAGGTCAATAAAATTTGAGCTGCTGGCAATAGCTGCTTATAGAAGATAAGGTGTAAACTAATTAGAGTGACAAACCTTTCGAGAACAGTGACTCTCCCCCTCTGCTGCAATACTCTCTCCTCACTGGACACACCAGATCCATTTTCTTTTTTTTTTTTTTCCCCTGTTTCTTTTTTTTTTTTTTTTATTACATATTTTCCTCAATTACATTTCCAATACTATCCCAAAAGTCCCCCATAGCACCCCCCACTTCCCTACCCACCCATTCCCATTCTTTTGGCCCTGGCATTCCCCTATATTGGGGCATATAAAGTTTGCAAGTCCAATGGGCCTCTCTTTCCATTGATGGCCGACTAGGCCATCTTTCGATACATATGCAGCTAGAGACAAGAGCTCCAGGGTTCTGGTTAGTACATCATGTTGTTCCAACAATAGGGTTGCAGATCCCTTTAGCTCCTTGGGTACTTTCTCTAGCTTCTCCATTGGGAGCCCTGTGATACATCCAATAGCTGACTGTGAACATCCACTCCTGTGTTTGCTAGGCCCCGGCATCTTCTCACAAGAGACAGCTATATTTGGGTCCTTTCAGCAAAATCTTGCTAGTGTATGCAATGGTGTCAGCGTTTAGAAGCTGATTATGGGACGGATCCCTAGATACAGCAGACTCTAAATGGTCCATCCTTTCATCACAGCTACGAACTTTGTCTCTGTAACTCCTTCCCTGGGTGTTTTGTTCCCAATTCTAAGAAGGTGCACAGTGTCCACACTTTGGTCTTCATTCTTCTTGAGTTTCATGCGTTTAGCAAATTGTATCTTATATCTTGGGTATCCTAAGTTTTGGGCTAATATCCACTTATCAATGAATACATATTGTGTGAGTTCTTTTGTGATTGTGTTACTTCACTCAAGATGATGCCCTCCAGGTCCATCCATTTGGCTAGGAATTTCATAAATTCATTCTTTTTAATAGCTGAGTAGTACTCCATTGTGTAAATGTACCATAATTTCTGTATCCATTCCTCTGTTGAGGGACATCTGGGTTCTTTCCAGCTTCTGGCTATTATAAATAGGGCTGCTATGAACATAGTGGAGCATGTGTCCTTTTTACTGGTTGGGACATCTTCTGGATATATGCCCAGGAGAGGTATTGCTGGATCCTCCGGTAGTACTATGTCCAATTTTCTGAGGAACTGCCAGACTGATTTCCAGAGTGGTTGTACAAGCTTGCAATCCCACCAACAATGGAGGAGTGTTCCTCTTTCTCCACATCCTCGCCAGCATCTGCTGTCACCTGAATTTTTGATCTTAGCCATTCTGACTGGTGTGAGGTGGAATCTCAGGGTTGTTTTGATTTGCATTTCCCTGATGATTAAGGATGTTGAACATTTTTTCAGGTGCTTCTCTGCCATTCGGTATTCCTCAGGTGAGAATTCTTTGTTCAGTTCTGAGCCCCATTTTTAATGGGGTTATTTGACTTTCTGGAGTCCACCTTCTTGAGCTCTTTATATATATTGGATATTAGTCCCTTATCTGATTTAGGATAGGTGAAGATCCTTTCCCAATCTGTTGGTGGATTTTTTGTCTTATTGATGGTGTCTTTAGCCTTGCAGAAGCTTTGTAGTTTCATGAGGTCCCACTTGTCAATTCTCGATCTTACAGCACAAGCCATTACTGTTCTATTCAGGAATTTTTCCCCTGTGCCCATATCTTCAAGGCTTTTCCCCACTTTCTCCTCTATAAGTTTCAGTGTCTCTGGTTTTATGTGAAGTTCCTTGATCCACTTAGACTTGACCTTAGTACAAGGAGATAGGAATGGATCGATTCGCATTCTTCTACATGTTAACAACCAGTTGTGCCAGCACCATTTGTTGAAAATGCTGTCTTTCTTCCACTGGATGTTTTTAGCTCCCTTGTCGAAGATCAAGTGACCATAGGTGTGTGGGTTCATTTCTGGGTCTTCAATTCTATTCCATTGGTCTATTTGTCTGTCACTATACCAGTACCATGCAGTTTTTATCACAATTGCTCTGTAGTAGAGCTTTAGGTCCGGCATGGTGATTCCACCAGAGGTTCTTTTATCCTTGAGAAGAGTTTTTGCTATCCTAGGTTTTTTGTTATTCCAGATGAATTTGCAGATTGCACTTTCTAATTCGTTGAAGAATTGATTTGGAATTTTGATGGGGATTGCATTGAATCTGTAGATTGCTTTTGGCAAGATAGCCATTTTTACAATGTTGATCCTGCCAATCCATGAGCATGGGAGATCTTTCCATCTTCTGAGATCTTCTATAATTTCTTTCTTCAGAGACTTGAAGTTTTTATTATACAGATCTTTCACTTCCTTAGTTAGAGTCACGCCAAGATATTTTATATTATTTGTGACTATTGAGAAGGGTGTTGTTTCCCTAATTTCTTTCTCAGCCTGTTTATTCTTTGTGTAGAGAAAGGCCATTGATTTGTTTGAGTTAATTTTATATCCAGCTACTTCACCGAAGCTGTTTATCAGGCTTAGGAGTTCTCTGGTGGAATTTTTAGGGTCACTTATATATACTATCATATCATCTGCAAAAGGTGATATTTTGACTTCATCTTTTCCAATTTGTATCCCTTTGATCTCCTTTTGTTGTCGAATTGCTCTGGCTAGGACTTCAAGTACAATGTTGAATAGGTATGGAGAAAGTGGACAGCCTTGTCTAGTCCCTGATTTTAGAGGGATTGCTTCAAGCTTCTCACCATTTACTTTGATGTTGGCTACTGGTTTGCTGTAGATTGCTTTTATCATGTTTAGGTATGGGCCTTGAATTCCTGATCTTTCCAAGACTTTTATCATGAATGGGTGTTGGATCTTGTCAAATGCTTTTTCCGCATCTAAGGAGATGACCATGTGGTTTTTGTCTTTGAGTTTGTTTATATACTGGATTACATTGATGGATTTCCATATATTGAACCATCCCTGCATCCCTGGGATGAAACCTACTTGGTCAGGATGGATGATTGTTTTGATGTGTTCTTGGATTCGGTTAGCAAGAACTTTATTAAGGATTTTTGCATCAATATTCATAAGGGATATTGGTCTGAAGTTTTCTATCTTTGTTGGGTCTTTTTGTGGTTTAGGTATCAGAGTAATTGTGGCTTCATAGAATGAGCTGGGTAGAGTACCTTCTGTTTCTATTTTGTGGAATAGTTTGTGAAGAACTGGGATTAGATCTTCTTTGAAGGTCTGATAGAACTCTGCACTAAACCCATCTGGTCCTGGGCTTTTTTTAGTTGGGAGACTATTAATGACTGCTTCTATTTCTTTGGGGGATATAGGGCTGTTTAGATCATTAACCTGATCTTGATTCAACTTTGGTACCTGGTATCTGTCTAGGAACTTCTCCATTTCATCCAGGTTCTCCAGTTTTGTTGAGTATAGCCTTTGGTAGAAGGATCTGATGGTGTTTTGGATGTCTTCAGGATCTGTTGTTATGTCTCCTTTTTCATTTCTGATTTTGTTAATTAGGATGCTTTCCCTGTGCCCTCTAGTGAGTCTGGCTAAGGGTTTATCTATCTTGTTGATTTTCTCAAAGAACCAGCTCCTTGATTGGTTGATTCTTTGAATAGTTTTTCTTGTTTCCACTTGGTTGATTTCACCCCTGAGTTTGATTATTTCCTGCTGTCTACTCCTCTTGGGTGAATTTGCTTCCTTTTGTTCTAGTGCTTTTAGGTGTGTTGTCAAGCTGCTAATGTGTGCTCTCTCTAGTTTCCTTTTGGAGGCACTCATAGCTATGAGTTTTCCTCTTAGAAATGCTTTCATTGCGTCCCATAAGTTTGGGTATGTTGTGGCTTCATTTTCATTGAACTCTAAAAAGTCCTTAATTTCTTTCTTTATTCCTTCCTTGACCAAGGTATCATTGAGAAGAGTGTTGTTCAGTTTCCACGTGAAGGTTGGCTTTCTATTATTTATTTTGTTATTGAAGATCAGCCTTAGTCCATGGTGATCTGATAGGATGCATGGGACAATTTCAATATTTTTATATCTGTTGAGGCCTGCTTTGTGACCAATTATGTGGTCAATTTTGGAGAAGGTACCATGAGGTGCTGAGAAGAAGGTATATCCTTTTGTTTTAGGGTAGAATGTTCTGTAGATATCTGCCAGATCCATTTGATTCATAATTTCTCTTAGTTTCACTGTGTCCCTGTTTAGTTTCTGTTTCCATGATCTGTCCATTGGTGAAAGTGGTGTGTTGAAGTCTCCCACTATTATTGTATGAGGTGCAATGTGTGCTTTGAGCTTTACTAAAGTTTCTTTAATGAATGTGGCTGCCTTTGTATTTGGAGCATAGATATTCAGGATTGATAGTTCCTCTTGGAGGATTTTACCTTTGATGAGTATGAAGTGTCCCTCCCTGTCTTTTTTAATGACTTTGGGTTGGAAGTCAATCTTATCAGATATTAGAATGGCTACTCCAGCTTGTTTCTTCATGCCATTTGCTTGGAAAATTGTTTTCCAGCCTTTCATTCTGAGGTAGTGTCTATCCTTTTCTCTGAGATGAGTTTCCTGTAAGCAGCAATTTCTAAGTCCTACTTTAAAGTCATACAGCCCATGATCTAAAATCTCCTAATCCTTCCCCTCGATTTCTTTTCTAAGTGTCCTATGGGGAAAGGGTGTACTACAGTGGCAGAGTGTTTATTTACCATGCGCTACAAAACAAAGTATTTTATTATGTGTATTTAAGGCAGGCAATGTGATATTTTAATATGTATATACATAACAAAGTGATTCTTAAAGTCATAAAAGCCAAACTCCACTATCTCAGAACGGCTTTTCTTTTCTGCTTAGTAAGATAACCTAAAATCTACTCTGGACTCATTTATACTGTAAGTTGTAGTGTTAGTTGTTACTAACTATAATCCCAGTGTCTTATGTTAAATGTCTAGGCATACTGACATTAAGTACAGACTTGTACTGTTTATTACAACACAGAAACTACAATGAAATTACAAAAAATGGACAAACAGCTGGGGAGTTGGTTTGAGCAAAAGGTAGTTGCATTACATATAAAAATGTGTATAGCATATAAATAAAATTATGGAGAAAATTATAAATCTCTACTGTGTCATCTCACATTTCCAACACCTATCATAATCAAACAGAGATTTCCTTACTCTTAAAGACAGAATGAGATCCCACATATGGCTCATTTGACTCTGAAGTGAAGGAAGAAAATATTTTTTAGTCAGCAACCCCTGTAAAGTAAATATATATACCATGGCAGGGGTGGTGGATTTGTTGATTTTGACACTGATATACAATTCCATGTTCATCAGTATTTAAATTAAACCATTCAAAATAATAAACAGTTGGTTAAATGGAAAGAATGCAAACTAAAATCTCAAATAATGTGCAGAATTATATCATTTAATTCATCAGAAAAAAAATCTTGTTATGATCAGAAAGTGGTTCACAAAAAATTCACGTATGATATTAAAGTTTATGTCTTATGATAGGTTATTGTTCAGATGTGCTCATTATATTATTTTTTCTGAAGTAGTTTGCATTATATTAACACATGAAAAAGAAATATATCTTTTCTTTTATCTTTAAACTTTCATCCAGAATCAATGTGATAATTCTAACACTCTGTCAGAACTTTTGGATTGTTTCTTTAAGCTATATTATCTGTAATGGTGGGTGCTTTTTGTTCTTACTGTATTTCAAACTCTAAGCCTCTCCTTTCATTTTC